>NC_065587.1:22986521-23290760 GCF_024542745.1 Macaca thibetana thibetana
CACTGCATATACACAGTAAAGGAGTATTTATTGCAGGACTCTGATAACAGCAACTACTGAATACAACCTAAGTGGGTACCAATAGAAGACAATTTAAATCACACTACATATACACAATGGAGAACCCAGAAATATACCCTTGTCTATATGGTCAAATAATTTTTATCTAATAGCATTCAATGAGGAAAAGATAGAATTTTCAACAAATGGCACTGGGAAAACTGGATATTCAGGGGGGAAAAATGAAGCTGGATCCTTATCTAATATCCTATACAAAAATTAACTTAAAATGGGACAGGCACCATGACTCATGCCTGTAATCCCAGTGCTTTGGGAGGCTGACGTGGCAGACTTGCTTGAAGCCAGGAGTTCAAGACAATGCTGCGCATTACAAGGTCCTGGCTCTACAAAAAGCAAACAAAACAAACAAACAAAAACAACAAAAACAATTAGTTGGGTATAGTGGCAAACACCAGTAGTCCCAAATATAGTCCCAGGTACTTTGTAGGCTGAGGCAAGACGATCACTTTAGACTGGGAGTTCCAGTTACAGTGAGCTATAATTGCACCACTATACTCCAGCCTGGGTGATGGAGTGAGACCCCATCTCTTAAAAAAGAAAACCAGAAACAAAAAGGCCAGGTGCCGTGGCTCACGCCTGTAATCCCAGCACTTTGGGAGGCTGAGGCAGGCGGATCACGAGGAGATTGAGACCATCCCGGCTAACACAGTGAAATCACGTCTCTACTAAAGATACACAAAATTAGCCAGGCATGGTGGCACACACCTGTAGTCCCAGCTACTCGGGAGGCTGAGCCAGGAAAATTGCTTGAACCCGGGAGGCAGAGGTTGCAGTGAGTCAAGATTGCACCACTGCACTCCAGCCTGGGTGACAGAGCAAGACTCCATCTCAAAAAAACCAAAAACAAATAAACAAAACAACAAACAAAACCTGAAATGGAGAACTGCCTACCTGTATGACGACACTGGATTTGGCAATAACTTCTTGGATATGATACCAAAGGCAGAGGCAACAAAACAAAACAAAAAAGAAACATACTGGATTTTATAAAATTTAAAAATTGCAAGAGTAAAAATGCAACAGAATAGCAGAAAATATTTATAATATATCTGATAAGAGAACAATATCCAGAATAGAGAAGTCAACAATTAAAAAAAAAAAACTTGACTAAAAATGGGCAAAGGTCTTGAGTACACATTTCTCCAAAGATAAGTAAATGGCCAAAAAGCACATGAAAAGACGCTCAACATCACTGTTCATTTCAGAAATGCAAATCAAAACTAGGAGAGATGCTACCTCACAACCACTGGGATGGCTACTATCAAAAAAACAGAAGTAAGTGTTGGCAAGGATGTGGAGTAATCCATACCCCCACCATGCTGATGGGAATGTAAAATGGTAACAGCCACTGGGGAAAACAGTATAGCCATTCCTCAAAAAATTAAAAATAGAATTACCTTATGATTCAGCAATTCTCCTTCCAGATATATACCCCAAAATTGAAATCAGGGTCTCAGAGAGATATTTGTGCACCCATGTTTATGGCAGCATTATTCATAATACATAGTATGTGGAAGCAGGCTAACTGTCCATCCACCTGTGAGTGGATAAGCAAAATGTGGTATATTCACACAATGGAATCGTACTCAACCTTAGAAAGGAAAGATATTCTGCAAACCGCTACAAAATGGATGACCCTGGAAGACATTATGTTAAGTGAAATAAGCCAGTCACAAAAAGACAAATGCTGTATGATTCCACTTGTAACAGGGAATTATTGTTAATGGGCACAGAATTTGTTTTACAAGATGAAAAGAATTCTGGAGATGGATGGTAACAGCTGCACAATATGATGAATGTATTTAAAACCACTGAATTATACACTTAAAAATGACCAAGATGGTAAGTTTTATGTTATGTGTATTTTACCACAATAAAAAAAAAGGGCGGGGGGATAAAGCTGCCTTTACATATCAATACGGAGTGCGCTTGGTGCTGAACTGTGCTGGGTTAGTAAGGTTAAGCTTGGAACTGTTTTCCAGAATCCCCTTCCTTCTATGGCTCTGAGTAAGAATTGGCCAAGAGAAATTTGCACAAGATTTTAGAAAGCAGGAGCAATGCAGCAGCCATGATTCAATGAAGATTTCAGGATTAGCATAGTGATGAACACTCACAAATTGGTATGTGGAAAGCTTTAGGTTGTCCCCACTCTCCTCCATTTCATGTCCTGCTCTTCCTGAAAGCATACCCCATTGGATCATCAGCAGCCCCAGGCTATCAAATCCAGTTAACTACACAGAGGCAAGAGTCTCCCAAATAATCCTTTCTGCAATCTCACCTCAGCAGCTGGAAGTGCCTGTTTCCCAGATTTCCCTAACAAGCTCTGACTTGTTCACCACACTAATCTTTCAGAAAGCCTGGTTAGTGACTCCTCTCATTCTCCACCTGTCCTTTCCCGACCTTCGTTTCTTCAGCAACTCCTACAATTGAGTAAAGGCCAATTCATTTGATAAATGCCATATGTCTTAACACACACAGTAGCTCCATTTCTCTGACTGAACCTTGTCTCATACATTCCTCAAGATCAAGAAAACCTACAGGATGCAGAATAGCGTGTATACTGCAATTCAATGTTTTTTTTTTTGTTTTTTGTTTTTGTTTTTTTTTTAAAGAGGGACATAGAAAATAAATATAATTGCTTATATATGCAAAATCTCCAGAACAAAAAAACTGGTAACATTGGTTTCTAGAGGTGTCCAGATAGGAATGAAAGAGGGGTAGGTATCACTGTATACACTCTTTTGTACAATTTGAATTATGAAATGTGAGTATCTATTCAAAAATAATAGAGTACTTTAAGAAGACTTCTCAAATAAAATTAGTGATATATCTTACATAGGCCATCTTCATTTTAAGCCAGCTAATAAGCCATTCATTATTTGAAATTAAAATCAGTACTATTCATAAATCTGTCTCATCTTCATAATTTTAATTTCCTGACCTATCGAGCAAACCTATCCTAACATCACAGATGACCAATGGAAAATAAAAAATAACATGAATGATGACTAAGGTTTATTCTGAAAACCCAAGGATGGCTCAACATCAGAAAATCTAGTCATGGAATAGATTACACGAGCAGAACAAAGGAGAACATGATTATTTCAACACAGAAAAAGCATTTCACAAAATTCAATACTAAATAACGACAAAAACTCAAACTAGGAAGAAAACAGCCTTAATCTAATAAAGGGCAGCTACCAAAAACCTGTAGCAAACATACTTAATTAGATTCTGGAAGCATCTTAAAGTCAACATCAAGATAAGTATGCCAGTCCAGTCTGGCATGGTGGCTCACACCTATAATCCCAGCACTCTGGAATGCCAAGGAGGGAGGATCACTTGAGGCCAGGAGTTTGAGACCAACCTGGGCAACACAGTGAGACCCCATGTACTAAAAAAAGAAAAGTTTTAAAATTAGCCAGGTGGGGTGGTACATGCCTGTAGTCCCAGCTACTTGGGAGGCTGAAGTGGAAGGATCCCTTGAGCCCAGGAATTTGAGGCTGTAGTGAGCTACCATTACACCACTGCACTCTAGCCTAGGTGAAAAAGGGAGATGCTGTCTCTTAAAAAAATAAAAGCCTACTTTTATATCTTCTGCTTAAAACTATACTGGAGGCCATGGCCAATTTAGGAAGGCAGTATAGCAAAGTGGTTAAAAACTCAGGCTCTGATACGAGACTGGCTGGGTTCATATTCCAGCTAGCTGACTAAATTGGGGTTAATTACCTGTCTCTCACTTTCCTTAACTGTAAAATAGATAGTAGTACCTACATCATGTGTTTGCTTACAAGATTAAATGTATTAAATCATGCAAAGCACTTAGAATACCGAGCACAAATACTGAACAAATGTTAGCAAGATAATAGAAAATACTATTTTCTCAGATTTAAAAAATTTTTGAGAGATAGGGTCTCGCTATATCGCCCAGGCTGATCTTAAACTCCTGGCCTCAAGTGATCCTCCTGCCTCCTCGACCTCCCAAAGTGCTGGGATTACAGGCATGAGAAATTGTGCCTGGTTGACAATTGACTTTTTTTTTTTTTTTTTTTTTTTTTTTTGAGACAGTCTCACTTCTTCACCCAGGCTGGAGTATGATGGCATGATTCTGGCTCACTGCAACCTCCACCTTGAACCTCTGGGTTCAAGCAATTCTCCTGCCACGGCCTCCCCAGTAGCTGGGATTACAGCCATGTGCCACCATGCCTGGCTAATTTTTGTATTTTTAGTAGAGACGGGGTTTCACGCTGTTGGCCAGGTTGGTCTCAAATTCCTGACCTCAAGTGATCCACCTGCCTCGGCCTCCCAAAGTGCTGGGATTACAGGAATGAGTCACCGTGCTCAGCCAATAATTGACTGATTTAAAGTGAAATAATGATGTATTGTGAGACTGTAAAGACAATAGGAGAGATGAAAGTATACTCTTATTTCTTACATTTCATGTGAAACAGTTTAATTCCATTTAACCCTTTTTCCATTTGCCCCAAGAATACTTGCGGGCAGCACTTACAGCTACAGAGTTTACTGTGAGATACCTTTGCCACAAAGTATCTTGCTTTTATGATTATTGTTGCATTGTTCCAGTAATACTGACTCTGGAAACAAAAGACATCATTCTATTTATAGCATTCTGTTTTTAGTAGTGGTATTTCCGTTTATAAAATACAGTAATTCTCAATCACTGAAAATGTCAAATCCTAGAATATACAGCATTCCTATGAGTGATGTTAACATTGTTCTTCAACAGTTGTTGGCCAAAAATTTGATGAATCCAATTTTTCTGATATAGATGATTCTAATGATTCACACAATTCTGATGTTAGTTCTATTTAAAAATAACTCCAAGAACAGTTTTTATATTTTCACATTGGAAATCAGATTTGCTTCATCCTCAAAGAGTATGTTTATGTAAAATTAAATGAGTGCTGGCAGTGAGCTGCACCTTTTTTTTTTCCTAAGAAAAGGGTTAATGGTAGACTGTGGTAAGTTACAGACACATCTTATAAGCTCTACAATAAACATAAAAAATTGGCAGATTTAACCCAACCATTTTATAACTATATTAAACATAAATGGCCCAATATTCTACTTAAAAGGTAGAGTATCAGACTGGATTAAAAAGCAAGACCCAACTATACGCTATGTACAAATTACTATCACTACAATAACAAAAAGGTTAAAAGGAATAACAAGATACCTACCATGCAAACACAAATCATAAGCTGAAACTCTACATTAGTATCAGGCAAAATAGGCTTCAGAACAAGGAATATTACCAAGGATAAAGGGAGGTATGTCACAATTATAATGAGGATAACTCATCAAGAAGACATAAAAGTCCTAAAAGTATAGGGATCTACTAGCCAAACCTCAAAATACACAAAGCAAAAACAAACTAGGCTATAAGTTTCAATAAATTTGAAATGATTAAAATCATACAGGGTATATTCTTGGACTGTAACCAAATTAAACTGACACTTAAAACAAAAATGTGGAGAATACTAAAAAATTTGGTAATTAATATACTTCCAAATAGTCCAAAGTTAAAAAGAAATAAAAAAATTAGAAAATACTTTGAATTGAATGACAATGAAAACATAAAAATATAAATGCAGCTAAACCAGAACTTAGAGATGAATTTATAGGTTTAAATGCTTATATTTGAGAAGAAAATCTAAAAACAATGGTATGGGCTTCTATCTTAAAGCTAAGAATAGAAAAAATCAAACCAAAACTAACTAGGCAGAGGTAAGTAATAAAAGGTAAAAATCAATCAAATAGAAAATAAGTAGAGAAAAATCAAAGAACGTGGTAAAAAGATCTATCCAATTGGTAAACATTCTCTATTTGGGCTGGTGGAAAAAAAAAGATCAATAAACTGATTTTGCCACTTATAGCAACAGATGAGTTCTTAACCAGTGCTATAAAGGAAAAAAATAAAAATCATAAAGACTGGAAAAAAACATGAAACTGTCTTTATTCAGAGACTGTTATATAGAAAATCTTATAAAATACACAAAAACACTCTTATAACTGAGTCCAGCAAGGGGAATAAACAAGAATCAAGTCTATCTTTACATATTATCAATACTTGAGGAATTTTTAAAAATTATATATTTTTTTTAAAAACCACAAAATACTTAAGGATAAAGCAAAATATCTGCAAAGCCTATACCCTGTAAGCTACAAAATGCTGCCAAGAGCCGAGAAACACTGAAGATCTAAATAAATGAAGAGATACACCATTTATAAAGATTCAATATTGTTAAGATGTCAACTCTTCCCAATTGTTCCACAGATAAGATGCAAGTCCCATAAAAATTCCACCAGGGTTCTTTTTTAAAAAAATTAATGAAATGAAATCCTAGAAGACCCAAAACAATTTTGAAAATTTAGAACCTGGAGGAAATAAGCCACCTGATTTCAAGACTTACTATATAGCTATAGTAATCAAAGCAGTGTGGTATTACATAATGATAAACACATTGATCAATGGAACGGAACACTCTCCTGAAACAGACCTGCATACATAGAGTCAACTGATTTTCAACAAATGAGCAAAGGAAATGTCTTTTTAATAATGGGGGCTACAACTGGATACACATATGTAAGAAAAAAATCAAACTTGATTGTTTCCTGACATATACACCAAAACTTATTTGAAATGGCTCACAGACCTAAATGTGAGAGCCAAAACTTTAAAACTTCTACAAGAAAAGGTAGTAAAATAAAAATCTTTGTGCCTCTGGATTAGGCAAAGATTTCTCAGGAAGAACACAAAAAACCATAAAACAAAATGAGAAAGTAGACTTCATCAGAACTTACAATTTCTGCTGTTTGACATATACCACACTAAGAGAAAAGGCAAGCAGGTGACTGGGAGAAAATACTCATAACACAAACATCTGAGAAAGGACTTATATGTAGGATATTCAAATAACTCTTCCAACTCAAAAACAGAAAAAGAACAATTTGAAAATGGGCAAGAGTTGAATAGTTACTTGACGAAAGATGTACAAATGACCTATAAGTACATGAAAAAGTGCTCAACATCATTAATGTTCAGAGAACTGCAAGTTTAACTACAATGAGATTCCACATTTCCACTAGAGTGGCTAAAATGTGTTGATGAGGATGTGGAGTAACTGGACTCTCACATATTGCTGCTGGGAATGCAAAATGATTCCACCACTTTGTAAATTGGCCATTTCTCCCAGAGTCAAACATACACTTACCTTATACACTTACCTTATAAGAGAAATGAAAACATATATCCACAGAAAGACTTCTATACATCTAGTCATGGCAACTTTATCATGACCAAAAACTGTATAGAACTGAAAAATCCATCACTAGGTAAATGGATAAACAATTTCTGGTATATCCACACAAATACCACTGAGCAATGAAAAGGACTGAATGACACACATTCAGGAATCTCAGAACCATTGTGCTAGAAGAAGATACAAAAAGGACTGTGATAAATGATATGAAACTCTAGAGAAGTCTGAGTATACCTTTGACAAAACTCTACAACTGTACACCTCAAATAGGTGCATTTTATATGTAAGTTATAGCTTGGTAAAGTTAACATTTTCTACGTATTAGAGGACATAAGATTTCTCCTCTTTAAAATAGGGACAACAATATCTACATCATATGTTGTTGTGATAAGTAAATGAGTTAGGATTAGTTCCTATGAAACACTAAAGGCTTGTCTGGCATATAATAAAAACAAAAAAATGTTAGCAGGATAACTACACGACAAAGTCACTATAACCAGTAGTTCTCAATTTAGAGTAACTGTGCCCCCCCAGGAGAAACTGGGCAATGTCTGCAAACATTTCTGATTGTCATGATTGGAGGGGTACTACCAGCAACTAGCCAACAGAGATCAGGGATGTTGCTAAACATCCTACAAGGCATAGAACAGCCTACATAGCAAAGAATAATCTGACCCAAAACGCCAATACAACAGAGGTTCAGAAACCTGTTTATTAAAAAAAATAAGTGACAGAACAATCCACAGATGGAAAATAAATATTCCAAGTGCACATAATCAACATGGAATTCAAATCCAGAACGTGTAGGGGTGTGTGTGGTGGTGGTGGTGCAAAAGTAATTGCATTTTTGGACCATTAATTTTAAATCATTATAACTAGGCTCAAATACATCTTTATTAATCAAAATAGGAACCATTACAATCAACACATTTTTGCCAACGAGAAATAAATTTGTTTATTCCTGTAGCATAAAAATCCATGCTTCCGATTCAACAAACTCTTGGAAAGCATTTTTCTGCATCCTCCTGGTGTGGAAGCGTTTCACCTGCAAAAAGTTGTCAAGATGCTTGAAGAAGTGGTAGTTGGTTGGCAAGAAGTCAGGTGAATCTGGCAGATGAGGCAAAACTTCATAGACCAATTCCTTCAACTTCTGAAGCACTGGTTGTGCAACGTGCAGTTGGGCATTGTCATGGAGAAGAACCGGGACCTGCCAGGAGTGGTGACTCACGCCTGTAATCCCAGCACTTTGAAGGCTGACACAGGTGGATCACTTGAGGTCAGGAGTTCGAGACTAGCCTGGCCAACATGGTGAAACCCTGTTTCGACTAAAAATACAAAAATTAGCCAGGTGTGGTGGCAGGTGCCTGCAATCTGAGGTACTCAGGAAGGCGAGGTAGAAATGCCTGAACCTGAGAAGCAGAGGTTGCAGAGGTTGCCGAAATTGAACCACTGCACTCCAGCCTGGCGATAGAATGAGACTATGTCTCAAAAAAAAAAACAAAAACAAACAAAAAAAAAGAATTGGGCCTTTCTGTGGACCTACGTCAGCTGCAGGTGTTGCAGTTTTTGGTGCACCTCATCAATCTGCTGAGCATACTTCTCTAATGTAATGGTTTTGCTGGGATTCAGAAAGTTGTAGTGGATCAGACTGGCAACAGACCACCAAACAGTGACCACGACCTTTTTTTGGTGCAAGTTTGGCTTTGGGAAGTGCTTTGCAGCTTCTCAGTCCAACCACTGAGCTGGTCATCACTGGTTGTCATATAAAATCCACTTTTCATTGCAAGTCACAATCTGATTGAGAAATGGTTTGTTGTTGTTGCACAGATGACGACTCTTCAAAATGACAATTTTAAAAATTTTTGCTCAGCTCATGAGGCACCCACTTATTGAGATTTCTCATCTTTCCAATTAGCTTCAAATGCCAAACGACCATAGAATGGTCGAAATTGAGTTCTTAGGCAACTTCCTTTGTAGTTGTAAGAGGATCAGCTTCGACAATTGCTCTCAATTAGTTGTTGTCAACTTCCAATGGCCGGCCACTGTGTTACTCATATTCAAGGCTCTAGTCTCCTTTGCAAAACTTCTTGAATCACAGCTGCCCTGTATGTTCATTAGTAGTTCCAGGGCCAAATGTGCTGTTCATGTTTCGAGTTGTCTCTGCTGCTTTATGACCCATTTTGAACTCAAATAAGAAAATCGCTTGAAGTTGCTTTTTGTCTAATATCATTTCCATAGTCTAAAATAAATATAAATGGCAAGTAGTAAGTCATTAGCAAAAAAACATAAAGTGAGAAATGCCCATTAAAATGATGTATAACATAACCACATTTATTTAAGAAGGTTTAAGAGGGTATTCCAGTATCAAATGACAAATTTCAACAATGCAAAAACCTCAATTACTTTTGCACCATCCTAATATACCCTACAAACCAAAAAGAAAAGAACAAGACCAACAGGAAAAAGAAGGAAGAATGAGACCAAGACCAGAAAACAAAACATCCTCGTCCTGCAAGGAATGCAAAGTAAACACAAGATAGAGTTTTAAAACCAATAAACTGACAAAAAATGAAAATTCTGATACTATTACATGTAGGTGATGACACAGAAGAACAAGAATCTGTATTATACACCACAGAGAAAAGGTAATTATGGCCAATACGTATACATGCATGAATGCACATATACATTCTTATGCATGTATTAGAATAACAAACAATGATTAAACATAGTGGTTACTCTACAGATTGATATCTTCAATTACTGTTCCTGCTTTCTGGAAGCTTTTAAATGGTTCCCATTCACTGAACACTTATGCATCCAGTAAAGTACATAACATAGGTGCTTTATATACTTCATATTTGTTAGTTATTAAATCTGTTGCAAATATTAATAGTCCTCTTTTTTCAGATATGTAAGACTGAGTTTCAGTGTAAACTGAATCTCTGAGAGATTAAGTCATTTTCTCAGGTTCAGAACAGAAAGTGGCAGAGCCAGGATCGAGGCTAGGGTCTTTTTACTCCAAAGCCTAACCCTCTCTATCCCAGAGTGATACAGTATTATGACCTACGTACGCCCTGATACTTAACAAAATTAAAGCATCCTTGGGAATATTTCTAGTTTTCATAGAAAGATCCTCAATCAAGATCATTCTGGAATAGGCAGAAGATAAAAAGAAATGGGATGGCAAAATGCAGAGCAAGCAAGGCAAATGAAAGCTACAAACCTCGCCCCTAGATAAATGTACACATGAGCCAGGAGCTGTGGCTCATGCCTGTAATCCTACCACTTTGGGAGGCCAAGCTGGGTGGATCACCTGAGGTCGGGCGTTCAAGACCAGCCTGACCAACGTGGTGAAACCTCGCCTCTACTAAATACAAAAAAATTCAGCCGGGTGTGATGGCAGGTGCCTGTAATGGCAGTTACTTGGGAGGCTTAGGTAGAAGAATAGCTTGAACTCAGGAGGCGGAGGCTGCAGTAAGCCGAGACTGCGCTATTGCACTCCAGCCTGGGCAACTGCAAGAGCAAAACTCCGTCTTGAGCCTGTAATTCCAGCACTTTGGGAAGCCAAGACGGGTGGATCACGAGGTCAGGAGATCGAGACCATCCTGGCTAACACGGTGAAACCCCATCTTTACTAAAAATACAAAAAATGAGCCGAGCGTGGTGGCAGGCGCCAGTAGCCCCAGCTACTCCAGAGGCTGAGGCGGGAGAATGGCGAGAACCCAGGAGGCGGAGCTTGCAGTGAGCCCAGATCGTGCCACTGCACTCCAGGCTGGGCAACAGAGCGCAACTCTGTCTCAAAAAAAAAAGTAAAAAAAAAAAAAAATATATATATATATACACACACACACACACACAGATGTGCAATTATGTATATAATTTCAGTGGTTCACAAATTCCCTGGGAACCCCACCGACAGGCTTTTCTTCGGATTCCAGGTTAAGAACGGCTACTTTAGGAACTAAATTCATTTATAATATTTAAGTGACCATTCAAATTTCTTTGGCCAGAGTTATGCTATCAGTTAGTGCATAAGCGTTTCACTCACACTGCTCGTGTTCAGAAATCTTTTACCTTGGTAAAATTTACCATCATTCTTACTGTAATGAGCTCTTTGACCTAGAAGTACATACAAGGGAAGTAATGAGATTGGTAGACATATGACACTGGTAGAATTAGTTTAACTGAACATCTGTGTAAAGGCTACCTTTGAGAGTTCAAAGATAAAACAAGGAACACCACACTAAAACAAACAAAAAAAAGGGTTGGCTTTTTGTATCTACAGACAATTACTGGTAAAACTTACATTCCACTTTATACACACATTTGCAAAAATGCACCACAGGCTTCAACATCTTCAGCTGTTATACAAGAAAATGTCACACAACAGGGACATAAATCCACTAGTCTATTTTTTTCACGTGTATTTGTCTTTTTCTTTATATGTCCTTCTTTCTCATTTTGGGCACTGGTTTGTGGCTTTCCTATTCTCTAGTTCCACTTATAATTCTTTCATTCTGCCATTTTTATCCTTGAAAAAGATGTAGGATTATTTTGTTATACAGATTTCATGTTTTCCAGCAACCTAGCTAATCTTTCCCTCAATAAATACATCTAAACCCGTTACTTTCTTAATCTATCCTTCTCAATTGAGTCTTTTAATATGAACTTTTTGATTGTGACAATAATACATTGCCCCACCAAACAGTTGTAAAATCTAGTTTTAACAGAACCTCCCCAATCCTTGGTATCTGTTCTTCATCCTCCACCATTCCCCAGATGATGTCTGATCACGTCTTCAGCAAGAATTATGTTAGGTTACTTTAGCCAGAACCGGATGTATCCTCTTAATAATTTTCCATCCACTGATCGCCCTAGGTCCAACCATCTTGTTCCTTGGCTATAAACTCTCACTTGCCCATGCTGTGTTCAGAGTTGAGCCCAATCTCTTTCACCCACTACAAAATCCCATTACAGTGGTCCGTATACTTATTTCGAAGGTCCTGAATAAAGTCTGCCTTACTATACTTGAACAAGTATCATCAAATAATTTTTTTAAACAATAGGAAAGGGAGGCACCGTCTATATTGTATACTGGTTTGGAGGCATGCTCCATCCAGCATACTGTCTCGTTTATTTCACAAACATCTGAGTACATCTATGAGAAGAATTGTGTTATGCAGACAAAAGAACTAGTGAACACTTGTGGGAGACTTCAAAAATTAGAGAAATGATGTAAAATTTCCTTTTTCTTAATGATTGATACAGCAAGTCAGCCATAAATTTATCTGCAACGTTTAAAAAGTTATATTTTCAACAAGCATAACGTGGGGAGAAAGATTACAACATAAAATGACTCCTTACCACATAAATTTGGCAATTAATGTTAATATTACCTCCTTAGACTTTAAAGAACACTCCCTAAGCATACAGATTTATAGTATTCAATCCCTTAATTTTTCTAAATATCTTCTACAATTTGACTTTAGTCTCCTTTCCATAATTGAGAACAATTATTTCTCATAAAGATGGTCTGCACGCCCCAACTTAACTTTCATCTAGGAAATTAGTGTAATGAATGGACCAGACTTTGACGTTTTTAAAATCTGGATTTGAAACCCGGCTCTGCAAACAAGCTAGTACAAGTCACTTGACTCCCTGAATCTCATTTTATTCCCCCTCGTAAAGCATGCTAAAATACATCTCATAATGTTCTAAGGGTGAAATAAAATAAAACATCTCTATTACTTAGCACAGTACTTGGCATAAAATCCAATGTCCAATCAACAAAGCGGATTCTAAGCTTCTCAACTCTTGCAAGAAAGAGCGTGCGTTTCCTTAAATCTCTGCCCTCACAATAACTAGCACCATTCACACACAAGAGAAACTCGGTGACTCCCTGGAACTGCCTTAGGAGAAAGTTTCTGGAAGTTTTGACATTCCAGAAACCTTCTCCTAAGGCAGTCCCTGGGAGTCACTGAGTCACTTCATTTCCATTATTTTTTTTGAGGCAGCCCTAACTCCACAGACGTATATTCCAGTATCAGATACACCAGATGTTTACACAAAAATGTTTTCGTGATATTTTAATCGTCTTAATAGCCTTTCAATAGGTTCTCATGGTTCTTAGAACACAAATTATTTACTATGGCCTAGTGATCTAGTTGGTCCCAGCTCATTTGCCACCCTCACTTACGATGTTCTGGCCACATCTGCCCTCTAGCCGATCCTTAAATACCCTAAGCTTATTGCGTCCTCGGGTCCTATTTCCCTCCAACTGGAATGCCCCTCTCACATCCTAACAGGCTAGGTTCAAACACCGCCTCCTAAGACAGCCCTTGTCTTGAGTTCCCTGCCTTTCCCAGTACTCCACTGTATTCATAGCATAGCACTTCCCCACCACCCCAAATTCTCCCTGGTTTTTTCCCAAGTGAGTTGTCTCCTCTAGACTGTGGGCTTCTTGAGAACAGGGACCGTGTCTGCTTTCACATGCCTCCCCACTGCCTCTATAGAACCGTGTCTGGCACAGAGCAAGCCAGCGACCTCCGGGCTGCGGCTTTGAGGCCCATGGCGCATTCGCTGTAACTGCGCGAACTAACTCCCAGAACAGCCCCCTTTCCTGGGTCTCGAGGCCAAGCGCCTCCTTTCCCCCAGAGCGCCTTCGTCGGGAGTGTTGGCCGCTCATCCTGCCGCGTCACAGGTGAGGTTTAGGATTCTCCGCCGCGGTGGACCTCCACGAGACCGCGAAGCAGGTGAACGTCCTCCCGCGGAACGTGAGCTGCCAAGGCTGGGGAGGGGAACAGAAGCTGGCGTCGGCTGCCTCCAGAACCTGTCAGGAGTCTTTTATGTGGACTATGGAGGTGAGGTGTCGGTCAGGGAGGTGGGCCCTGACTCAGAGCAGTAAGAGAGAGCAGAAAACTGGTCACCAAAAAACGGCTTCCAAAGAACCAACTGGAAAACTCACCGGAAAGCGTAGGCTGCCCAAATGCCCCGAGGGACTGAAGCTGAAGGGAGGAGCCCTCGTCAGCGGACAGGAGTGCGCGCGTCGAGTTTGCGCAGCCGCAGTAAAAGCCGCAAGCTCGTCGGCGGGCTGCGCAACCGCAGTGGAGGCCTCGTGTGCCCGGGGTGGGGCACGAAACTGGGCGGAGCTAGGCCCCCTCGCGCGCTGACGCGACTGGCCGCGGCGGAAGGGTGTAGGCACGCAGGCGCTATGGTGGCTCGGGGGCAGGGAGGCGGGGCCGCGCAGGCGCTGTGAGAGGCGGTAGCGGCGGCGGCGGCGGTGGTATCGGCGGCAGCTGTGAGGGGGTTCCGGGAAGATGGTGCTGATCAAGGAATTGTAAGTGGGTCCGTGGGCGCGAGCGAGGCTGCGGGACGGCAGTGATGGGAGATTTGTTGATGGAGAAGTGGCAGGATATTCCTAAATCGGAGTCAGCCCTGTGTCAGCCCCTCCCTGCGGGCGCCCCTTCCCTCCCACAGGCGCCCCCAGCCCCCTCGAAGCCCCTCAGCGAGTGCGCCCCTCGGCCCTCCAGGCACTGCCGTGGTAACACGGCCTCTCTCTTCCCCAGGGCGAAGGCGGCTGGGTCCCGGCCCGAGCGCATGGCTCGGGAAGGCGCGGCCGGGAGTTTCCGCTGGGACCCGCCTTCTCCCCAACCCCCCACCCCTAGTCTGGGTCTGGGCCCACCCCCAGGCCCGCCGGTGGGAAGGAGCAGCAGTCCGAGGGTGGGAGAGACACGTTGATTCTGACTGTGATTTGTCGTCCGGGGTGGAGTCCGCTGGCAACCAGCGGGAGATGGGCTTGCCGGTTGAAGGCAGCCCTCGTGTCAAGACTCGCGGTGGGACGTTGGCGCCCTGAAGTTCGTGCTGGAGCCGGGAATCCGGAAAGCCTCCACTCTGCTGGGCAGCTCCGTTGACTTGACGGGAGACCCTTTTCTCTTTTTGGTTTCCGCATGTTTTAAGATGAGGTGACATCGTGGGCCCCACCTACTTTCTTAGAAGTTAACACGTGGTCTGTCAAATGGAGGGATTTCGAGGTGCATCCGACCGGCCAAGTGCTTTTGTTGAAAAGTCACGGCTTTTCCCACTGGCAAGGACTGTAAACATTACGGAAATCTGCCTGCCTTTGAATGTTCAACTGTCACAGCTGGTTCGTGTCGTCAGCATCCTTTGGGCAGCTAGGGAGGTCGAGTATGGCCCATTCGTTGGTTTTCAAATTCTTCACTTTAAATTCTTAGAAATAGTTTTGGCTTAATTTAGCTTTCTTCAGACACCTTAGTGTTCTTAAACCTCCTTTAAAAAGTCATTGATGTCACTTCTCTGAGGCTTGATACCTCCCAAAGACTCCCTGTCTCACCCAGAATAAAAGTCAAAGCCTCTACAACAGCCACAAGGCTTTACACTTTTTTTTCCTGCCCTGATCTCATTTACTACCTTTCCCTTGCCCATTCCATCTTCGCAAGCTTCCTTGCTGTTCATCTGCTACTCCAGAGTAAGTTCAGTCCAAGGCCTTTCCACCTGCTTTTGTTCCTTTTGCTTGAAGTGTCCTTCCCTACGCTCTCTAACTCACCTCCTTCCAGGTCTTTGCTCAGACGTCACCTTCTCAGGAAATCCTTTTCTGAAGACCTAATTGCAGTTCCCACTATTTGGGGTAGTATTTATCTTCCCTGCTTTATCGGTCTCCATAGTACTTATCACCATCCCACGTGCAATACAATTTATTGTTAATTTTTTTCTCCTACTAGTTGTATTCTCTTTTTACATGTAAGGGCCATGAGTTTGTTTTGCTCACTCTCATATCCCCAGTTTTTAGAAGAGTGCCTCGCATGTAATAGGTGCTCAGTAAATATTTGTTAATAAATTGATGAAAAATGATAACTTTGGCCAGTGACAGGAATTTTGAGAAGAGACATTTTGCCGTTTGTTGGTAGAGTGAAAATTTGCGGTTAAAGCTTATTTATAGTACTGAATATTGGGCTTATATAAAACTTTTCTTTGAAGTCATTTATACGGTGTATCAAACAAGTGTTCATTACTCTGACTTCTATATGATGTAGGTAGATGGGTGGCAGACACTAAAACAAATGGAGAAAATAAGAAAGAAGGAAATTGACTTGGCCCAAGTTACACAGCAAGTGAGTTGCAGAACTGATTTTAAATAGATCTAGTCATTTTTCTTTCATTGGAGTATTTCCTACCTCCAAAAATGTTACAGAAACACAGTGTTCAGTAGGTCCCTCTGACAGTATGTGAGTAGTACGAAGCTAACTCTTGGAAAGCAGTTCCTATTGGGAATTTGCTCACTGTACTTTTTGCAAACATTTGCTTTCATTATGAAGATTTAAATGTACCCAGATAATGAATGTTGACACGTGCCCAAAGTCTAATTATTTTTCCCAAAGAGTTATAAATTAGATTTCTTGATGTTAACTCTTTATGTGTATCTCCCCTAGATTTTTTTTCCTCCTAGACTTTTTGAAGGTAGGAGCTGTTTCTTAAGTAATGTCAGTATCTAGCACAGCCTCTAGTCCTAACATGCTGTATTCAGTGTTGTTCAATAAAAAATTGATACTTATTACTCTCAAGTCAACTTTCTAAAATTCTTGTTGATTAGGAACAATGAATAGCTTGTTCCTATGTGAAGATATTGGCAACTAAAATATTTTCACAAATGTTTGTTGTCTTACAAAATTCTTTTTTTTTTAATTAAATTAAATTAAATTTTATTTTTTTGAGGCGGAGTCTCACTCTGTTGCCCAGGCTGGAGTGCAATGGCATCATCTCTGCTCACTGCAACCTCCGCCTCCCAGGTTCAAGCGATTTTCCTGCCTCAGCCTCCCAAGTAGCTGGGACTACAGGCGCACACCACCATGCCTGGCTAAGTTTTTTGTATTTTTAGTAGAGACAGGGTTTCACCCTGTTGGCCAGGCTGGTCTGGAACTCCTGACCTCAGGTGATCCGCCCACAAAGTGCTGGGATTACAGGCGTGAGCCACCACGCCTGGCCCTCTGTTTATTTTTTTATAAGAATGAAAATGTTAGAAATGACTTTCGGAGTGGGCTGTTTCCCTTCAAGTTATTATTTAAGCAATAGACGAAGTTACCGTTAATGTAAACTCCTGGTTTTAAAGAATTAGTTACTGATTCCATTTGGAAATTATGAGGATTTTCAGACATTTGAACATTTTCGATTGGCACTGAAAGTTGAATACTGCTTTTGGAATAACAACAGAAAATCAAAACCTGTATGTTCCTTTTCCCTTTTACTTGTTAAGCAAATCTTGAAGAAGTTACTTGATTCATTGTTCTGAATGTCTTAATCAGTCACTTTCATTTTTTGAAAGAAATTTCCTTGAAAGTGTTCTTAAATAAAAATAGGGATCTTCCTGTTAGTGAGTATAAAATTACTCAGCAGTGATTCTTTGGTTTTGTGAAACTTCAGGGAAGACTAACTTTTCCTTCTCTATCCCTTCCTTCCATTCCCTCTGCAATCCATCATCTTGGTTCAGGCCTTTGTGACAGTTCTTGCCTAGCCTCTCAAAAGATAACTTTCCCCACTTCTCCTGCTTGTCAGTGTTTTTAACCACCTGCAGATGACTTCTTCAGGTCAACTGTAGTTGTCACCTCTTGGAACAACCTGGGATTCCTTATTGCCAAAAAGATTTAATGGATTTCTTACCATAGTATTCCAGGTCCTGATAATCTGCTCCCAGCCTATAGCTTTCTAGTCTCCCCTCCCCCATTTTATGTTCTGGGACAGTGAGCAAGTTAGTGTGTACTGAGGAGAGAACTAAAATGATTCGGAATTTTTAGGTATGGAAGGATTTACAAGAAGTTTGTTCTTGATGGAGAGTAGAAATTAGTGACCATTGTGGGTTTGAGAATGTTAATTGTTTTTGAATCACCATTATCAGAAAGACAGAGCGGTGAGTAACTCAGTAGTCAAAGGGGAGGGAGTAACAGACATGTTGTACATGTTGGAGATTGAGATAATGTGAACATTCAGGCATAGATGTTTGAGGAGAGTAGGGAGAAAGGAGTAGGTGGAAAGTGTAGCTGGAATGCAAACTAGATATAATCTGGGTTGTATTACCCTCTTCATACTTACAAATAAGAAAGACTATTAAAAAAGAATGCCTAGGCCAAAAAGATTGTCACTAATACAAAAAGTAAGCTAAATGGCTCTTACTGTAAGAAAAAAATGAAAAGAAATTATAGCTGAAAAGAAATTGGAATGAGGAAAACTATTGAAAATTTTCCATAAAATGACAGGTAAGATTAGGAAAATATGAGAAGGATCATATACCCCCATCCCCCAAAAAAGGAAGTTGCTGTCTTGGAATCAACTGTAATTATATACAGGGATGGTCTTGATTTTCAGAATTTATGGTGGAAATAAATTAAGGACTCTCCTTATAAAATCTAGAGATAAAATGCAATATTTTGATAAAATAATATACCATGATATTGTTTTTGGACTTTGTCTTTTAAGACTGCTTGCAATGGAGCTATAATGACATCCTTTTGATATATACAGTAAGAAACTCTTGGATAGGATCAAACATATGTCAATCTCATATTGTATATATGCTGGAAGGGATTATTATAAGCGTCAAGTAGTTTCCATAGTAAAATTTTTTCTTATTAATTCTACACAACTCCTTATTTTTATCTCAGTAAACTTGAGGAATAATTGAATAGTGGGGGAACAGTTTCTGGAAGCGTTTATTCAATGAGATTCAAGACACGTATTCTGTAAGAAGCATCATAAAAACAAAAGGCACAGTATATAGGTGGAGAATGAAACCATTCTAAAAATTTTGTCAGGGCAACCTGACCAGACAATCTACAAATAATACATTCTGTACCCTGCAGTTTTCGATGTTGAGTTTTCTGTTTTTTCTTTACTCACAAGAATCTCTGCAGCTGCTGTTTGGGGTCCTGGGAACACTAAATGCAAATGATCATTGAGACCCAGGAATGATAGTTTTACTTCCCCAATTAGGGTGTAGGCATTACAAAGACCCTCTTCCATAAATGACACCCTTGTATTTTTTGATTTAAGAGACCTGTCTCTGTTATCATTGGATTTAAGGTGAAACCTCTTCAGGGATCTGTGTTTAAAGCTATTTCATATGTAATATATATATTTTTTTCTTTTGTCTTTTTAGCCGTGTGGTTTTGCCATGTTCTGTTCAGGAGGTGAGTTTTTCTTGCTTCTGCATCATTTCATTGGTATATGTACTATACGTTGATATGTTACTCTAAACTCACATTTTCATAGTATTGATTTACCTTTTCCTTCCACCCTACGTGACAAAATTAATTATATGAATGATAATTGCAATGAATTGCAAAATGAATTAAATGAATGATAATTTCTTGCTACACTGTCTTGTTTTGGAAGAGTCTAAAGAACGTAGTTTAACTTCCTGTCTAGTGCAGGAATTCTTTCTACAACATCCTAGAGAAATGAGGCTCCAGCCTTAACTTAAGTACTTTAAGGTTAAGTAGCTTGCTACTTAGGGAAGCAGTCTGCTTTACTGTTGGACATTTTAAACATTTGTGTTTGAACCAAAATCTGCTTTTCCTATAATGCTTGACTCTTGTTTGCAGTTTATCCCATTTGAGCAATGGGAAATAAGCCTGTTCTGTCTTGCAGTGGTTAATCCTTCAGGTTTTCTGATGGCAGCTCTCCCCTCCAGGCAACCCCATTCCCCACAAGCACTTTTATTTCATCTTAGAAAGTCTCAAGGTTAAACATTCCCAGCACATTCACTTGGCTCAATACAGCATGAAATGTAGACTTCCTACCAGCTGGTCCTATTACTATATGTGTTGTAATTGTTGATCTGAACTGAAAACAGTATTCCAGACATGGTGTGACCAGCACATAACTGTAAGAGCTTCTTGTTTTCCTCAGCCTGGACGTGATACAGAAATATATCACCTATTCAGAACTTGCATGTCCTGCAGTTATAGCCATGTGTAGTGTAGCCAAGAATGAAGATAAGAGCAGAAACAGCTTCTGAGAAATCAAGATATATATAGCAAAACCCATAAAACCCTCTAGGCTCTTCTTTAACTTGCACACAGTTGCCATTTGCTCAGTTATCTGGTTTTCCTAGAGCTGACAGTAGATTAGAAGCAGTGACTTGGAAGTGGGACAAAACAAACTGATAACCTAAGAAGTGACAGCTGACAGAAGACAGAAAGAAATGCAGGAAGTGAAAAAGAGTAGCTCTCTGGCACTGTTTAGTGTAGACTTGAACACAGTTGTGTATATCTCAGGAGGATTCACTACATTAAAACACTCCAGAGAAGCCAGGCACCCTATTCTCTGTTTGCACAATTGATTGTTTGAAGTTGAATGTGGAAATTGACATTAGTTTCTGTTAGACTTTTTCTTTTGGTTTCAGCTGGTTGAATCAACTTGTCCAAAATCTCTTTGAGTCTTGGTATTGTCACTGAAAGTACTCTTCTCAGCTTTTTGTTGTACTCCCCCTTTTTTTTGGAGATGGTATCTCACTCTGTCGCCCAGGCTGGAGTGCAGTGGCACGATCTCAGCTCTCTGCAACCTCTGCCACCCAGGTTCAAGCAATTCTCTCTGCCTCATCCTCCCTAGTAGCTGGGATTACAGGCACCCACCACCGCACCTGGCTAATTTTTGTATATTTAGTAGAGACTGGGTTTCACCATATTGGTCAGGCTGGTCTCGAACTCCTGACCTCAAGTGATCCACCTGCCTCAGCCTCCCAAAGCCCTGGGATTACAAGCATGAGCCACTGTACCAGGCCTACATGCACTTTTAAAACATGCCTTCTGTGTTTATTTCTTATTCTTTTTTTTTTTAATTTTTTATTCTTAAAAAAGGAGAATGAGAGAAAGCCTAAGTAGCATGCCATGAAATATCAGTCCATTAACATTTTTTTGTATACAGTTCTTTTGAATTTTTGTTACTGTGTGTTCATTAACAAAATGAAATTTATCTTTTGACTTAGACTCATTTTAGTCCTGTTTTAGAATATGATAGTGTTTAAAAGTACATGTTGAAGGTATTTAAGGATCGTGGCATTAGACCAACCCTAGTGTTGTATCATGGAAAGCCGATAGGAGAAATACAGTCCTCTCTGCAGGCCCTACAGACATTTATTTTGGGAGCATTTTAGAAATATGTTTGGTTTCAACTTCCCAAACACTTGCAAATTGAGTAAGAGTGTGTGTGGGGGTGTGTTTTTAAATTTAACTAATGGGCAAGATAGCAGCGTATCTCCATGCGATTTATAGGTACGAATATTTACTGAGCTTAAACTACCGGTTGTTTTGGTCCCTCACATAAAATGTTAGTTTTGAAATTACAAGTTCTTAGAGGTAGATTTTTGTAGCTTTTCTTTGAAAATATGCTTATAAAGAAAATATACACTTCTTCAAGCTGTTTTCATTAGAAGGAAGAAATTTAGCCAAATTTGAAGAGATGGAAGGTAGTGCCACGCTTGGGTCACTGGAAAAAATAAGAACACGAGAACTTTTCCCAATATTTGTTGGAACTAGTGCAGAAAATACAGCTGACTTACAGCTATATTGACGCAGGCTTCTGAGATTTCTGATTTATGTTAAATGAAATAGAAACTACTGTCAGCAATTTCCTGCCTTTTATGGTAATATGTGTATAGTTATATTACTTTAAAAACAGTTTCTGTTTGTTTACTTGAGGACTCAAAATGAACATTTCTGATCTTGGGCCCCCAGTACTGTTTCTGGTTAGCTGAGGAAGGACCAAATTGGGTGTATCATAAATAAGTCAAGGAAAAAACGACCCCAGAAGTCTACTAAGATTTGGACTATCTATTATATTTCTTTGGATCTCCAGGCTTTTGTTATTGTAGTTTACATCCTTCCCCTTTATCATTAAGAACAATATGCTGGTTGCTCAGCTTTAGTTGGCAAAGTGCCAGTTGTATTTCTGCCATAACTTGGAATTTTGTGAAGTTAAATGAGAAATAATAGAGGTGAAAATGCTTTGTAAAGTACAAATATGTATTGTTCAGCAGTTGAAGCAAGTTTTGAGACATTTTCTTGATAAATAGATAGTGTAAAGGCACCAAAGTATTTGTAACCGGCAAATTTTTTGAATAATGAAAGTTCTATAAAATACAGGTTTTTAAAACTATAATCATTTGCGGTTTGTCTTCCTAAACGTATTAATTTCTAATTTGAGTTGTGTTCTCATATTGAACACAGTTGTGCTGAATGGTTTGGATATGCTTTTCTGTATCTTGTTTATTATTAAGATTTTAGCATACAAAATTTCTGCAATTACTACTGACTTACTGAATTTCTGTGTTCTTTGAAATTTCAGTATCAGGTTGGGCAGCTTTACTCTGTTGCAGAAGCTAGTAAGAATGAGACTGGTGGTGGAGAAGGAATTGAAGTCTTAAAGAATGAACCTTATGAGAAGGATGGAGAAAAGGGACAATATACACACAAAATTTATCACCTAAAGAGGTAAGCGGTGTTCACATTTGACCTGGCTTACTTATGATGCATGTAACTAGCTAACTTAACTAGTAGATGTGAAGTACATTTTTCATTTCAGTGTGATAATATGTCGCATTTTAATTTTTTGAAAGAACCTCCTCCTTTATTTGTTATTTGTAAATTAGAGAAGTATTATATCTGCTTATAACAAAAATTCAAATAAAAACTTAGTCCCTGCTCGTTGCCATCAAGTATTTGTAACACAGAGAGAAACACCAGAAGCAGCTTAGAGTTTATCCTTCTAGATCATTTTCTGTATATATTCAAAGGAATTTTTAAAACATAGATAGCAATGTATTACTTGTATCAATTTTAGTTTTCTACAACAAATGGACCATATGAATGGTTTTGCAGTTTGCTTTATTTCTCATGAACATCTTCCATATTGTTATTTAATATCTGTGTGATTCTTTTTAAAGCTGAGTAAAATTTCTTCTGGACGTAGTTTACTTAACTATTCCCTACATTGTAAGTCCATTTAGGTATTTTAGATATTTTCTAGTTTTTGTCTGTTATAAATAATGTTTCTGGCCAGGTGTGGTGGCTCACATCTGTAATCTCAGCACTTTGAGAGGCTGAGGCAGGAGGATTGCTTAAGCCTAGGAGTTCAACACCAGCCTTGGCAACACAGGGAGACCCCATCTCTACAACAACAACAACAAAAACAAATTGACCTGGCACAGTGGCTCATAGCTGTAATCCCAGCACTTGGGAGGCTGAGGCGGGTAGATCATGAGGTCAAGAGATCGAGACCACCCTGGCCAACATGGTGAAACCCTGTCTCTACTAAAAATACAGAAATTAGCTGTGGTGGTGCACGCCTGTAGTCCCAGCTACTTGGGAGGCTGAGGCAGGAGAACCGCTTGAACCGGGGTGGTGGAGGTTGCAGTGAGCCGAGATCATGCCACTGCACTCCAGCCTGGTGATAGAGTGAGACTCCGTCTCAAAAAAAAAAAAAAAGAAAGAAAAGAAATTAGCGGGACATGGTAGTATATGCCTATGGTCCCAGCTACTTGGGATGCTGAGGTGGGAGGATCACTTGGACCCAGGATTTAGAGGTTGCAGTGAGCTATGATCACTGCACTTCAGCCTGGGCAAAAGAACAAGACTCTATCTCAAAAAATAAACTTTTGTGAACATGGTTGTACATGTGTCTGTATGCCTTAGGTTACTGTTCCTAAGATAAATTATAGGAGAAATTAATAAAAGGACTGCTGGGAGAACCTGCACCTTTTAAATTTTGATATTATTGCCAAAATTGCCCTTACAGAGTTTAATAGTATTTTTCCATATTTTTCTTTTTAATTTTTGCTAATTTCATAGACAAAAAATAGTCTCTTGTTAAAATTCGTATTTCTTTATTAGTGAGGTTGAATGTCTTTTTATGTTAATTGACCGTTTGAGTTTCTTGTATGACTTTTGACTCTTCATATCCTTTCTTCATTGTTTTTTTTTCTCTTTGGTTTAGTTTTTTTTGCACATTCCCCTAAGTTTGACAGTCTAATCTGTATCTTTGGCATAAATATTTTAAAACAAAAAGTGCTGGCCAAGTGCAGTGGCTCACACCTATAATTCCAGAACTTTGGGAGGCTGAGGTGGGAGGATTGCTTGAGCTCAGGAGTTTGAGACCAGTCTGGGCAATATAGTGAGACCTCATCTC
Source organism: Macaca thibetana thibetana (assembly GCF_024542745.1). Classification (NCBI taxonomy): domain Eukaryota; kingdom Metazoa; phylum Chordata; class Mammalia; order Primates; family Cercopithecidae; genus Macaca; species Macaca thibetana. The sequence continues at coordinate 23,011,079 of NC_065587.1, forward strand.
TACAAAAAGAAAAAACAAGCAAAAAAAAAAAAAAAAAAAAAGGTGCTACCAGTATTTAGCTAAGGGCAGAAGACCAGTAATGGCTGCTAAGAGTCCATTTTGTCATTAGTCTCCCTAGTTAATTACAGGTGGGGGATATTTTCTCTTGCCTCTATTCTCTTCCTATGGAAATGAATCATACTCATGTTTTGTGGAACTCCTTAAAGCTGTAGCTGTCATGATCGGAAGTTTTTTATATTTCCTCAGCTTAACTCTGCTGCTTGGTTTATAGTGACCCATAACCTACTCATCCTTGGTTTATTGTTGACACATAATCTTACCACTTTATAGAACCTTACATTTTAGCATTATTTTCTCTTAGAATACAGCATTTCTTTGCTTCTGTTGCAGGTTTCACTTGAGAAATAAGGCAGTAACTCTGATCAATCAATTATCTGTAGAGAAGGTCTTTTCATGGTTTCTATTAATTTGTTAGTACCCTAAGTATACCTGAAAAATATGTCTACGGAGAGAAGATTTTGGCATTCCAGATGGTATAGTCTATATAGTATTTAAAGTTTTGAATTTGCTTATATATACTCAGCTTTCTTTTTCTAGCATTTTTGCATTTACCTGTTAATTGAATTATACCACCACATACAAACGTTCTCTTAAAGACACTGGACTCTTCCTGGGGGTTCTAAAATAAGCCAAAAAGTTTGATGTATAAAATTTTTTGTTGGCCTCTAATGTCCTGTTTAGATCACTTTCCTGTAAGTAAATAAATTTGAAATAGTTTCAAAATGTCCTCTGGTTGAAATCTAAGAGTTGAAATGTTGAGGAAGTGTTTGATACATTCTTGCATGAAAAAGAACAGTTTGAAATAATATGTAATACATGTTACATGGTTTTGGAAAAAAAATCAGAAAAAAAAAAAGCCTAAAAGAGGTGCATTAAAAAATTACCCATATCCCACTACCAGGTGATAAATATTCTCTTCTGCATTTTCATTTTTATGAAAAAGAAGAGGAATGTTAAATATGATTTTTGAAACAGTTGATTTAGGTAACACTGCAGCCAAGAATAAGGAGTCTCATAAGTTGAAGAGGGCTAGATAAATATGGTTAGTGCAAGAGATATTCTTATTCTGGAGAGATTATTTGGGGATGAGGTTCAGAATTCCTCTCAGGCTGTTAGTGGGTTAAATAAAAGATTTTGGCTCTCTGGCAGCCAACCTTCCAGCACATTTGGGCTTGTAGAACAACTTCTCCATTCCTAGGAGGAGCGGGGTTCCCTGTGGTTTTACCCTTTCATGCACTCATTTACTACTAATTGCAGTCCTGAGAAATAGACAATATTCATATTGTACCTAAGACACTAAGGCACATATTTACCCAAGGTCACAGGTAATAAGTGACGGAATAGTGACAGAGACCTGGTGCTCTGATTTCAAATCCCACACCCTTTTGTCCCAGGTGCCTAATGAGTACAAGGCACTCCCTTGAGAAGGGAGAGAGGGGATCTGATGGGATGGTGAGGGTTATTTGATTCCCATGGAAGGTTGGCCTTATCACACAAAGATGGCAGCTGTGGGCAGAAGCACAGAGAGGAATGAGTCAGGAAAGGGAAAAAGGCAAGAGGGTGGCAGTAATGGGTCTCAGGCAGGATGGCAAATAATGACTATTCTGACAGTAGTGAGAAACAAAAACCTATCCAATAGATAAACTGGGCAAAACAAGGCCCATTTGCTGTCCTCTGGAGGAAGGAATGGCTATGGGGCAGTCAGATGTCCACACTGACAAATTTGTCTGTCAACATTGAAAGCACATTAGCCACAGGATAAATATGTTATGGAAGGGCAAAGAATCATTTAGTAGTACGTGCTGAGGCCTTCACTGTGCTGCAGGAAAGACCTCCATCCCAGGACAAGCCTGAAGGTGCAGCCCCATCAGACTTACAGTTTTCTTTAGGGCATCAGCTCAGCATGCTGAAGACATACCCACAGTCCCTACTAGTTTTAGAGCTCTCCCTGAGGAAGTTAAATTTGTGTCCAGTAATATGTTTGCTTTTTCAGCATTTACTCCATAAATTATCCTAAGCTGGGTGCACTGTCACTGTATAACATCAATAAAACTACAAACTTGACTAAGGCCACCAAGGCCTTATTTTACTTTTGAGATAGTTGAAATTCTGACATCTGCTTTAGCCAGTATAACTCAAGTCTCTGGATCCCCTGACCTGTGTGCTTTCCCATTTCAGCAAAACGCTTCTTGGTGGCATATACACTTAATCTCAACCAGAAGGTTGAGAAACAGTCTTTGTGATTATTGACAAAATTCAAAAGTTGTTGACTCATTGCACAGGACATTTGAAATGTCTGGTTTCCTTGAATCTCAGGCAATAAATCATCTCATGGGAGAATGAGATTTTGTCCCTATTTTATTTGATAACTTAGAGTGAGTGGTTGCCCATGGTAATTCTGAACAGAAGATCTAGTACTTATGTATTTTTACTGTGTGCTGATCACTGGGTTATTGGAAGTGTTTCAGTTGGGAGTTTATTCATTCCTCACAGCAACTTTTTATAGTGAGGAAACTGAGGTCCAGAAAGGTTTAACTTACCCCATGTCTCACTGCTATTTGGTAGCAGAGATAGGACTTGAACACAGCCCGACTCCAGAACCTGCCCTCTTAACCACTTTGCTTAGCTAACCACTTTGCTCTACATCTAACTCCTGTGGAAGAGTTATTTTCCATTTCCTGAAGTTAAATGGGAGTTTACAGAAAAATTCTTCCAAAACCACAGGTTTCACCATCTCTTACTTTCTCTGAAGTCTTTAACGTCTAAAGTCTTCTTCCAAAATAAAGCTAAACTTAACAAGGTATTTGAGATTCCAATTGTATAAGTCCATCCAGAACAAAAACCTTCGGCTCTAAGCAAGCCAGTCTCTTTGTTATCTTCCTAACATAAACTGTTCAACCCACCCTGATTTTTTTCAGCTCCTTATGCTGAGGCCTCTCATAACCTGCTTGGTTTTCTGAGTACACCTCAGAACTATCCTATGCAGAGGCTTTCCATGGCTGATTTTATTCACTTTGATCCCTCTTCCCTAAACCCATCATATTTGTCATTTCTACTCATTTTGATACCTAGTCATATATTTCTATATGTGCATGTTTGTCTTGTTGTATCCCGTTTTCCACTAAAGTTTGTTTCTTTAATACTCGCTTAGTAGTAGATGGTAGTGAAAGAGGAAGGAATTTACCAGGCAGAGAATTTTAGAGCATGACAAAGAAATGTGTTGAAACTTTCAGATGGTATTTCAGAGAAAAGCCTGTAGCTTTCCTGAGACCTCCCTGTACGAACACACTGACCAGTCCTTTTTGTTAGTTTATTTGCTCACCCTTCTTGGGGAAAGTCAGCTTTATTCTTTCTCGTTCTGCATAAGTGTTACACTTTCGCCATCTTCAGTCAGTCCTGATAGATGGGGAATTTACAAAGCTTTGCCAACTCCAGAACCACCTTGTTTCCCAAAGGTCAAAACAGAAGAGGTTTTTATTGAAAAATCGTTATTTTAAAATTTCATGTGGTTCCAAGGTAAGAGTTCATTTTTGTAAGCAAAAGGAGTCATTTGCCAGGAACTTAAATTATGTTTAAAAATGAGAAATTTAAATCACCTGAAAATGAAAGGATTGATTGTATATACTTCTTCACATTCAGAGAGCATCTTGCACATGTAAGAAATTAATAGGCCGGGTGCGGTGGCTCGCCTGAAATCGCAGCACTTTGGGAGGCCGAGGCGGGTGGATCACTTGAGGTCAGGAGTTAGAAACCAGCCTGGCCAACATGGTGAAACCGTGTCTCTACTAAAAATACAAAAAATTTAGCCGAGTGTGGTGGCAGGCACCTGTAATCCCAGCTACTTGGGAGGCTGAGGCAGGAGAATTGCTTGAACCTGGGAGGCGGAGGTTGCAGAGAGCCAAGATCATGATTGCGCTCCAGCCTGGGCGACAAGAGTGAGACTCCGTCTCAAACAAAAAAAAAAGAAAAAGAAAAATTAATAAATGCCAGCCAAATATAATTTGTTCTTGAGTCAAGATTTAGCCATGATAGACACATGTTATTTGTCATTATATGTAGTTTAGTCCTAAATTTTTCACAGTTTCAAAGTTTTCCAAATCAAGTGATCCTATTTCAGAAAAATATCAGTGTTTTCTGAAATGTATTGTTTCCTCTTGATGGTGTATCTCATTTTTCATTTATTATTCCCCTTTTATTGGGTGAAAAAAAACCTCTCTCTGTTTTTTGTTTGTTTGTTTTGTTTTGTTTTGTTTCTGAGACAGAATCTCGCTCTGTCGCCCAGGCTGGAGTGCAGTGGCGCGATCTTGGCTCACTGCAAGCTCCGCCTCCCGGGTTCATACCATTCTCCTGCCTCAGCCTCCCGAGTAGCTGGAACTACAGGCGCCCACCACCACGCCTGGCTAATTTTTTTTGTAGTTTTATTAGAGACCGGGTTTCACTGTGTTAGCTGGGATGGTCTCGATCTCCTGATCTCATGATCTGCCCACCTCGGCCTCCCAAAGTGCTGGGATTACAGGCTTGAGCCACCGCACCCAGCCCTCTCTTTGTTTTTTATAATTCTCTAGGACTTTAGAGTCTCCTTCTCCCAGAAGTTAGCCAGTTTGTGTCTGGTTATTTTATTCCCTTCCCACAAACTGGGGTTTTAAATCATTTCTGTAATTTCCTTCCTGATGTATCTTCTTTGTATCCTTATGTATCTCCATCACTACTATTTATAATCAATCTCTCTAAAAGAGAGAAGTTACCATTCTCTCTTTTAGACTTGTCTCCAGGCTGATATTTTGCCATCCGTTCTTTTTCTGGCTTTAAAATTAATTGAGATATAATGTATATGCCATAAAATTCGTTCTTTTTTTTTTTTTTTTTTTTTTTTTTGAGACGGAGTCTTGCTCTGTAGCCCGGGCTGGAGTGCAGTGGCCGGATCTCAGCTCACTGCAAGCTCCGCCTCCCGGGTTTGCGCCATTCTCCTGCCTCAGCCTCTGGAGTAGCTGGGACTACAGGCGCCCGCCACCTCGCCCGGCTAGTTTTTTGTATTTTTAGTAGAGACGGGGTTTCACCGTGTTAGCCAGGATGGTCTCGATCTCCTGACCTCGTGATCCGCCCGTCTCGGCCTCCCAAAGTGCTGGGATTACAGGCTTGAGCCACTGCGCCCGGCCAAAATTCGTTCTTTTAAAATGCATACTTTAGTAGTTTTTGGTATATTCACAGAGTTGGGCAACTGCCATTGTTACTTAATTTCAGAACATTTTCAACAATCCAGAAAGAAATCTCGTATTCATTAGCAATCACTGACTGTTACCCCCTCCTCCTAGCGCCTGGCAACCACTGATCTACTGTCTGTGTAGATGTACTGTGGATATTTTGTGTAAATGGAATCATGTAATATGTGGCCTTTCGTGATTGACTTCTTTCACTTAGTGTGTTTTCAAGGCTTGTCTGTGTTAAAGCATGTATCAGTACTACTTTGATTGCTGAGTAGTATTCCATTGTGTAGACCTGCCACATTTTGTTTATCCGTTCATCAGTTGTTGAACATTTGGGTTGTTTGCACTTTTGGCTGTTATGAGTAATGCTGCTGTTAACATTTGTGTATACTTTTTTGTGTGTGTGTGAACATGTTTTCAGTTCTCTTGGAGATATATATTGCTGTGAGTGAAATTGGCTGGGTCATATGATCACTCTATATTTAACCTTTTGAGGAACTGTCAAGCTGCTTCCCAAAACAACTGCACCACTTTGTAATGTTACCAGCAGTGTATGAAGATTCCAGTTCCTCCACATCCTCATTATCTTTTTTATTACAACCATTCTAGTGTGTGTGAAGTGGTATCTCATTGTGGTTTCAATTTACATTTTCCTGGTGATTAATGATGTTCACATCTTTTCAAGTGCTTTTTGGTCATTTGTGTATCTTCTTTGTTTGAAGAATTATCTGTTCAAATCTCGGACCCCCACTTTCTTTTTAGTATTTTTTGTTTGTTTGTTTTTTGGAGACCAGGGTCTCACTGTCGTCTAGGCTGGACTGCAGTTGCTTGATGATAGCTCACTGTAGCCTTGAACTCCTGGGCTCAAGCAATCCCGCCACCTCAGCCTCTCAAGCAGCTGGGACCATAGGTGTGCACCACTGTGCTCTGCTAATTTTTTTTTTTTTTTTTTTTTGTAGAGATGGGGGTCTCCCTGTGCTGCCCAGGCTGGTCTCCAACTCCTGGTGCTTAAGCTATCCTCCTTGGTCTTGGCCTTGGCTGCCCATTCTTTTTTTTTTTTTTTTTTTTTTTTTTTTGAGACAGAATTTCACTCTTGTTGCCCAAGCTAGAGTGCAGTGGCACGATCTTAGCTCACCACAACCTCCGCCTCCCGGGTCCAAGAGCTTCTCCTGCCTCAGCCTCCCAAGTAGCTGGGATTACAGGCATGCGCTACCACGCCTGGCTAATTTTGTGTTCTTAGTAGAGATGGGATTTCTCCATGTTGGTCAGGCTGGTCTCAAACTCCCTACCTCAGGTGATCCACCTGCCTCGGCCTCCCAAAGTGCTGGGATTACAGGCCTGAGCTACTGTGCCCGGCCTCTGGCTGCCCATTCTCAAATTGAGTTTTCTTTGTTAAGTTATGTTATTTTTATATTCTGGGTACTAGTTCCTTATCATAGAGGTGATTTGCAGATTTTTCCCCCATTCTGTGAGTTATCTTTTCACTTTCCTGATTGTGTCTTTTGAAACTTAAAAAGTTTTTAATTTTGGTGTATACCTGTAGTCCCAGCTACCTAAGAGGCTGAGGTGGGAGGATTGCTTGAGGCCAGGATTTCAAGACCAGCCTGGACAATATAGCAAAACATATTGCGACCCCGTCTCTATGAAAAAATTTAAAAATCAGTCCGGTCACAGTACTGCATACCTCTTTGTCGTAGCTACTCAGGAGACCGAGGTGGGAGAATCACTTGAGCCTAGAAGTTGGAGGTGGCAGTGATTTATGATTACACTGCTGTTCTCCAGCCTAGTGACAGAGCAAGACCCTTTCTCTTAAAAAAAAAAAAAAAAAAAGTTTATGATTTTGATGAAGTCCAATTTATTTTTTCTTTTTGTAGTTTATGCTTTTGATGTCATCAAAGAAATCATTGCCCAATCCAAGATCATAAAGATTTACATCTATGTTTTCTTATAAGAATTTTATAGTTTTAGTTTTAATTTAGGTCTTTATCCATTTTGAGTTAATTTTTGCAACCATCCATTCTTGCCCACTCCAATTAATTTTTCACACAAAGCCAGAATGGTCATACAACTCAAATCAGGTTGTGCCATTCCCCCTTTTAAAGCTTTCGGTGGCTTCCCATCATACACAGAGTAAAATCTAAACTCTGTGACCTGTAAGGTGAGGCCCATGTGGTCTTTCTGCCCTTTCTCCATGTTTGGTCACTGCAGTCTAGCCATGCTGGAGGCCTAAGAGTGGCTCAAGCAGGTTAAGTCTTTTGCTGTCTTAGGACCTGTGGTCATGCTGTTCCCTTTGCTTGCTGTTCTGTTCCCTGTCTCCGTACCCTTGGATCATTGTTGTAATATTATTTCCTCAGAGAGGCCTTCCCGACTACCCTTGCTCCACTTACTCATTGCCCAGTGCCCTATTCTTTAATTTCACTGCACTGCTTAAGTAATTCTCTTTGTGTTGTGTTGTTTACTAATCTGTTTTCTGCCTCCATCCCTGGAAATAAGTTCTGAGTAGGAATTATTCCTGTGTTCTCACCATTATTTACACAGCCCCTGGCCTGGGATGGTGGACACAGTAAATATTTGAGTGGATGAATGAATGAGGTACCCAGTATTTTATTTATACATATGTGTGTGTGTGTGTGTGTGTATTTGTTTATTATTATTATTTTTGAGATACAGTCTCACTGTGTCCCCAGGCTGAAGTACAGTGGTGTAATCTTGGCTCACTGCAATGTCCACCTCCCTGAGTCAAGCAATTCTCCTGCCTCAGCCTCCCAAGTGGCTGGGATTATAGGCACCCACCACCATGCCCAGCTAATTTTTGTGTTTTTAGTAGAGTCAGGGTTTCATCATGTTGGCCAGGCTGGTCTCGAACTCCCAACCTCAGGTGATCCTCCCACCTTGACCTCCCAAGGTGCTTGGATTACAGGCGTGAGCCACTGCACCTGGCCCTTTCTTTTCTTTTTTTGCCTTCTTAGCTGAGCTTTTCCTGACTAGTGAAGAGAAGGCATCCCAGTGTATTTGAGGGATATTTCAGTTGATCATAAAATGAAAGATTAATTGGTCTATTTATGGTAAATTAATCTGGTCTTCAAATTCTTCCCTAAATTTTTCTGTGTTTTGATGTTCATCTGCAGTGGGAAGGAGAAGGGTGCGAATAGTTGTCTTGCTTGTGTGATTTACAGATAGACATAAGAATTTCCAGAGAAAAGTACAGTTAGAAATGATTTGCCATGGTATTATCTATCTCAGGAATAGGATTAAAAAAGGAATGTGCCTAGATCAGGTGTTCAGTGTACCTTATGGTCATGTTTTACCCTGAAGTTAAATAGTCTTAATATTCAGAGTGGGAGAAAGGGTATGTATTCCTAAAGAGTCTTCATGATCGTGGGCATTGTGCTATTGGTAACTCTTCACTCTTAAGCAGCTGAAATCTAGCCATGTTTACCTTGAGGTAAGTGAGCACTGTTCTGAGTATTAGTTTATCATGAGGGAGCACCATTTTGTGAATAGTTTGGGAGGACAAGAGAAGGATTGTCCTTTTTGCGTGTTTATTTTTGAAGGCCCACCTCCCATTTTATTAATTCAGTTAATAATTGTTCCTTTTCTGAGGCTCTGTAAGCTTCCAAAACAGGAATCTGCTGCATTTTACTAAAGTGCCTTACTGTTGTTAATTCAGTTAGTAATTGTTCTTTTCTGAGGCTCTCTAAGCTTCCAAATCAGGAATCTGCTGCATTTTACTAAAGTGCCTTACTAAGTAATAACTGGTGGGAAAATGATGTATATGTTCTCAGTTATATATACCTGGCACACTTGAACTACCATGTTAGGAATATATTAAGGTTGCCATTAATGGAAATTTCTAACTTTTGAAGTAGAATTGAAATTTAATTTTATTTACTCCATATATACATTTTCCTCAAGTTTAGTCAGTCACTTAGATTCATTGAGGAGAGATGTATTTGATAATGTTCTCACGTTAAACATGAAAAAAAGTGAGTAAATTTGAAATAAATCTAGCTTATAGGTTTGGACTTTATTGACTCAGTCAAAACATAAAATGAATTGTTGGAATTCTCATGGTGGGAAAAGTATCTTGGAAATAAGATATAGGCATTTGGGAGCGAGATAAAGAAATATTAAAATTTTCATGTAGATTTGGCTCATGTTGGCCTTTACTGATAAATGCCAATTTCCTTCTATTTGAGTCAGCACATTTTAGAACATTTTACGAATATTAAAGTTCTTCACATATCAGGCACTATAGGAATAGATGGATAGTTAAAATATGTGTCTGAGTTAATACAGAATTGTTTCTCCTGCCTTTTCGTTTTTTTTTTTTTTTTTTTTTTTTTTTTGAGACGGAGCTCACTCTGTCGCTGGGGCTGGAGCGCAGTGGCCGGATCTCAGCTCACTGCAAGCTCCGCCTCCCGGGTTTACGCCATTCTCCTGCCTCAGCCTCCTGTGTAGCTGGGACTACAGGCGCCCGCCACCTCGCCCGGCTAGTTTTTTGTATTTTTTTAGTAGAGACGGGGTTTCACCGTGTTCGCCAGGATGGTCTCGATCTCCTGACCTCGTGATCCGCCCGTCTCGGCCTCCCAAAGTGCTGGGATTACAGGCTTGAGCCACCGCGCCCGGCCTCCTTTTTTTTTTTTTTAAAGACAGAGTCTTGCTGTGTCACCCAGGCTGGAGTGAAATGGCACTGTCTCAGCTCACTGCACCCTCCACATCCCAGGTTCAAGCAATTCAGCCTTAGGGTCCCGAGTAGCTGGGTTTACAGACACCTACCACCACGCCTGGCTAATTTTTTGTGTTTTTAGTAGAGACAGAGTTTCGCCATGTTGGCCAGGCTGGTCTTGAACTCCTGACCTCAGGTGATCCACCCACCTCTGCCTCCCAAAGTGCTTGGATTACAGGTGTGAACCGCCACACCCGGCCTCTCCTGCTTTCTCTAAGTTGACCAACTAACCATTGATAGATCTGTTTGTCATACTCTCAGATGAATAGGTAGTCTTGTAGCTTGGCTTTAAAAAATTATCCTCATGTGTTCCATTGTACCCTGATTAGACCTCACCCACACTTGAAGGGATTTTGGTTCTAGTTCTTTAGCAATGTGATACATTTTTTGGACAACTAGATACTCTTTGACTTTTAAAGTGACATTATTTTCGGTTGTCCTGGCTTGGTGTTTCTGAAGTTTGAATGAATCGTTCCACCATTTGAAAAGAAGTAAGTGATCAGGCCGGCCGCAGTGTCTCACGCCTGTAATCCCAGCACTTTGGGAGGCCGAGGCGGGTGGATTGCGAGGTCAGGAGATCGAGACCATTCTGACTAACACAGTGAAACCCCCATCTCTACTAAAAATACAAAAAAATTAGCTGGGCATGGTGGCGGACGCCTGTAGTCCCAGCTACTCAGGAGGCTGAGGCAGGAGAATGGCGTGAACCTGGGAGGCGGAGCTTGCAGTGAGCCAATATCATGCCACTCCCACCTGGGTGTGAAGACATTAAGGAGGATTTAAATGAAGAAAGGCATATGAAAGTACCCAGCTTCATGTCAGCTTATAATTAAAAAGCAGTAACTACCATTTTTTGAGCTCATTGTACTGTGCAATGTGTTAAACGCATTCGAGTATTTGATTTAATTCTCTCAATAACCCTGCAGAGCAGGTAATATGCATTCCATTCAACACATGAGGAATTTCAGAGAAGCCAAGTAGTAGGCCTGAGGTTACACAGCTTCTAAATGGTAATGTTGGGATTTATATTCGATCTGTGTGAAAAGTCTGTGCAAGCAAAACTACTCTTTACAGTAGGCTCCAGTCACTAAATCAGTCACTTCATTTGCATTTATTTGAAGACTAGTAAGACTGATTTTCCCATTTGTTTGTTAACGAGTAACATTTTATATTTGTAATGGGCCTGTGGATGACTTTTGCCCCTTTATATGTTGGGATTGTTTCTGATTGTCATATGCTTGCACAAGCTTCTCATATATTAATCATGTATTGAACCTTTCTCTTCCTCTGAACATACTTGAGGCAGCAAGTGACATTCATCTCCCATACCTACAAAATTTTATACTTGGATATGCTTTCATTTCTCATTTTCTACATGGGTCCTTTACATTGTTATTTTTCTTCAGATCTGTTCTGTAAAATGTATTGAGACTTTTATTCAGAGATATCTCCTTATTCTGGGGCTTTTTGCATTAAGAAACAGTATAATATCATCTAACTCTAAGAACTACGTTGTATTAATGTGCAGGATGAATAGCTGTTAACTCTTAGGTTTCACATTGGGGTAGTAGATCAGAAGTCCTTAAGAAATAATTGCTTCTATTTAAAACACACACACACACTCACACACACAAACCCTTTTATACACTTAACTTGGTTTTTTTTTTTTTCTTGTGAGACAAGGTCTTGCTCTGTTGCCCAGGCTAGAGTGCAGTGGTGTGATCTCAGCTTCCTGCAACCTCTATCCCACAGGTTCAGGTGATCCTCCCACCTCAGCCTTCTGAATAGTTGGGGCTACAGGCATGTGCCACCATGCCTGGTTAATTTTGTATTTTTTTGTAGAGACAGGATTTCACCATGTTGCCCAGGCTAGTTTCAAACTCCTGGGCTCAGGTGATCCTCTTGCCTCAGCCTCTCAAAATGCTAGGATTACAGGCATGAGCCACCGTACCCAGCTAAATATTCTTAATCATTTTTATTTAAAATGTAAACAATTATGTGTTCCTTTCTAGTGGATTACTTTAGGATTGAAATAAACTAGTTCATCAAACTTAGAACATGGTCACCTTTGATTGCCGTACTCTTTCAAGCAGTTTCATAGATACCAAGAAAGAATTGATGGTGCTGTTAAATATATCCAGTATCTCTCTTCTCCCAGCAAAGTTCCTGCATTCGTGAGGATGATTGCTCCCGAAGGCTCCTTGGTGTTTCATGAGAAAGCCTGGAATGCGTACCCCTACTGTAGAACAAGTAAGCCTGGCCCCCAGCAGCCATTGCACCCCTCCACCCTGAGAATGAGAGGGATTCCCAGTACCAATGTCTTTGAGAAGGATTACACTGAGCAAGGTCTTTCTTGGGTTCTTGTATAGTCACTGCTAGAATGATGGCAGAGGAAGAACTGCATTGGGTTCCTCCTCCCAGAACTTTGTGACAGGCATAAGTCCATTCCCACATGGCAGCCACTTTGGGGTCCTAGCCGACTATGCTGGCTCCAGGGGTAAGCCAAAAGAAAGGTCGTTTACACTCACAAGGGTGTTTTGGTGCGTTTCAACAGTATTTTACTTACATTGCTACATAGTAGAGGAGGAATAGGACAGACTTCTGAAACAGCATCCTATCATTTGCTAAATTGACCTTATAAATAATGTTTTGCTTTTGTGACATTATTCTTTTTAGCATTATTTTGAAAATTAGATGATTTTTCATATTTTATTTGTACTCCATAGTCTAAATTAATGTGCTGTGTAGTGTCACTTGTGTAGAAACTCTGTTTTGTAGACATAAGTTACTAAATAAATGTTCTGTGTTTTTAGGTAGTTTAGTCTTTGTGACATTAAGTTTTGGGACAGATTGTTTTGACTCCAATTAATATTCTGAAATTTTTCTCCTTTCATTACCTACCTCTCCATTATGCCTCAGTTGTAACGGTGAGTAAAACTATTTTTGTGTCTCAAAATATCTTTAAACTTTGTTTTACACAGTAATTATTTTCAACCATTCTTTGCTAACTGCCCCTCACTGCATGGTTCCCTCCTGTGTCCCGCCAACCAGCCCCCACACTCTACCACATGTTCCCAGTGTTCATGGGCCCTTTCCACCCTTGTCTCAAAATCTCCCTATTGATTTTATTTTGCTTTTGTTACTCCCTTCAAACACGGTATTTGTTTATCAGACCTCGCAGCTTCTTTATTAGCCCAGTATGCTGCGTGGCAAGTCGAATTGTTTTGAATTATTTAAAAGCATGCAGCATTTGGTTTGCCTGACAAGTCTATAAAAATGGGTAGCTAATGATTCTTTGTCACTTGAGGATCAGTCTCCTTGTAGAGTCAGAGCATGGATGCTTATACTCGGAAAAGCTCCCTCAGACGTGGGCACCAAGGAACAGGTAGAAGATTACTATCATTTTCGTGTTGTGTTTTCTGCAGAATGAATATATGAAAGATGATTTCTTCATTAAAATCGAAACATGGCACAAACCAGACTTGGGAACATTAGAAAATGTAAGTTTCAACTCTGCACTTTTAGTACGGAAGCCCCTGGAAACGAGAATACTGTATGTAGTTCACTTGTCATCACCAAAGTAATGTCACCTGTGTTGGACTAGTATCTGACCACACCAAGCTGTGTCAAATTGAGATGAGGCAGGCAAGCAGCCAGAAACCAAATGGGCTTTCCCTATCAGTCCCCTTGCCTTGACACTTTGGTAAAGTTGCTGTTTTGATCAGCAACTCTTATCTGAGGCAAGGAGAGCTTGGGTAAACAAAATTCAAAGATAACCCCCAGCCCAATTTTAGCCATTAGTTTTGCTAATTAGATTGCTTTTATCTCTGAGTGTTTGCCAGAGCTGCTCTGCATAGCAGAATTGATTGCTTTAATTTTTACCTCCTGTCTGCTTTGCTAGGGTATGGGCTGATGTCAGAGAAATGGCCGAAAGGCAGGAGGGATAAAGTACTTGAATAACTTAAAAAAATGTTGAAAAGCTCTTGACTTATATAAGTTGGTGCACATTTATCTCTTTAAGATTCAAGAATATCTTTGAGTTAGGACTTTAAAAAAATGTAATCATTAACTTTTAGTAAGGTTTGTCATGGAGCTTGGGAAGGCCTGTTGTATAGGTTGATGCCCTTGGTCTAGGGGTTCTCAAAAGTGTGGTCTTTGGATGGGCCAGGAGCAGCACAGTATCTGAGGACTTGTTTGAAATGCAAATTCTCTGACCTCACCCAAGAATCTGTAGGGTTGGGACTCAGCAGTTTCTGTTTTCTGGTGCACATGCATTCCAGGAGAGTAGGTTAATGATTATGGCAAATTCTGTTTTTTACTGTTCTATTGCTGTACTCTTATGTTATTGATGCCAATTAGCCAATTAATAGAACTTTGAATTTTAATATGTAGTATTTGACTTGAGTTTTCTTTCAAGTGATCATTTGACATTTTATGTTGTTTTTCTCTTTTTTATTTTTTTATTTTTTTTTATTTTTGAGACAGAGTCTCACTTTGTTGCCCAGGCTGGGGTGCAATCACGCACTGTCTGCTCAGTGCAACCTCTGCCTCCTGGGTTCAAGTAATTCTCCTGCCTCAGCCTCCCAAGTAGCTGGGACTGCAGGCATGCACCACCATGCCTGGCTAACTTTTGTATTTTCAGTAGAGATTCACCATTCAGTAGAGTTTCACCATGTCGGCCAAGCTAGTCTTGAACTCCTGACCTCAGGTGATCCACCTGCCTCAGCCTCCCAAAGTGCTGGGATTACAGGTGTGAGCCACTGCACCCAGGCTTTTTGTTGTTTTTTATAGTAATCTTCTATAATTTATAATCTAGATGAGATGATTTGGTGTGCATTAATCTATATGATTTAATCTGCTATTTTCAGCTTTTAAATGGGCATGTCTTTGGCAGTTATCAAACAATTCCTAATTAGTTCATAGATGGCATTTCAGAAATAAATGATGGATCAACATGCAATAGAGAGGAGTTGGCATCATACTGAAACTGAATAGCTTTAGGATAATCAAATTCTGGAGAGATTTTAGACCATACAGTGCATCATTTGAATTCTACTTGTAATGTCACCTTATGTTTGTATAGAACTTTGTTGGTTACAAAAGTTACAAGTACTTTGTTGTGTATCATTTGGGTTAAACATAGGTCTGGTATATTTTGTTAAATAAATCATCTGTGAGGACTATCAGAAAATAATATTGACAGGTTTCTATTAATTTGGCAGCATCCTTATTCTCTCCTTATTATTTGGGGTTATAAGTGGTAATAAAAGATTTCTAGATCCTGCAAAATATCAGACAGCTAATATAATGAAATAATAATTTGGGTCTTTTAATTCCCTGTAATGTACCCTGAGTGACTCAAGATAAAGATTATATATGTAAACATAATAGAATAATCTACACTTTGTTTTATTTCTTTTCTCTTTGTCATTGGTAGGTACATGGTTTAGATCCAAACACATGGAAAACTGTTGAAATTGTCCATATAGATATTGCAGATAGAAGTCAAGTTGAACCAGCAGTAAGTATTACTCAATGACATTTAACCTGTTCCCTTTTACAGTTAAAAATTATTTTCTACTATCACATTTAGGATTAAGTTAAAATTATTTCCTTTCTTTCTTGTATGGCCTACATTTCTATGCCGAAATGAGCTTGGAGTGTAGTCTAGTAGGTCTTTGCAGCAAAGAGACCAGAGTAAGAGAGAAGGTGATTTGTTTTCTGTGTGGATTTTGCCTTTGTACAGGTGATCCCTTTAGGAAGTCCCAATATACCTGGGAAATGTAGGTTGTTTTCATTGAAAAACAAAACACATTGTTTACAAAATAATTCTCCCTCAAGCTTCTTTAAATAATATAGGTCCCTTTTACTTTTCAAATGTGATTAAGAAAGCAAAAATTTAATTTGCATGCAAGTATTTAGTAACTCAGCCACAGTTGTTATTTGTAGAAAATAGTTTGTGTAGAGTATCTTTTTTAAAATTTTCTTTTAGATTCCAGAAGTAGGTGTAGAGTATTTTAATTTAATAGTTGTTTAGCTTTCTATTTTGAATCCTATTAAGATGTAAATATTTCTACTCCTGGCTTTTGACTTAACAAAAAAATTTCTTTTTCACAAAGACACTTATTCCTCATGCCAGATTAAGACTCTTGTCTTAGGCTGGACACAGTGGCTTCCACTTGTAATCCCAGCACTTTGGAAGGCCAAAGGGGGAGGATTGCTTGAGCACAGGAGCTTGAGACCAGCCTGGACAACATAGTGAGATCCTGTCTCTAAAAAGAAAAAAACAATTAGCTGGGCATGATGGCATGTACCTGTAATTCCAGCTACATGGGGAGGCTTAGATGGGAGGATTGCTTGAGTCCAGAAATTTGAGGCTGCAGTGAGCGGTGATCGTACCACTGCACCCCAGCCAGGGTGACAGAGTGAGATCCTGTCTCAGAGGGGGGGAAAAAAAAAAAAGGCCAGGTGCGGTGGCTCACGCCTGTAATCCCAGCACTTTGGGAGGCCGAGGCAGGCAGATCACGAGGTCAGGAGATCGAGACCATCCTGGCTAACACAGTGAAACCCCTTCTCTACTAAAAATACAAAAAATAAGCCAGGCATGGTGGCGGGCGCCTGTAGTCCCAGCTACTCCGGAGGCTGAGGCAGGAGAATGGCGTGAACCTGGGAGGCAGAGCTTGCAGTGAGCCGAGATCGCACCACTGTACTCCAGCCTGGGCAACAGAGTGAGACTCTGTCTCAAAAAAAAAAAAAGACCCCTGTCTTATCTTGCCAAAGTTTGTGGATATTTATTGTGGTTCTTTTTTTATAAGTGCTGATTTGGTTTTACACAGCACATGTAAATACAAGCACTGGTCCTCTTCCTCTAATCTAGAGAACTAAAGCTTTGGAATAAGAGTGGCACCCTTTGTTTTGTCATGGTAAAGCACAGTGTGTTCAGCAGGTATCCCCTTCCATTTCTGTTTTTGGTGCTTATTCCCTGAACTTGAGCAGTGTTGTAAGCTAAACAGAAATAAGTCAAACACTAAATGTCTGGTTTTGCTGTTGAAATTTGAAGGTAAACTTGCCTAAACAAAGGTCCCTGACCTTTTCTCAGAAGTCGCTGGGGTTGAGACTGCCAGCAGTGACCCAGTACCAGGCTGGGCCAACTCTGCTAGGGCCCCCTTCCTGCTTAGAAGTGTGAGCACTAATAAGGGACTTTTGTTCTAGAAGTTCTTAAATTTTAGTTTTGCTGTGATTTGAAGTTGTTTCAATTTTAGGGATCTTTTCACCTTTGACATTGTTAGAGAGTTTTTTAATCTGTAGAAATGAAATGATATCTGTTATGCCCTTTTATTTCTCTTGGTATTGTTTACAGCTAAGATTTACTATATGTGAAAGAATGATGGGAAGAGAAGTAATTGGCAGTAATGAGTGAGTCAGTTAATGACTAGGTCAGGACAGCTTACAAGCCTGGAGCTGCCCATCACTAAAATACCAAGCAGCAGTATGCCACACCAGGATCGGGTGCCCTGGGGAAGGCATTCCCATTATGTTGTTGGTGTTTGAAAATGCTATAATGACCAAACAAAATGGCTGGACTGACTCAGACTTATGGTCCATAGGTTTGCAGTCTATGTTGTTCACCAGCAGAGTACAAGATACCTTTGGTTTTGCTGGAGGCATAAAAATTCTTTGTTCCTGTCCTCAGGCGAAAATGGGCAGTGTTTACAGGCATGAATGCTGGTGGAAAGAGCAGTGTAAGGGCAGATTGCACAAGAACCCTGGAGGCGCTGGTTCCCATCCCCTCCACCTCAGCACAGACTTCAGAGAGGAGAGGAGGCACTGGATGCATGACAGCAGCACTTGAGATAGGTGCTCCAGGTGGAAGGCACCGCACATGCAAAGGCTGAGTAGGTAGTTCTATGTGTGAAAATG
The DNA here is from genome assembly GCF_024542745.1 of Macaca thibetana thibetana. Classification (NCBI taxonomy): domain Eukaryota; kingdom Metazoa; phylum Chordata; class Mammalia; order Primates; family Cercopithecidae; genus Macaca; species Macaca thibetana. Next base: position 23,028,992 of record NC_065587.1, read on the forward strand.
GTGATGTTTGGGGTGGATAGCTAGTGAAAAAGACTGGATTGAGCCCAAGTGAGGAGGATCTGTGTTGCGAGGCATGGAGCTTTGACTAAGAACATACATTCTGAAACTAGGTGGGCTTCAGATTTCCATTCTGAGACTCTGCCACCTGCTGGCTATTTAATCTTGGACAGGTTGGTTAGCCTCTCTTTGCCTGTATTATCTGGTGTAAAATGAGAGTAATTATCTTATAGGATTAAATATGATCACTTAGAGTATATTAGTCTGTTTTCACACTGCTGTACAGATACTACCCAAGGCTGGGTAATTTATAATGGAAAGAGGTTTAATTCACTCACAGTTCTGCATGACTGGGAAGGCCTTGGGAAACTTACAATCATGGTGGAAGGGGAATCAGGCACGTTTTACATGGCGGCAGGAGAGAGAGGAGGAGGAAGGAGGAACTCCTAAACAGATCTTGTGAGAACTCACTCACTGTCACCAGAACAGAATGGGAGAAACTGCCCCCGATGATCCAATCACCTCCCTTCCTTGACACATGGGGATTACAGGTCCCTCCATTGACATGTGGTAATTACAATTTGAGATGATATTTGGGTGGTAACACAGAGCCAAATCATATCATAGAGCCAGTGCGTAGTTCAGTAAATGCTAGCCGTAATTGTCATTATTAGCTCCAGTTGTACAAGAGTTCTGAGAGTCTGTGTTCACATCAAGCATTGTTTGGGGACTAACCACAACCTGCATATATGTGGTTTTTTGATGTTCATAGCTCCTATTTCCCATTATGTTTTAGAGATTAGTAAGATATAAATTTATTTTAAAGTTTATTGAATTTGCAGGAACTATTTTTTATTGGGATAAAATACACATAACGTAAAATTTACCCTTTTAACCATTTTTAAATGTGCAGTTCAGTGGCATTTAGTACATTAACAATGTCCTGCAACCATTACCACTGTCTAGCTGCAAAATGTTTTCATCACCCCAGAAGGACACCCTGTACTCATGAACAGTCATTCCCTGATTCTCCTTCCCCCAACCTTTGGCAACTGCTAACCTGTTTTCTGTCTCTTGGGATTTGCCTATTCTGGATATTTCATATAAATAGAATCATGCAACGCATGGCCTCCGGTGGCTGGCTTCTTTCTTGTGCTTTGCATTTATTTACAAGATTCATCTTTATAATATGTGTCAGTACTTCATTCCTTTCTGTGGCTAAATAATATTCCAGTGTATGGATAGACCACATTTTGTTGATGCATTCATCTGGGTTTTTTTTGTTATTGTTGTTTTGAGACGGAGTCTTGCTCTGTCGCCCAGGCTGGAGTGCAGTGGCACGATCTTGGCTCACTGCGTGCTCTGCCTCCGGGGTTCATGCCATTCTCCTGCCTCATCCTCCCGAGTAGCTGGGACTACAGGCGCCCAGATAACTTTTTGTATTTTTAGTAGAGATGGAGTTTCACCATGTTAGCCAGGATGGTCTCGATCTCTGACCTTGTGATCCTCCTGCCTCGGCCTCCCAAAGTGCTGGGATTACAGGCGTGAGCCACTGCGCCCGGCCTCATGCATTCATCTGTTGATGGACATTTGGGTTTTTTCTACCTCTTGGCTGTTGTGACTAGTGCTACTGTAAACCTTTGTGTCACAGGAGCTTTTTGTCTAATGTGCTCTCTTAGTTGGGGATAATTAAAGAACTGATATGTAAGGATTATCAGACCTTTTGATGTGGGAAAAAAAATAATTCCAGTATGCACATTTCTCTGTTACAAAAAGAAAGGGAAAGGAGCTTTTTGGTGCAAAGGTGCCCTTGACAGTTTTTAAGCATAGAGCAGAGCATTGAGCTTCCAGGGTTGGGGTGGGGTGGGGGGTGGGGGGTGGGGCGGTGTTGAAGGCCAGTATGGGCGGTGGCAGGAGAGCTAGGACCAGAACCCCATTTCAGGGAGGAGGTGATTGTGAAATCTAGTGGTGCAGGGACCCTGGGTCTGCTCTTTTCTTCTGCACATCCTTGTCTGTCCACTTTCCCAGGCATTGACAGCTGCCCCTACACTCTTATCCCTTTAAGTTCCATTCCATTGTTTTGGCCTTGACTAGTTAGAGTTTTAGGGTTAGCTTTTATCCCAAACACCTGGACCACCTGGAGGTCATTACTTCTTACCAGATCCAATTTGGTTTTCTGTTGAGTTAATTTGTTCATATCATTCTGCCCTGTTAGGTAATTTTGTCACTTGAATATTCTAGTCTACAGTGTAGAGAAAAGGCAGAACACATTTACAGTTCTAAAATGGTAATGTTGTCATAGCAATCAATAGTACTGAATGCCTGTGCTGTGTGTACCAGTGCTGTGCATACAGCACTGTGGTAACTGTTGAGGATTTGTATAGCACCCACAAGAGACTTACAGTCTTAGCAAGAAAAGCCCAGTACAATAAAGTAGTTAACAAGTGGCAGAGGCTTATAGCATGGTCTAAAGTGCTATAGGATTTCAGAAAGAGAACAGACGATCTGTAAGAACGCAAAGCTGAAAAGGCTGAAGGGAAGACTCCTGACATGAGGATGTGTAGAGTTTTGATGAGTGGAACAATCATTACACTTTTTCCTCTTACACTCGTTGCTCTGACACATTATACGTTTATTTCATTTTTCTCTCTCCCTTCCAAGTAGAAATTAAACCTCAGAGTGAAGAGTCTTTGTAACCTTAGCCCATGTCTCCCCAGATCCTATAACGCTGTCTGAAATATAGTAGGTACTCAGTGAATTCCTGTTAATAAATGAATTCATAGGCAAGCAGAATAGAAATGAAGGTGCAGGTGCACCATCTGACATTGAATTGGAGTAGTTTTTCGAGCTGAAGGGAACCTTAGCTACTTAGGCCTCCTTGCATTTAGACTGTGCTTCACATAATCCTAAGAGTTTCTTGCCCCCCTCCTCCCTCAGGTTATCAGGATGGAGCAACTAGAATAAGGGGTTGAGTTCCTTCGTGTTCTCCTCTGCCAGCGCAGTTGTGCTTGCTTGTCATTAGTCTTGACTGTAAGATTTACTTTGAACACAGTTCTGCAGCTACTTAAAGTTTGATTTCAGGGCTAACCTCCTGAAGCCCAGATAAGCTAGTAATTCTCATGATCACTTAGCTAATGCCAAAAGTGGAAATCCCGATTCTCAGATCAGCTGACTGATTCTTCCCTAGCTCAGGCCTTGCCGGGGCAGTCACTCTTCGAGCTGCCACTTGAGCATTCTCTTCCTCTCCTCGCACTGCTCTGCCACGGACCATACCCTGTGCTTTCCTGTTCCAATGCACTGCTTGTTCTCATCTCCTTTCTGGGACTCCTTTCTTTCTGTCCAACGTTGACGTGTCCTTCAGGATGTAGGTAGGTCGGAGCTTGCCTGCTCCAGGGAGATTTCTCTCAAGTTGGAATCAGTCTTCCTGTCTGCTGAATTTCAGAAGCTTTTGCTCATTTCATTGGTGTGTTTTGTTCTCTTTGTTTAGCAACCTGTTCTCTTTTTACAGAGTAGGCCCTTCATAAATATCGGTCAGATGAACCTGATGAGCTTGAGAATAATGAGGAAACTAAACACTATGAGCCAAGAGTTTGTACTGGAATACAAAATCAATTTGATGTCCTTTTGATAACATCTGGGTTGGCAAGGGATGAGGAAGCAGGCACTCCCATACATTGCCTGTGGGAATATAAATTGGTAGAACTGGTACTAGCCTAGCAGAATTACAAGTGCACGTAGCCTGTTGACCCAGCGAAATTCTGCTTCTGGGAATTGACTCTACCCTCTGTAAAGTGACAGGTGTATAAACCTAAGATCAGAAGTCTAAGTGTTGCTTTATCAATCGGGAACTGATTAAGAACATTATGGCACACTCATATGATGGAGTTCAGTGCAGTCATTAAAAGGGAGTGAACCCTATTTGCACTGATGGAGAATCCTTTTCAAGACAACCTGGAGAGAGAAAGACGAAGAAGTATGTATAATATGCTTCCATTTGTTATATTAAAAAGGAGAAAAATATGTTTGCTTAGTTATGTATGGATTATCAAGAAGAATGCATAAGATGCTGTTAATAGTGATTTCCCTTAGGAAAGGAATGGGATGGAAGAGTTGAGGTCTGACAGAGATGTGTGCAGTGGATCAGGGGATAAACTCCTCTCACCAACTGTATGTTTTTTGTTGCTGCATAACAGATCACTACATATTTAGTGGCCGGGTAATGTGACCTGATTAGTTTGATTAATAAGGGAATGGCCTACCATTACCTTTGCCACAGTCTGTGACTTAGAAGCAAGTTAGAGGTTCTGCTTGCACTTAATGGGAGGGTGACTTATGGCGGGGAGGGGTTCACTTTAGAATGCATCTGCCATACCAGCAGTCAATGTTTAGTGCCTAAAACTTGCTCCTTAAGGATTGGAGTGACACTAGAATTGAGAACTTAGTAACTGTGAATAGGCCAGCAAGTGGGTGTGGGATTGGGTGGGGGTGGAGCTGCACCCCATGGATTGGGTTGCCTGTTAGACCTGGGGAGGTGAGGTGGGTGGGGATATTGGGGCAGAATCTCCTTCCTAGATTTGCTGAGTGTGCCTTGTTCCAGGGATCAGAGGACAGCTTGTGGAGGCTCAGGTTGTGGGGAATGGTTAATGGCCAGATCCAGATCCTACCCCTTCAGTCAGCCCCAGCTCTTATCCTGCACCTCAGCTGGGAGCCTGACTCTCTTGCTTTGTAAACAGGGAATGATCCCCTTTCACGAGACCACCATCATGTCTGGGCCTATGGTAGGAGACTGTGGCTAGAACCTGCGTTTTTCTCAACACTATTTTTATGACCCAAGGGCAGCACCTTCTGAATGGGAGATCATGTGACTACTGGGAATGCATGTTCCTCTAGTGCACCTGTGTTTAGTGGTAACACCTCACATGCAGAATCTGGTTACCTATGCAGTTGTGAATATCCAGAAGTTAAGTGAATCACTGTCTATAGTCTTACCCAATTTAAAAGTTCATGATTTGACCTTTTCTCCCTTAAGTGAATGTGTTGGTGGTGATTTGGAAAAAGAAAATTAGGAAGACCTTCTGAAAGTATAGTCATCCTCAAAGTTTGTACTGTGGCACCTTGACTCCTGAAAGTTTTTGTCTTAGTCTGATTTAATCAGTGATTTTTCATTCTGTACTTAATGACCTCTGGTTTTTCTTGAGTGAGCTAATTTAGAAAAAAAACCAAGTTAAATGGTTGAGTTTCTTTCATATTACTTGCTTTTAAAAAGAAAGAAAACAGCAGCATTATTAAATTTGAGTGAATCAGTAGGCAAGTCCTCAGAGTCAGGACAAACATGAAATAGTTTCATGTTTTCATCTTGGAGCACAGCTGTTTGGTTTCCTTGCTGTGTTGTAGAAACCAAGAATTTGAAACTCCACCTGGTGGGGGCTTTCTGTCACTGCAGGTGAATTTAATACAAATGCAGCCCCAAATATTTTAATTCAGAGTGATTGTTGATTTCTCTTAAGATTTAACTTTCTCAGCTAGATTGTCAGGTGACTTGTATACCGCTCTTATAGATTTGCTGTCTTTGGTAATGTTTATGAACTATACTTCCCCATGCAGAGAAGAGATGTGATTTGACTCGTGGCGTAACTGAATACTTGGGTGGATGCTTTGACATGTTTACATAATTGGAGGGTGACATTGTCACAGTAACTCTAGGAACAAGGATTTGTTTTAAAAATCTGTCAGTGTGACCCAGGGTCACAGAGTCGTTTGCTACAGAAATCATATGTATTTAAATGTATGGGCCATTAGGCTTTTTGTTGATGACTTGTGGGAAGTCTGTATATGACTATTGCTTTAGCCACTGTTCTGTGTAATTTTCTAGAAGCTTCATCACTTCCTGATGAAACAAGCCAAGTAGTCTGGAATTTCTGCATAATATCCTCACTTAATATCTTTTTTCCTTTAGAATGTATCTACCTACCGTAGGAAACGGATTTCCTGTTTCAAGAGAAAGTGGCATTGTAGCGAAGTGTTATTAAGGTGTTATATCCTTTAAGAAGGAAGAGTCCTTCTGCCTGTCATCCCAGCGGTCACAGAGTACACCATGCTCCAGCAGGACACACCTCACACTCTCTCCATCCTCAGACCCACTTGTTTTAAACCCAGGCATCACTTCTAAAAGTCTTCCTCAATAAGCTAGATGCCTTTTGGTGGTCAGGATTGTACTATACTCATCATTTCTGTGTCCAGGACCTAGCAAGATGCAGGATGCATGGCGTGGAGTAAGCTCTTCCATAAAGGTTTGGTAGATCAGATGTTTTTTCTCTCTAGTATTAAAAAAAAAAAGAAGAAAAGGCTTTTTGGAGGAGTTGAAGTTTTTATTGTTCAAATAGTAAATGAAAAAATAAAATGCTGCTTTAATTCTTTCTTTAGTAATTCTAGATAAGATATATATTATGTGCCTTAAATTCTAAAAATTTTGGCCAGACACAGTGGCTCACGCCTGCAATTCCAGCATTTTGAGAGGCTGAGGCAGGAGGATTGCTTGAGTTCAGGAGTTCGAGGCTGCAGTGAGCTATGATCATGCCACTGTACTCCAGCCTGGGCGACAGACTGTCTCAAGAAAATAAAATTTCTGAATATTGTTTCTAAATGAGCAAATACCATTTTGGTCAGATTGAAAAGTGTTTTGGTTAGATAAAATTGTAGTAAGAGCCAGGAGTATCCAGCATAAAACACCGCAGTGTAAGTTTTAAAGTTTTTTAATTTCTAAAGTTGTCTCTGATACACAACCACTGTAAAAAGTTTAGGATTCCTTAAATGTCCTGATGAAATGCACATGCATATCTTCAGCACATTTCCAGAATATACACAAATGAGTCAGTTGACATCTGCTTCTGCTTTTTTTTTTAAGGTATAAATTTGAATCTGGCTCTTTTTAATCATCTCCAGCACTTTGTCTAAGTAGCTTTCCATGATTTGTATACAAAAGTCACTTCCCGGGAGAGGAAGACTCTTTAAAGTGTAAGCCGAAGTATACACATGATTAACATCAGAGAGACCTTCGTTTTTGGAAGTAATTTGAAAGAAAATGAGCATGGTTTAGGAAAAAAAAGAAATTGGAACCACATTTTTAGATATTTATGTGTAACAAGAAAGGATTGTATCAGCCTTCCTCTATAGTACATACTATGTGACTTTGTTTGTATAATTTTCAAGGTACTTTTTAAGTAGAAACAGTGTTTAATTCAAAATTTTAAGGCTTACATACCTAAAAGTGATGCATCTTAACATCTGAGTGTTTTTTACGTGTTAAAAATGAGGAAATATTAATGATATAAAAGCATTAAATTGTTTGGGAGTTGTAGTTTTAAAATCTGGATCTATTTAATATTAAAATGAAGCAAATTTAAAAGAGAGAATGAAATTTTTCCCCTCATCTTTCAGCATGTTTGAGTGTAATGCTTCAATTCATGGTGAAATTTTTCCTAAATGAGATGGTTCAAGATCAAGCATTAGCATTGTGTGACCACAGTGCCCTGACCATAGCATTTCAGCATCGATGTTCCTGAAAGGAAGAGACACAAGCTAGAAACTCGTGTGCCATATTGGTTTTGGGTCACAGAATGTGCAGCGTATGCTCTGATTGATAGGGAACTTCCCTGCAGTGTAGGAGGGGCCCCTGTTCTGTGGGCTACACAGTAAGTTTGTTGTGTTCTTAAGATAAAGCTCAGATTTCATTCATATCATGTCCATCTTTTTGTCCTTTTTAACTTCACCCTAATTGTTACTCTCATGTGCCTCTTCCTTACCTGCCCATGAATATAATTTCCACTGTCATATTTACCCAAAATCTCCATCCTTTTTTCTGGTACCTTTCCTTATTTGCAAATGTCCCCCCCTAAGGGGTAATGGGGACACAATTATGGGCTTCAAGGGTGCTACATCCCTTCTGCAGCCCTCCTGCCTGCCCCAGGCAGCCAGCCTTCCCTCCCTACACTGTGGTCCTTGGATTGTTGCTGCTGTTGAGACTCTGGACCAGTCTGCAACATCTCTTTCCAGCAGAAACACTTCGTGCAAGCAGCTTTTTCAGCACCAGCTTCTTTGGCAAAGCTGTGGGTCCACTCACTAGTCACATTTTTTTCCTTAATACCCCAGAGGACGCAGGCACTCCCAAGTGGGAGGATGAGGCTGCTGATAATCAGCTCAGCCTCCTTTGCAACACCTCTGCTGAGTCCAGCTCACTCACACCTCCCCTGTCCTGTCCCCAGTTTGGTCTCCTTTGGAGACCACGGTCATTAGGCAGGTCTGTACGTGCATGAGTCGGAGTTGTGGGCTGGGTCTGTCCACTAGTCCAGTTCTCTGAAGATTGCATGGAAGTTAAGAGGTGGTTCTTTTTAGAGCCCCTGAGGATCGCTGGGGAGCATTTTTGGCTAACTTCAGAGCTTGCCTGTCAAAGCCTTTATTAGGACTCAAGCCAAAACCCTGAGTCCCTTTGCATTCAAGTGTGGTCTGCCCACAGGCAGCTTATTAGAAATGCAAATTTGTTGCCCCCTCCCTGTTTAGAATCTTTGGAGTAGAGCTCAGGGCTTTTCTGGCCCTCCAGGCAATTCCTGCGCATGCCCACCTTTGAGAAGCTGCATTCTAGTATACATTATTAATGGTGAAGATTGTAGCGCAGGCACTCTTCTAGGATTTTGGAAGCAGAAGGAATCTCAGTTGGAGGCCATGCATGGTCCAACAGTGTTCCCCTCAGCCTTTATTTATACTGTTAAAGAATTTGTAGCCCAGGGAACTGCTGTAACTCTTCAGCCATGTAAGCAGTGGAAGGGGAGCCAGGACTCTAATGCAGAGCTGCTGATTTTATTTTTGTCATTCTAGAACAACTTTTTGCTATATGATGTTTCTTCCTTTGCAATATGTTAAGAGCATTCTTAATTTACTTGAAGGAAATAGGCAGCACCTGTTCTTCCATCTGTCTTCTCTAGTCCCCTGAAACCTCAGTTTTTATCAGTAGTCTTGGTCACCTCCTCCCACGACTGCTGACCTCTGATGTATTTTGAAGTTCGCATATGTGCAATAGAGTAAAAGGATTGGACACCCAAAGATGTGTTTTGGTGTGGGTACTTACAGGGAACACCACTCATACGTTTTCTCATTTGTTCATTTAATAAACATTTATTGAAACTTACTATTTGTTCCGTGTTGCTATGGTAAATCTTTCTCCAGTTAAAGGAACAATTGTATCTGTCTAAAGAGAGTGTGAGATTCTTTATCGCGGACATGCTAAAGTGTGTCAAAGTGACTTACAAGTTCCAACTGTTGGTTGTGTAGTATGTGAGTGCTCCTTCACCAGAGGGTTTTTTTTCCTTACAGCTGATACAGACCAGCGCTGGGCACCAGGCTGCAGCCATAGTCAAAGTTCAAAGACTAATCAGAGCCATGAGTTTTGGAGTTTTGCAATTTACTAAATGAACAGCCATTTTAATTGCTTGTCAAAGGACTATAATGGGATTGTTGGGCTCATCTAAACTGTTTCTGAGCAGCTTGTAGAAGTCTCAGGTGAATCTTTTTAAGGATTGTGATGTCAAAGAAAATGAATTGGTTTTTAAAGTTTGTACTTTTTGCTTGTTCTTTATTTGGTGAGTATGTCTTGGTAGGAAGAACAGTGTCCTGTTTTAGTTGAGGGCAGGAATATACTAAGCCAGTACCTGTTTTTTTGAAATATCAGTTGCCTTTGGGAATGAACATAAATGATTTGCTTTTCTGTACATTAGTTCTTTTTACTTTGAACATACCATTCCATTGTTTGAGTTTTTTAGTGAGCAACCTGACACTTCTTAATTGTTTTTATTGTTTAAAAAAAAGGTATTTTGCTCTTTTTAAACATATTATTTTCTAAAAGTTGGCAAACTGATGAAACTGGGTTTAATTTATTTGGATTGAATCTTAGGGGCATGTAAGTTTTGGTCACACCTTAAGCAGTGCTTGTTTCTTGTGCTCTCAGAAGGATTTGGTATATCTTTTCTTTTGATCATTCAGGCTCTGAGACAGTGCCCAGGTGTTGTATATTTGAGTAGATAGTCTTGGTAACACCTGCTTTACTGCACTGTCTTTAGAAAAACTTTGTAATTGCACTCTCTAAATAATCTTTATAATATTAAAACTTTTTTCTTTTCAAAATTAAAAAGAATGATGGAACATGACCAGAAAGAGTTAAATATTGGTAGAAGCCATGTGAAGTGGTTAATATTTGTAAGGTTTTGAGCTACAAAAATGACATTTTCTTATGGGTCAACCTAATACATCCTCCAAATTAATTTTTGGTAGATGATACCCTAAATGGTCAGCAGTCCTTTTGGTTCTCTCTCACAGCTTTCAAGAAACTCCTGTGTTTTAGATGTTACATTTGTTCCAACTGCTGCTGCTTATTTCCTAAGAAGGGCTTTCTGCTTCTTGGAGCTGTGCAGTGGCTACCCAGCTCTTTAGACTGAAAAGAGCTTTTGTTTATTAGAAGTCTGTGGCTGAGATCCAGGCAGTCCTAGGCGGGCCTATGGTTGCCAAATGCTGCTTTGGCTGTTTTCTTCGGCATGAACAGACACACACTTGATCTCGGTAGAGTACCATGTCCTTTTGCTGTTAAAATGAACCTAGACATTCATTTCTGTCTTAAAAATGTGTTACTTATCACTAAGGTATGTGATCCAAAAACTCTTTATTAAAGTGTGTGCATACTAAAAACATGAGAATTGTGACCCAACTCCTAACTCGAGATGAATGCATGTGATAGTAACTTTCCTGAACTTAGGGGGAAAGCACCTCAAATACGCGTTTTGAGGTAGCAGTGATTTTGCTTATGCTTAAGAAATTTCTGTTTGTCAAACGCTTGTCTCATCTCGCCTTTACTGCACTGTGAAACAGACTGTTGTCAAGGTCTTTTGTAGTAAGTTAGAGATTTTTTCCCCCATCTTCAAAGAAGATATAAATAAATGTAGGCATGGTTTCTATTAAAAAGAAATGTGAAAATGTTTCCTACATTATTCTGCTGCCTTACATGGTCACACACTTTCAGATCATTTCCAGTAGTAGATTTAGAGAATGACCGCTATATATGAAGGCATGGTTGGAGAGCAGTGCCCTCTTGTGGGAAAACAACATATTGCTTATGTGGTGCTTGCTTTAAACATTAGCAAGGATTTTAAAATTTTATTAACTGGGTGCAGTGGCTCACGCCTGTAATCCCAGCACTTTGGGAGGCTGAGGCAGGCAGATGACCTAAGTTGGGAGTTTGAGACCATCCTGACCAACATGGAGAAACCCCGTCTCTACTAAAAAATGCAAAATTAGCTGAGTGTGGTGGCACATTCCTGTAATCCCAGCTACTCGGGAAGCTGAGGCAGGAGAATCGCTTGAACCAGGGAGGCTGAAGTTGCAGTGAGCCGAGATCACGTCATTGCACTCTAGCCTGGACAACAAGAGCAAAACTCTGTCTCAAAAAAAAAAAAAAAATCGGTATGTACAAGCATGTTTTGTACAAAATGCTTTTTCACTAGAACTCATTATTAATTTAAGGTTTATTCCTAATTTCTTCCATGTTTTAAAAGTAAAAAGGGCAGGGAGGGTAACGAGATGATGGGGGTGTGAATAGGATTTGCTTTAGTTCCTTGGGTGGGGGATGAAATTCTCTGAGAGGCAGAAAATGTTTTTGAGCAGCTCATGGCAGATATTTTTAAAGAAATAAGTATAAACAGCTCCAAGTCAAGTTTTTAAAGTGCATTTCTTATAAAAGCCCCTTTTCAGCATTTCTTATAAATCCCCTTTTCAGTGTAAACTCTTTTTTAGGGAAGGCTCTCTAGGCTGAGAGGGAGGAAGCATCCCTTCAGGTACTTGAGTCTAATCAAATGGTAGAGTATAAATCACATTTTTGCAATAAAGGATCATGATTGGCTTTGGTGTCAGACAGGGCGGCATCTGAGTCCTGGCTCTTCTGCTAAGCGATGGTGGACTCTGGCAAAGAATTTCACTTCCCTGCCCCTAGTGGTGGTGATAGTCCAGTACCTTGTTTTCAAGTTTTTGAGCCTTAACTGGAAGAATGTGGGGGCCTGCCACATAAGTGTGTGCTTCAAAATGGTAGCAGAAATGATTTTGTTTATTGGATTTTGTTCTTACTGTAAAAAAGTGTTTACTTTTTTTCATATTTTAACTTTTTCATATTTAATATTTGTTAACTGAATGCTAATGAATTAAATGGAATCTTGGGACTTAGAAGCTGAAGGCCAAATCATGAACTAACATTTAGAGTGAGAGAGGGCTCACTTTGAATTTCTAATAGGGTGTTTTCCCCCATTTCAGTTTTAGGAAATTGATACAATTTGGTCAGTGATTTACTATCATTTCAGGAAACATGCATTTTTGTAAGTAAAACTTTTCTAAACGTATCACTTACATTTCAGGTATATGCAGTATAATTTTAAAATATGTAATGTTTAACAAGTACCTTTATGGAATCAACTTGTTTGTTAAAACTCATTTCATTGGTGTATAGAGTTTGAAATACCTTCATTTTTAAGTGCTATAATATATAAACGTATACTAGTAATAAATACAATATTACAATAATAAATATATTGTATATTTGTGCATGAACTGCCCAAAGCAGTAACCCATCTCCCCTTAGGAGAGTGCTGGGGTGTAGCCCATGGGCAGCGGCTTAAGGCAGCTCACTAGCTCCTGTAGCTCTGGGCTATACAGGAATCTCAAGAGCTTGCTCCGTTGGGCCTCACTTTCCCATCTTATCTTGGAGCACAGCTATTTGGTTTCCTTGCTGTGTTGTAGGATATGGAGTGTGTCACATAGCCATCTGGTTGTAACTTTTTTTCAGGGCTGACATTCTGATTTCTTTCTCTATTAATTTGTATCCTTCCAAAGGCTTTAGGGGTCTGCCTTCATAAACATGACAATGTTGGTGATAAGGATAAGATCAGAAAGAATGGAGTGAGCGATTAGTTGTGCTGTAGCCTAGCAGTACTGTAGACGGAGCCACTTCATGTGGATCACAGTGGCAACACAGCATAGAGCTGTTGACAACCCCTGCTACCCTCCCCACCACCCACATGCCAGGCTCACCCCCACCATCTGAGGACACTATGGAGGGTCTCTGTGAGATCAAAAAGATTACCAAAAAAAAGTGTGAAAGTATTCTGTTCAGGGGTATAGATTTGACTGCATTTCTCAGTTCTCAATACAGTTGTTTAAAATTCAGCTTTTAGGATTCATTGGTGGCAAGCCAGTAAGGTTTAATGAGAGGGCTGAATTATAGAATATTTTTTAATGCAGTTTTGTCCCTCTGAGGTACATTCAGTAACAGAAACTAGGCCAACAAGTTATTGACAATTAGTGGTCCTTTGGGAATCTGCTTTAATGAATAGATAAGAATGATTTGTAATTAGCATAATAATTATATGCAAATGAATGCTTCTGAATTGCTCTAAAACACTTCTGAACTGTTTAAAAAGCCCTCCTGAGATCTTGTTACTCTATTAATTTGTGTAGCAAATCTTTTTTTCATAGATCATGCAAAGATAAACTTCAGCCCAGCCCCTGTCCGAATGATTATGTATTCCAAGGTGGTAGGACCTGAATTAATGAGATTTACTTATACTATATTAATGGTACTCTGTGGGAACCTGAAAGGTTGAGGAGTCACTAGGGAGATGTAATTAAAAATAGAAAAGAAAGCTGCTTATTTGAAAATAGCTGTTGAAATCAGTTTCTTAAACAAGTTAGTAAATGTTTCTCTTTACACCTCTGTTATTTGCTTTTGCAAAATTTAATGCAAACATTTTTTTTTAAATGGGCTTACTTACTCTTTGGAGTCTCGCTTGAATTTTGTCAGCTCGAGTTACTCGTTTGGCATTAGGGTCAACAGTGATAGGATCCAGGAGCTCATTTAGGTGCCCCAATACTGGAAAATTCAGGGCAGTGCTAATAAATGATGATTGTTATTTATCTTCATATTTAATTCAGCTTTATCCTCCATCCTGGGCTTTATTTTTAGGATGTGATTAGAGGAAATAAGCCTTGCTAAGTTGAGCTGCAATACCCATGCATTTAAACTTAATGATTATCTTTGAGCTATTTTAATAGACACCTAATTAATCATTTTATGCTAAAGGAAAGCATTTTATATAGCAGCCTGCAGGATCCTAATCTCTCTCTCAAGCTTTTGTGTTTACCCAGTAAAACACCCCCTCTCCACAGGGTGGAAAATAGGGGTTGATCTTTTATAAGCAGGTGCCAAGGAGTTGCTAATGCTTGTGGTTTGGGTACTCTTTTTCCTTAGTTTACACTTAGCCTCACCTCTGGTAACCCATGCTTGGTTATTTAAGCAGTTTCTGGTGTTTGGAGCTCATCTCAATTTTTCCACAAGCTGTCAAGAAACTCTACCAGCCTGCCCCCCACCTCCTACTCACTTCCCCATTCATAATTAGGAGTTAAATCTGGGCTCAGGGACATTTAGTTTGGCTCAGCACAGACAGATTTTGTACTTTCATTTTTGGGGGCAGCCACTATGCTCAAAGATTCATGAAACTAATATTCTTTGTATTCAAAATAAATCTGGTTTCTATTGAGAGTTTCTGTTGAGATCTGTAGTGAGCAACAGATGTACACCCAAGAGGTAGCACAACTTTTGTATTCCAGTGACAGAAAACAGTTATTTATAAGAAATTAATGAGTGTATTCTGTGGCTCCAGTGTGGAGCCTCAGTAATCCATTTATTTACCATATTATATTTTATTTTGTTCTCCAAAGGGTATCCTGCCTGTTTTTCTTAAATAAGAGTTTTCAATTAAATAGAGCTGTATTAACACTAATCCGAATATACCTTATGCTGATACCATTGTATTTTTTCGTTGTTCAGGCACTATTATTGGTGGAGCAAGTAGTGTCTAGGGATATTACACCTAACTTGATAATGATGGTTTTACTAAGCCCTTATCCTGGCCAGGCCTCTGGGCATTATACAGATAATTAAAATTGAATCATAAAAAATTGTAAACACAATGCATCTTAGCAATAAGATTTTTCTACTTTTAAACATGATTTTAAAACCCATTTTAAAAAATGCATTTCCTTAGCCTGGTGAATTTGCTCTCTTTTTTTCCCAAGGATTACAGAAAGTGCATAGCAAATTCAGCCTTCAGAATACCCAGGAGCTGAAGACTCAAGTAGGCTACAGCTGTCTTCACCCACAGTATTCTAAAAGAACTAATGAGATGAGAAGTCTGCAGCTGGTGGCAAGCACAATAAACCATGAGCCAAGGGCTTCTCTTCATCAGAGCCTCCCCTTTCCCCATGGGATCCCAAAGGAGACAGAATACTAACAAAGCCAGCAGGCTGTCTCATTCCACACTATTGCTCATTTGCAGCTATAATTGGTAGCTGAGGTTGCATTCTGTATGCTGAAACTGTCATACATGAAGGAATATATTTGTTCATTGTGATACGGACATAAATCGTTCAGTTTTCAGATATAGCAAGACCAAACTAGATACCCAACAGTGGAAATGTAGCAAAGAAGATATTGTTCAAAAAATTAGGTGTTTGTTGTGGAAATACAAAACTGAGGTTGTTAAAAAGCTACTTCCTGCTTCTTAATATCTTACCACTTAATTCAGCTGATTAAACATTTACATATTCTTCATATTCAAACTAATGTAAAACAGAAATTTCTAGGTTTTGACAAGATTCATTATTCTCATCTTTCAAGGTTAAAGTGCTATTGTTAATAATTGGGTTTTGTTATGTTTTTGGTATAATGTCTTTAATATTTTTCTGCTTTGTATTCAAGAGGAGAAAAAGCAGAGAGGGGAAGACTTCATTTCATATATACATGTGTATATGTGTATGATATTTTACATGCAGTTGTGCTTCATAGGAAAATCCACTTTGATATCTCTAGTGCTGCAGCTTCTTGGTATTTTTGAAATGTGGTTTGATTATCTGGCATTTGTTGACACCTTTTGCCATCATCCTGTGTGGTGTACGAGAATGTGCCCAGGACCAAGGCTAAGGAGGCTTGAGTTGAAGTGCTGGGGTAGTTGAGCCCTACCACGTCCTTATCAGACTGTGGTTTTAGCATCTTTCAAATGATGGAGCTTGGGTGGTCTTTACGGTTCATTTCACTTCTATGATTCTGTGAATCCATAGTTCAGATTTTTCTCCTCTTAAACATGATTTTACAATCCATTTTAAAAGTGCATTTCCTTTGCTGGTTTTGTTTGGTTTTGATTCTGACAGTAATTGTCTCCATTCTCTGTTGGCAGTTAACAGGTACTTCCTGGTGTTTGAGTTACCTGTTCTTTGTTTGCCTCTTTCTTTATCCTAACTAGACTGATTCTTTAGGAGCCAGAACTGTGTTGGTTCTCCTTTACTTCATCTGTTTCCTTGAATTACCTCTTATTAATAACATCTGGTGTGCTACCTTCTATATGATGGCTGTTCAATAACTAGATTTTGATTGAGGGAAATGATGCTGAAAGTGATTATTTGATACAATGTTAAATACTTTCAAGTTTTGAAAAAAAATGAGCTTGCTTTTAGGTTTTAATTCCAAGCCTCTGACCTAGAAGAAAATGTTTTATGGTGTTGCAGGTTCATTTATGTTAATAGAGTAGCTTATTTCTCATTGTAAATCCAGGTCTTGAAACCACCTGTACACACAGTTGATTCTTTTGTCAATCAGAAGTGGAGTTATTCATTTTTAGGATGAAGTTAAAAATTGAAGTTTAAGAACTCATACTTGCTGACAGTAACTGACCTTTCTGCTGCTCTGCCCAGACATAGGAAGTAAGTCCAGTTGTCCAGCTCCTTGCAGACTGTCCATCCCAGTTTGTCATTCCTGGGTAATGTTGATGCCTGTGGCTGTGCCACATTGCATGTTTTAAAGCATTAAGTCTCAGTATAGTGAGACCTATTTGCTTGTTTAATAATTTTAGGTTATTGTTGGTCCTTTTTGTAGACAACCTTTAGAGAGGCTTCAAGTTGTGGGTCACATATTTACACAGTTATCTTTCTTCAAAGTTTTGTTTTCTCTCTGAACTGAACATTTTTCTTTCCTCACATAATTTGTTTGTAACTTTCTCTTTAGGAATTATTAACATGGCATATGCACTTACTGAGTAACTGTTAAGTTTTGAGTGGCTGCTTCTCAACATGTTTGTTTGTTTGTTTTTGATTTGCGGAAAGTTCGTATTATACTGTAGAGCATGTTCAGTTCTTGCTTTTGCTTGTACTGCCCTTATCTCTAGAACAGTGATTTTAGTTAAGGTTTCATATCTGACATATCTGAACATTTTTCACTAAGTATGAGGTCTTTTCACAAATTCCGTAAAGGACCCCAGAGTCAGAAAATCTGCTCAAGAAGCAAGGGACTCTCCCCACCTCTCTTTCTTTGCAATGTTTTAAACTGACCAACTGACCATGGTCAAGTTACTGTTGTAAGTCTCTCTTATTATTGTTATTAATCTGGGCTCTAGCTCTTCAAAAGTAATTTTATCTTTTTTTCTGGAGAGAGAGAGAGAGAGTATTTGTGTGTGTGTGTGTGTATGTATAACGACAAGAGAACTTTTGTAAAGCAGGTAGATTTTAAAAGATTTTCTTTTTTCATTTCCTCCATTCTGTCAGGAAAAGGATATACTAAGGGAAACAATTTACACACACTAGAACCCTGAATAAAACCTTTATTTTAGAGCCGTTCCCCTGTGGTATATAACTGAGGCAGTCCCGTGACACCCCTCCCTTGCCTCCTTTGACAGTGGGGGGCTGACATGAGTGCACTCCTTTTGTGAGGAAGCCAAGCCGTGTGTACCCCAGGGCTCTCTGAACAAGGGTTTAGAGAAGCCAGTCACGAAATTGAGATGTCCACCACAGACCCAACTGTAGGAAGAGGTTGGGGGATGCTGCAGAATCCATAGTTCTGATTTTGTTCCCAGCCACAGTAGTTGCTCTGGCCAGCATTAATAGTCCAGTGTCATCATCTCCCTGTAGTGTCAAAACTGGGATGGGTATGTTTTATTCTTTGAATGTGATTATCCATTTATCAAAATACTTAAATTATTAAAAAACTGTTGGAAGGTTTGTTCTTGGAGACAGCTGTCCAGTAACCAGAGTGGATTACTAGTCCAAGACTTTTATTATTTCTTATTATGTAGTTATTTAGCCCAAGGTAAAAGTTTAATGCAAAGGAAACCAAACTGAAAACAATGGACAGGTCCTGAGTATTTTTCTACTTTTACACAAAAGCACAGTGAGTCTGATTGATTTCTGTCTTGTGTTTCGGTAGCTGCAAAGAGCTGTTCTGGCAAGGTTAAAGAATATTCTCTGGTTTTCTTCTCTGCCTCTGACTTTGTTTTGCTTTGCAGGACTACAAAGCTGATGAAGACCCAGCATTATTCCAGTCAGTCAAGACCAAGAGAGGCCCTTTGGGACCCAACTGGAAGGTACCGGATGCTGACCTTTCTGACAGGCATAGTCTTGGCAACAGAACACTTGACAGGTCCTGAGTCTTGAGGAGCTGGTGACGTTTAAGTGAAAAATAGAAATGGCACAAAAAAAGTTTTATTTGCGATAAGGACTTACAGCCAGTTGCAGTTGGCCAGCAAATCTGTGCTGCATTAACAACTGAACAGAGCCAGACTGTCACTTTCAGCATAATGCTGCTCCAATAACTCTTAAAAGAGACAAGTGATTTAGTCTTTGGGGATTGTAATGTTCTCTTTTGAGACCTGAAGCAGTATAAAAATCCATGTTAAATGAAGGTCTCTAGTTTAAGTTTAGTCTTAGTAAAAACTGAACAAGTTCCCTTCACCCAAGCTCATATTCCTGGACTTTTAATAGTTATATTTTTGGAAAGCAGGACACGAGCGAGCAATTTTTGTGGCAAGTAGTTTTTGTTTTTGTTTTTTTGAGATGGAGTTTTGCTCTTGTTGCCCAGGCTGGGGTGCAGTGGCACAGTCTGGGCTCACTGCAGCCTCTGCCTCCTGGGTTCAAGTGATTCTCCTGCCTCAGCCTCCCAGGTAACTGGGATTACAGGCATGTGCCACCATGCCTGGCTAATTTTGTATTTTTAATAGAGATGGGGTTTCCCTATGTGGGTCAGGCTGGTTTCAAACTACCGACTTCAAGTGATTCACCCACCTCGGCCTCCCAAAGTGCTGGGATTACAGGCGTGAACCACCGCGCCCAGCCAGTAGTTGTTTTTAAATAAAGTGCACCCCTTTACTTTATTCATGGAAGTAAGGTAATGTCAAGGTAATAATTTAAATTGCTGTAGAAATATAATGCATTTTAAAGACATCTGCTAAACTAAATGACAGATCCTTAAAGAAGTTTTAATGTGTTATTGGCAAGTTATTACAGCTAATTTGACAGAAGAAGAGCATAAAAACTTAAACATGCCCACAGCAGATTTTCTACTCACAGGGTCTTACTTGGTAACCAACCTTTCTGTGCTGAAGCCAGTCACAGGTCATCGATAAATGATGTCTAGATACTAGTTGTTGCATGCAGATAGAGGATTACTGTTACAGCCCCACAGAGAGCTCATTGAGTGGTTCTTCATGGGTGTTAGACTGTTTTGTGGACCGTCTTGTGCATCAACTATAAGGAAAAAAGAGTTTAACTTTGGTTTATAAGAAATGATTCATAACTATCTTATTTTCACATTTGTTCTCTGGGTAGAGTGTAGTTCAAAATTCTCCCAGTTTTAATACTTAGCATGTTAGGCCAATCTTGCGTTACTATAAAGAACCTGAGATTGGGTAATATATAAAGAAAAGAGACTTGGGCCAGGCATGGTGGCTCACGCCTATAATCCCAGTACTTTGGGAGGCTGAGGCCCTGGGGTGGATCACCTGAGGTCAGGAGTTCAAGACCAACCTGGGCAACATGGTGAAACCCCATCTCTACTAAAAATACAAAAATTAGCTGGGCGCGGTGGTGCTTGCGTTTAATCCCAGCTACTCAGGAGGCTGAGGCAGGAGAATCACTTGAACCGGGGAGGCAGAGCTTGCAGTGAGCCGAGATTGCAACATTGCACTCCAGCCTGGGCGACAGAGCGAGACTCCCTCTCAAAAAAAAAAAAAAGAGGTTTAATTGGCTTACAGTTCTGCACACTGTACAGGAAGCATAGTGCTGGTATCTGCTTTTGGGGAGCCTTCAGAAAGCTTATATTCATGGTAGGCAAAGGAGGAGCAGACGTCTCACATGGCGGAAGTGGGGCAGGGAAGTGTGCCAGGCACTTTTATACAACCAGATCTCATGTGAACTCAGAATGAGAGCTCACTTATCACCAAGGGGATGGCTGAAGCCATTCATGAAGGATCTGCACTCATGATCCAAACACCTGTTAGAGGCTTTACCTCTAACATTAGGGATTTGCATTTCAACATTGGGGATTGCATTTCAGCATGATATTTGCGCAGGGACAAATTTCCAATCTATACTACCCAGAAAGTGATGTATACCACTTATAAATTAACAAATTCAGCCTGCTTGATGTAAATTTGCTTTAATGGATTTAGAAAATGTCCCCACCCTTTTCCAGATTTCTAGCTTCAGACTTTAGAACTCAATCTTAGTTGGAGGGGAAGCCCTTTGAGATTTCACACTGGTCTTCTAAACAAGGACACCATGCCAAAGAGCAGCCCAGATGGTGGCTACCTCCACTGGCGCTGTAACTTCTGAAAAAGTACGTCTTATTCCAATGCATAGTAGCTCTAGCTGACAATACTTTTTCAAGGAGTAAAGGGGTATGAGGTTGAGACCCAGAGGTGAATTAAATATTGTATTTTCTTGAAATAAACATTAGAAGACAATGCTACATTATGTGGTGGGCTTTATGTTTGGGCTCAAATCCTTCCTGTAGGAACTCCTAACTGATTTTATAACAGGCAGCAAAAGTAGTTTGATACTATGAGTTGTGCCGATTTCTAACTTTTTAGGAACTTGGAATATATACCATGTCTGGCCTGATTTTTAACTGATACGGCTTTGTCTTTTATTATTGTCTAATGATTGAAATTCTAGAATAGGTTTAATTCTTAGAAATAATGTGAATTTTATATTTCTGCAGGTTGCAGAACTGCAGGTTTTTTTCCATTTTCACCCCTGTGTTAAACAGTAACTTATTAGGCTGGTAGGGTGCTGGTCGTTTCTGCCCATTTGCCGGTTGATTGTTCATTTTATCCAGATGATGGTGGATCCAGCTACTCTTATAAATTGAGCTACTGCCTGACTGAATTTATGTGAATTACTGTGATCTCAGAAATAACTAGTGCAGTCAAGAATAACTAATAATAATTAAGCCATCCACTCGCTGCTGTGGAGGGAAATAAAGAGTAAGAAGATAGCTGATAATATGGCATACAGGAAATTAGGAACCTTTGGACTTGATCTTACCAGTGTCTTCTGTAAACATGTTTAGCAGGCCCTCTTTGCCAATTACTGTCCTGGTGGAGGCACTGAGGGTAGCACTAGGGAACGATAATAGTTGGAAATTTTTATACTTCTGAAATGCAAGGAAGTAATAGGGAACAAACATATAATAATTATGGCTTAAAGGAAGAAGAAATCTTATTGTGGACCCACTTACCCAGGGTTGTGTGGAAGAATGTTCTTATAGAAGAGCTGCCTGGTAGTTCCACGGTCTCTCTCTCAAAAGGCCTCCGTGAGCCATTCCCACACTTACCCTTCAGCAGAAACCTGCCTTACCAGTACGAATTCCAAAGTCTATTTGAAGCTAAATGCAAATCCCATGATGTCTTTGAAACTTTTCCTTATTTGTCTGATGGTGATATTTTCCCTCTGAATTATTGCAGTATTTACTTCCTGTCTGCACCAGACTGACTAGGGGAAAATAAACTTTTCCTTGGTACCAGGTTCTGTACAAGGTTACATTTAATCTTTACAACCTTCGTGTGGTGTAAGTTCAGCTGCTTTATTTTATATAGTTGAGAAACTTGGGCAGAGAAACACACGTAATAGTTGTAGGAGAAACAGCACAACGTCTGCCATTTCTGGAACACCTGATTCAGTGCTAGTTATAGCAGTGTGTAAGGTATGGAGATGTAGCAGGTTTTAACTCTTAATCCAGTGACTCCTAGATCACCGTTCTGTACCTTTTATGCCCTGTTGCATCATTGGCAATTGTGTGACTCCCTATTCATGGTATTTGCCAGAATTTGATAATTTCTGTTACACTAGTGGTACGTTTTCAATGGTCAGGGAATCTGTAAGTGTCAGAGGCACTAAGGGAGATCCATTAAAAAGCCATTGGGAATCTACACAAGTTGCAACTTAACACTCACTCTGAGCCTTGATTTCCACATCTCCAAAATGGAAATGATTTTAGTAACTACCAGAAGGTAGTTGTAAAGACTGGGTGAAATAATGTTAAGTTCTCAGCACAGAAGAAGTGCATAATCAGTGTTAACCGTTATCATTGTCATCATGCTTTTGTCTTTCATCTCTTGGGGTTGCTGAGATCTATAAATGTGACCCTGTATTTATGACACGTAATTCTTATCTGTCTAGTGTCCAGAGAGTTCCCCTCATTCTAGAATGTGTTCCCCTCATTCTGGTATCTAGGGATTGTTAAACACATCCGGGTTCACGTGTCTTTACCCCTCATGGTTATATATGTTTAATGAGTGATTTTATTTGGTTATCCATAAAGTAGAGAGCCACACGGTTTAGAGAGGATTCACTAGCATGGGATGATGAGGTTGCTAAGGAATATATTTTCATATTTTCCACATTTGTTAAGAGTACAGACAATTTTTTTAGCCTATGATGTGATACATATCTTTTATTTTTAAAAAACTACAAACCCAGAGATGCAGGCCTCAGTTGTATATTTATTTTCCCTCTGAAGAAAGAATTTTTAAAATCTGAGTGCATGAATTATATTTTTGTTACTTAGGATTCAGCACTTGATGAAGTGACTGTGTGCATAGTAATAGGAAAGCGATTTATAACCTGATTAAGAATTTTGCTTCAAGGCAGAATTGTACATTTCTGATGGATGTAAATGTCTTGCTTCTCTATAGCACTGTGTGCACGTGTGTGTGTGTGTGTGTGTGTGTGTGTGTACCTGTTTCCATTTGTTTTTAGCTTTTCAGTTTCCCTTCTCTGATTTGAGTGAGGAATTGTCATTTTAACAGATTGAAACACTATCTTTGAAGATTGTGGTTTCATTTTTATCCCATGGCAAGGCCTCATTTCTTCCTTCATTTAAGCCAGACATCTCTTGAAGATTTAAGCTTCTGTGTCTACAAATACATGATAGTTAATAATTAGGCCTCTAAAGGTCTTTGTAGGAGGCTTTGTCAAAGCGTCTCTGCCTTATAGGGCTTGATGTGTCTCGGAAGTCTCAGCCAGAGCTCTGAACTTCGGAATATATAAGGGGATCCAGTCAAATAAATAAGTTGATCCAGAAATTATGGTGGTTTTTAAATTATCTTTATGTACATGTTCTTTCTCATCATAAAGGCATGCCCCATTTGTCTTTTGTGTTAACTCTAGCCTGAGCTAATGCTCCGCAGTCAGAGCTTGGCTGTTCAGATTTTCATACTGTTTAGCTCCTCAGTCAGCTTTAGACTCATTCTAGAACAGCTGTAGAGGCCATTCTGGATCCTTCATGCCAGTGGAGGGAAACCATATTTGTGCATGATAGAGATATTAATTTGTTTCATGCCATGCTACCAAGATTTCTTTCTTTTTCTACCCCATGTCTGAAAAGATGGTGGTACACTTGGTGTCCGTGACCTAAGATAAGGAAACTGCAAAATTTTTTTGGCCAGGGATAGGAGGAGTAGAAGTGAGTGATGAGGGAAAAGTTGAAATTCAGGTGTGGAAATCTCTTTTGAGATAGAGAGTGGCAGGAAAGCCACCCAGAGACTCATGTGGCTTATGAGCAGTGTTTTTTACTTGGTAGCCGCCCTAGTGGAAAGACTGGGAGGTGCTCTCTTGTTTCTTAGCCTCAACATGTCTGTGAGATCCAGGGAGGATACAAAGCATTTGAAAACATGTTCCCTCCCTGTAATCTCACATTTGAAACCCCATAGTGGGTGGCATAAAGAGGCTTAGTAATTAGTTTCTGGTTAGACCACATTTTGGATTATGTATAATAAAGCAGACCTTCAAGCATGGCTGAGTTTTTTTTAATATCTAGTTTGATGACTACATTTTTAATTTGATTTTTAAAATAAATATATAGCACATAGTATGTACTAATTATGTTAACTCCTATAGAGGATACCAAAAAAAAAAAAAGCTTTTCCATGTCTTTAAGAAGCTAAGTGCTCTAAGAGCAAAACTAATTAATTCTAACCTTATCTTGGCTATGAATGTCTCTGTTCTCAGGCAGAGTTAAAGGATTCAGGCACAGATGAATGAATGTCTTATTCAAGTTCAAGAAGTGATTTGGCAGTGTGAGCTTCTTGCAGAGATTCTTCCAGACACTTCCAGAAACAGTTTTCTTCATGAGTTTCATTTGAAGGTGAACTTGGGGTTTTGCTTGAAAATAGTGTCACTCCTGGAGTTATCAGACACAAGCATGAAGCATATAACATAGTCCTCTTTAGTGAAATGGGTGTGAGCCACACAAAAAATTAGGTTTGGAGGAACATGGAAAATGTGACTGATTATCCTCTCACAGGCAGTAAGTTTTCCTGTCTGGATCTTATTTCGCCTATTTTTGTGAAATTAGATTAACCTACAATTAGTTCAGTCTTTTTTAACTCACATTTAGTCTCACGTTTACTTCTTCCATTTAATATTTTCCATTTGCCCCACCAGATGGGACTCCTCCACCTTTGAATGCCACTAGAGTCTTGCCGATGACCTTCTCATGGCTCCCGGTGTGTCTTGGGTTAGGGCAGTGGTTTATGTATTCCCTCTGTCTTCCTTCCCTCCACTTCCTCCATCTCCTGTTGTTCACACTGAATTTTAAACGATAGGCTTTGTGTCTGACTTACCTTGATACAGGTCAGTGCCAAGCAGAGAGGTTTGCTCATAGTAGGGGCTTGTAAGTATTTGCTAGATTCAAGTTAACTACCTTAAACCAAATAAAAATCAAGTAAATGTTGGACTTCCCATGTATTTACAGAAATATAATGTCCAATGTAAGTCTGTCAAAATGGCTACTAAAATAAATGGTTACCTAAATAAAGTTTAGGTTACCTAAATAGAGAGAATAGCTGAGTTGGGGAATGGGGATCTGCTTGAAATTTCAGTACATAGACGTCAGATACATTTCGTAATCTTGTGTTGATATTTACTGATGCACACACACTGGCAGCACTCCCAGCAGTGCATTTATTTTTAACTTTCTTGGTGAAATCTGGGTTGGAAACTTAACATCACAAAATCAGCAGCTGAAATTAAGCATTCACATTCCCTTAAATTGAAAAATGAAAATATGAAGACAGTTATGAGCCTTATAGAAACTGCTGTGTCTTTGCAAAGTGTTAATTCTGGTTCAGTGTAGCATATACCTATTCCATCTTCATCCCAACACAGTTTTAAATAGGAAAAAGTATGTGTAAAGTTGACAAATCTCATGAAACTGAGGGGACTGTATTTTTAGAAAATACATTTCCAGAATGCCTTTGGATTCTTTTTAAAAAATGTTAAATCTCTTTTACGTTTGTTTATATTTGTTTGTCACAGATTTGAGAAACTAGTTCTTGTGGATAACATGTACTGATTGCTCACTCTTCCAGTTAAACACACTGTGTTTTGTTTAGTTACATTGTGTGCCTCTAGTATACATTACTCCCCCTAAGACCTCATCCACATACCTTAGAGTAACCTAATATGTGTTGTTAAATTAAAAACATGACTTGGGCTTGGGAGTTTCATTTACAGTTAGAAACATGAAATGTAAGGAATTCAGTGAATATACAAACTATTTAAATACAATTTTGGAAACATTTCACAACTAGTGCTTACTATATTACAGATGAAATTTAAATTACATAGCGATGAGTCATAATTTGAGGTTCTTGTTAGCCCATGACGTTCATCTTGTAGAACTTTTGATTGTTCTCTTTGTAATCAACCATTCTTTACCCTTTTAAGTTGTCCTTTTAAATTTTCATGCTTTATGTAAAACTCAGCAAAATCATTTTATCTACTTTCAGATTAGGAAAGAGTTAACTGTTTTGCCTTAGAGGAGGAAATGTTAGGTTTGGGCTGGATTGGAGTTGTGTGTTAAAGATCTTAATTCAGATTTTGGTTTTATTTGCTTTGGGGTTGTTTTTTAGCCAATGAAGAAGAAAGAATCAGAAAACTTTATTTAAAACTTTTATTTTAGGTTTAGGGGGTACATGTGAAGGTTAGTTATGTAGGTAAACACATGTCACGGGGATTTGTTGTACATAGTATTTCTCACCCCCGCTGGTACCCAATAGTTATCTTTTTTGTTCCTCTCCCTCCTTTCACCCTCCCCACAACATTTGTATTTTTTAAAGTCAGAGAGGAAGCTTTGTCTTGCCCCAGGCTGTGAACCTCTTGAGAGCTGGGCAGAGACTTCTGGAACTTCTTTGGGTCTTGTGGATTCTAGAACATTGCTCTGAGTGTGGGGTCCCGAATATTTGCCCCTTTGAGATTTTTCACATTTTGAAGGTTACACATTTCTTCACTAGAATGTTGCTGATGCCCTAGAAGTGTTGATCATTTTATTTTGCATGTATACCTTGTAATTGCTTTAAAGAAGAATTAAATATGGGATGGACTAAACTTGTGTATTAAAGATCTTAATTCGGCTTTTAACTTGATTTTGTTTAGCTTTGTTTAGATTTAATTTACTAAACATCAGAAGAAAGAAGCCAAAGCCAGATTGTTTATAGTGAAAGAAGAATGAAGACTTGAAATAGCACCCAGATAATTTAGGGTAAAGTCAGTCTTTGTCCTAAAATACTCTGCTGAGGGCAAAGAAAAACTTTTTTAGCATCAATTTGTTTTTCTGCGTATTTGGTTTTTTTTAAATTTTAAATGATAATTTTGAAAATAATTGTACACAAAAGAAAATAAAAATTAGTTGTGTAATTTACTTACTATTATTTGGTATATTTTCTGATTCCTGTAGTTTATTTTGTTAGGAATGTTTATACTATACATAGATACCTATTTGTATTAATTCTCCTTTTTTTCCCTCCCACATTGTTGACTGTTATTTGAATTTTTTTCTTTTTCTTTTTCTCTCTCTCTATTTTTTGAGATGGAGTTTTGCTGTTGTTGCCCAGGCTGGAGTGCAATGGCACGAACTCAGCTCACTGCAACCTCCACCTCCTGGGTGCAAATGATTCTCCTGCCTCAGCCTCCCGAGTAACTGGGATTATAGGCACCCGCCACCACAGCCAGGTAATTTTTGTATTTTTAGTAGAGACGGGGTTTCACCATGTTGGCCAGGCTGATTTCGAACTCCTGACCTCAGATGATCCACCTGCCTCGGCTTCGCAAAGTGCTGGGATTACAGATGTGAACCACCGCAACGCTGGAAAAAAATGTTTTTTAATGGCTGTATGCATAATAGCCCATTGTATGGAAGGCTTGTGAAGTATTTCACCCCTCTCCTGTAGTGGGTATTTAAGTTAATAATTAATAAGTCCAGATTTTTGCGTTACCAGATAAATCTGTGGTATTATTTCTTTACTTGATTAATAGGATATATTTCTGAAAGTGGAATTACCAGGTTAAAGGGTACAGGGTAGGATATGAACCGCTTTTAAGACTTTTTATTACCTAGTGTCAGATTTCACTCCAGGGAGATGATACCAAAAGGATTCTTTTAGGTTATTGTACGACATTCGGACATTTTCACTATTTTCTGTGTCATCATAAGTATGGAGACTTTCAAAGCTATGTTCTTAATCAGTACTTTTAAAAACCGTAGCTCACATTTAACAGATGACTCCCGCAAATCATTTTGAGAATTGTATGAGAACTTTTAGATATCTTGTATACATTAATAATAATGATTGAAAAAAATGTGTGTAGCTTGTGTGCTCTCAACTTTCTTCTGGTAATATTTATGTTTTTAGGCAACAAGCTGTTGTTTTTTAGTTGGGTGCGTGTTCTTCTCTGAAGGGTTTTTAAAAAAATAATTACTTGTAAATTGGATGGAAAGCAAAAATCAGATTGGGACTGAATATACATTTTAGATTTGAAAAGATAGCTTAGGGAACTGGTTCCTTTTTGTCCCATGGCTTATAGTTTCTAAAATGAATTTTATAGATCAGTGTTACTTTATGAATTACCAGTATTAATTGATTTGCGCAGCTTGCCAGAGTCACTAGAAAGAATGTGAGAAATAAACTTGGTTAATTGTTGAAGTCATATATGTGTACTCTGTTCTTGGAGCTCAAGTTTAGTGTAGGCATATGTATATTACAGTTAGCTTACTCCTTTAATTAGAACCATGCTTCATCCCACTGTTTTTATAAAATTGCTGGAGAATTCTGAAGCGTCAGTGTTCTAGGTACACCCAAGATTTTTCATTTAGTACAAGGTGTCCAATGATTTGAAGTTGTAGAAGAAAGCTTTCAGCAGCTCATAATTAATAGGACCTTCTAATGTTCAATCTGGAAAGTATCTTAGAGTTCATCAGTGGTTTGGTGGGGTACTCAGTCATAGAGGAAATTCACTGTGGGTGGGTGGCAGGCTGGGGAATATTTTCTGAAGCCCAGGCATATTGTAGAATAAAACACAAAATTACAGGAAGTTTTAGGACAAGCCATTGGATGTCAAAGATGTGTAATGTTTACCACGTACAGCCCTAGACCAATCCTGGCCCTCAAGAACCTTAGTTCACTCACCCCTGCTTTTAGTTTTTCCTCAGTGGAGAATGAAAAGCTCTGATAGAGTCTAGTTTTCCTGTTACAGATGGAGAAACGAGGCCCAGAGAGAGGTTAATGATCCTGCCCTGTGTTAAACAGGAAGTTACCTTGCCCAAGTCCCCTTACTCCTAGTCTAGTGCTACTGTTTGGCAGCTGTATCTCACAATTAAGTGCCATATTCTGCATAACCCAAATTGTATTGCATATGAGGATTTTCAGTGACATTCATTGGATTAGAAAGTACTTCAGCATTGGCTCGTTGTTTATTGGTCAAATGATCTGTGGAAGACCAACTTTGTTGTCATTTCAATAAAGCTGGGCACTTAGAAGCTAGCTGTGTCTTATGGAAGGCTTGCTGACGCTTCTTCATCCAGGAGCCCAGCTTAAGTGCCAGGGGCCTGCAGAGCAAAGGGAGGAGTATGTAAATATTTGATTTTAGCCCAAGCCAGCATCCACAACAGGAGGGTGTTTCCTGGGAGAGAATATTGACACCAAGGGCAGCATTATTTACATAATTATCCTCTTCTCTACCAGCTACATTTATGTCCCCTGACAGCACGTAGCACAGAGTAAAGGGTAAATGGTGCCACGTAATACTTGCTGAATTATATTATATTACTAAAGTATACACATACATCCTGAATTTTCACATTGGTACTCTGTTTTATGGGGGAAAAGTCATGGAAAAGTAGAGCTAAGCTAGCCAAGATATTTTGTTAACAGAGCTCACCTGCAAGAGGACAGTTTGCTATAATATTTTTATTTAATTGCTTACTGGTGCTACCTCATTGATTTAAGCCATGTATCAGGTTATTCTTCAGAAGATGAAATGTTACTACAGAACAGATGTCTTGAGAAAAGTTGATCAATCATGAAGGACTCTATAGAACATTCAGTCGCTTAGTAATACCAGGATAGAATTTTTTATATAGCATATCCCTAGAATTAACTTAAAACTGCGCCATGGTATATAATTTGGGGGAAAAAAATGTGGTCTGGTGCTTCAATCACATAAAGGAAAAATAATCTTGAGGTTTAGAATAAGACCTAGAAATTAATCATTTTTTGAATGTATGTGGCCGATTTGAGAAAGAATCTTTGCTCACACGCAGCTTTTTGAAAGTGGGATGAGTTGAAGCTGGTAAGTTGAAGCTGACAAGCAATGGTGGTGGCACCCAGTGGGACTGATCCAGTGATGTCTGGGCACCACCGTGTGAAGACAAGGACAGCAGTGAAGAGGGAAGAGCCCATGGGAGAGGCTACTTTGGCCTTTGACTCAGTAATTTAGTTTTCATAAAAGGGGTCCCCGTCGTGTTGCACTGACTTTCTTCTCTTAGGAGGCAACTTGGTTAAAACTGTCTTGCAGATTCAAAAGTGGTCAATACAGCACTTATTAAAGAACAATGGAAAGAGAGAACTAACATGTATTAAGCCCTTCAGTCTCACCTACTAAGCATGGAACATAAACTGCCTTGCTCAGTCCCCACAACCGCACAACAGTCCTAAGATGATGTCGCCTTTTTTTTTTTTTTAATCATCTTGTAAGCACACCAACACTGGGGCTTCAGGTTTACAGAAAGGCTCTTTTCCCCAGACCGTACTTGTGGTCTGCCTCTGCTCTCTGTGGTGCTTTGTTATGTGCCTTCTGCAGTAGACTGAGCCCTGAGGGCTCACTGCTATGCACCTGTTCCAGGCTTTTCTGGGTCAGCTCAGGAGTATTTTGGTCTTCTGCACACATCACCTTGGAAGTGGACCTGTGTATTTAAGTCACTGATGTATGCTGCAAGCTCCTGGTCCACCCCCACTCACTCACTCCTGAAAATAAACATGCTAGTATATTGAACTCACTAAGTAAGGCAAAGCCTCAGTAAGACTCACAGAAATCATCAATAATAACATGGGTTGCAGTGCCCCCACCTCTCATCCCAGTTTATTTATTTCTTTATTTTTATTATTATTTTTTGAGACAGAGTCTTGCTCTGTCGCCCAGGCTGGAGGGCAATGATGTGACCTCAGCTCACTGCAACCTCTTCCTCCTGGGTTGAAGTGATTCTCCTGTCTCTGCCTCTCTAGTAGCTGGGATTACAGGCTCCCACCACCACGCCCAGCAAATTTTTGTATTTTTTAGTAGAGATGGGGTTTCACCATGTTGGCCAGGCTGGTCTCGAACTCCTGACCTCAAGTGATCTGCCCACCTTTGCCTCCCAAAGTGCTGGGATTACAGGTGTGAGCCACTGTGCCCGGCCTATTTGATTTTTTTTAGAAATAAGATCTTGCTATCTTACCCAGGCTGGTCTCCAACTCCTGGCCTCAGGTGATCCTCTCACCTCGGCCTCCCAAAGCTCTGAGATTATAGGCATGAACCACTGTGCCCCGCCTCTCTTGGCTCTTTAAAAAAATAGTTTATTTTCCCTTGTTTACCAGAACAAGTCTTGATTTGATTCCTGACTACACCATTTAAACTGTGAGGTGTAGTCATTTGTGGAAATTGAAGTCTGTATGTATAGGATTTACCTCCAAATATTTGGTAATTACAGATCATTTTTGCTGTTGCATCACTTTTCGTATCTCCCTTCTATTGAAAATACCTCAGTTAATAAACAGTACAGGTCCACTTGCGAATATCTGAAGATAACAGGAGAAAGCTGAATTTCCTTGTCATTTTTTATTGTGCCTCACCACATCAAGGGAGTGTGGTGATGGTGTTATGAGAACCCTTACGTATTAAAGGCTCACTATTGATTTGATGTGAATAGAATTTGGTATTTAATATGAAATCTGAATAGTGTAATTTGAGGCAGAGCAACATACCTATTAAACTTTAGAGCTAGGAAGTAACTTGGTCTGTGGAAGGAGGGTTTACAGCAGGGGAATACTGCGGCTTTTGCTAAAATGATTTCAAATTTTCAAATATCTGAATTAAACACATGAGATTGTAATTTTCTTCATGTATGTCTGTGATGTCGTTACACAACAGTCAATTTTAATGAAAACATAAATATTTAAGTCACAATTTCTCCTTTTCAATTTTTCTCATCTAGAAGGAGCTGGCAAACAGCCCTGACTGTCCCCAGATGTGTGCCTATAAGCTGGTGACCATCAAATTCAAGTGGTGGGGACTGCAAAGCAAAGTAGAAAACTTCATTCAGAAGGTAAAAATCTGCTGAAAACGTGGTGACTTAGATTTAGGGTAAGATCGGAGCTAGCTATTATTAATGGGATATCTTCTCTATTGTTACTTTTTTTCCCTCCTTTATGATATGAAAATTATTGTCCCTACATAATTCATTTCAGCCCTTCTTTATACCTTGAAGCAGCAAAGACAGATGGCAGCAGAGGTTTTAAGGGACTTTCTTTGGGGACAAGCACAACAGCTTTTCATTCAAAGTGCTTACCTTATGATTTGCCCAGGACTTCTGTAGAGAACCCTTTTCCCCCACACAGCACGTCCCCAAGAGGACCTGGTGTTCTGATCCTGGCTGGAGGGAGAGAGCGAGCCCAGCTTGCTGAAGGGCTCCTCTGCCCCAGCTCAGCTGGACCCTTCCCCCTACCCTCCATATCTCTCAGAATATATATGTGTGCCTTGTGCTGTCACAGGGGCGGGATGTCTTCTTTAGAGGTCCTTAGTGAAAACAGGCACACTCTGAACTAAGGTACACAGTCTGATGATCCAAATTCTACTTGTTTCTTTTTTATGTCTTCTTTATTAAAGTGAAAGTAACATGGGCAGTTAGATCTAGGAGGAGGGGAGAATTGGAATTTTATAAATGCACACGGTTGTTACTACCTAGGAATGTTGAAACGTTTCCTTGGTATTTGCTTTTCCTGTAGGGTGAATATTTATTCTGTTATTATTATAAAGAAACCCTCATTATATCTCAGATCTCCACAATTAGTAGTGTCTGTTTCATAATAACTTTTCTATTTTTAAACTATAGCTGCTGTAATACTTTATAAGACAAGGATCTCAAAGTGCTGGAAACTTTGATTATTCATGGGCCTGCTTGCAGTTGGCCCACAGTAGGCATTCTGTAAATATTGGTATTCTTCCTTCCTCTTGGATCATAATCATAGATTACCAGTCCAGTTCTGAAAAAATGGAAGTCACACATGTAATTGATAAAATCCTTTCTATTCATGGAAAAATATTTTTAAGTTGAAGGTTGTCCAGAAATACTTACTGTTCCATGCAGTTTTCTCTCTTTTTGGGAAAGTTGAATAAAACTTAAATAATCCTGCAATTGAAACCACATTATATACATGGTTTTTAAATATATTTATAATAGTGGCAGCAACGTGTTATGTAGAAAAATTAAGGGAGAGTTTGTAATGATTCTTAATTTAATAAAAGAACCCAGGACTCTTTTCTTTCAATGCATTATTGTATTCCACTTCATAGTGCATGTTAAGAATGACAATATATAGTTTTATAGCAGAAGAAATCTAGTTGACCTTTGCTCATTGACATTTAAAAAAAGGTAAAAATAAATCAGGCCCAGCAGGAATGTGTTGGATTAGGTCATACACACCACATTTTTTTAATTTCTACTAGATCATGACACCTTTGCCTGGGAGATTGTTTACCATTTCACAGGGAAAGGTTCTTTTTTTTTTTTAAATTTTGCTCTACACAATGATAATAAAATGGAATTATGATTTCCACAAATCTACAGAGTAGTCTTTTTGAACCAAATGTGTAAATTTCATGGGTTAATTGGAACATGTAAAGTTAATGTGTCATTAATCTTAAGTTTTTGTCATCTTATGCTACTTTTTTTCTTTGCTTTAAAAGCAAGAAAAACGGATATTTACAAACTTCCATCGCCAGCTGTTTTGTTGGATTGACAAGTGGATCGATCTCACAATGGAAGACATTAGGAGAATGGAAGACGAGACTCAGAAAGAACTAGAAACAGTAAGACTGGCTGTTCTATGGCAATTCCCTAATTTTCCCTTTTCTAAAACTGTATACATGCTTGTAAATACAGAGCTAGAATTAGGAAGAGTGTTATTAAAAGCCATTCCGTATTCTACTTATTCTCATCAAAATGGAGTTTCTTAGACACTGCTATTCCTTCACATATTCTGATCTGTCTTTTGTTGAGCAGATTGCGTGAAGGTAGACTAGAGTTTTCTCAGTCTAGAATTTGTTACCTGTTAAATATCTAATGCTTCTGTATTCTTTCTTACACACAAACTCTAGTTCTCTATGTTGGTTCCTGGTTCACAGTCCTTTTAGACACTTTGCCAGACTAAGTTGCTTTTGGCTCAGTTTGTATCACAGCAAGTTTACAAATGTTAACACGATAAGTCCTAGTTCGCTTTTTTTGTAGAAAAGGTAAGGCTAGTGGTATTGTTACTAATTCTGGAAATGCCTCCTCTGCTTCTCCCAACTAGCAGTGAATCTTTATTTCTTCCTAAGCTTTAGGCAGATTCAGGTGATCCTTGGGCAAGAGGTCAGCATGCCACAGTTCAGTGTTACAGCCCATCCCAGCTGCTCACCACCACTAGTGGGCAGGGCCGGCAGCCAGTGGGCGTCTCCTCTCTCGTCGGGATGGATGCTTCCCTGGCTTCCTCTTGCATGTGTCTTGTTTTGTTTTTGCCCTGGGCCATGTTTGTCTTCAGTTGGCAGTAAGACCCCACGGGTGAAACGAACCCAAGGAATGTCCAGGGCCTGCTAGTGGTTTCCATGTGGTCATCTCAAGTCCTGCCAACAGGCCCAGTTTTGGAAGCCCTGCAGGTGTGAGCATTTGACAAACGCCTGTGTGTGAGGCAGAAACTCCATTTAATCACAGGAGAATGGCAGCAAATCAGATTCTTTGGCACAAAAGGAAACCTATTTTTCTGGCACATAGCATCGTAAAGAATCTGTTTAAAGTTGCTTACTTTTGGTGATTACAGCAGATCTGCTTCTAATTAGTTTTATATAAACCTTCTGAGAGGACTAAGACATATTTTCTTTATAAGGCAATAAAATATTTTAACCTTATCTTATACATAAAGTAAACTATAGGCAGACTCCAACTTATGAATGGATTTTGTTCCAAAAAATTTTGATTGTTTGAAATTTGGAACATATTTTATAAATTAGGGTTTGGTTTCTAGACTAGCCAGCAGAAGCCTCTTTGACTCCAATTTCTCATACTAATATTAGGGCTCTGAGTTCTGGATATAGGGAATAGGGTGATGAAATGGCAAGAGCGGAAGATACCCCCCTCACTTCCTTATTTTTATTCTAGCCACAGGCAAAACATTTAAATAGGCAACAGCAGGTCATGGGCACTTCCTACCTTTCTTTCCAGACCTCTCTCCCACTTCTGTGTTCCCTTTTTCAAGAGTCAGGTGCCTTTCTCTGACTCTATAACAAGCACCCCCCTGGCCCTCGATACCCTATCCAGTTTTAGTCCATTTGCCTTGTCTGGTTTCACTCCCTCCAAGTGCCCAAGTCTCCAGGAATACCTGCCAGCTCTGCCTTCAGCCCTTCCAAGCTGCTGGTGGGTGTCCACTGAACATGAAACAGAAGCAGCAAGAGACAGCCATCCACACTAAGCTCATGATGTAGCACTGGCATTTTCAACAAGGATTTACCAACAGCTCAAACCCTTGGGAGAGAGCCCTTCTCTCAGTTTTTAATTTTTATACTGAAGAACTGTGTGTCACATAGGGAAGAGTAGTTACCATTGACCAGGTGATAAATATAGCCCTATCTGGTTTGGACTCTGACCCCTACCTATCTCTGGACCCCTTGGACAGAACTTGACTGAGATTTCTTCCCCCAGGGAAGTGCTCTTGCTTCCCTAACAAGTTCTCAGCCGCACGATACCTGAACACAGAATGGTCCCAGCATCAACACGCTGTGACCCTCTGCTGTGGAGCTGGTGACTCTTGCTCTCAACTATGGCAGTGGGCCTGCAGGTGCAGCTGCTGCTCCATGCAAATCAGTTATTTGTGAGCTGGAAATTGCACTCCTGAAGAAGGTGTAAGATAGAGAAGTAAAAGGCCAATTCCTTAGACAGTGTCACCATTCTTATACCCACATTGCTGAAACTGATTAACCCCCTCATAAAGCTAGTAGAAAATCTATCATTGCTTCACAGTGAGGGTACATAGCAATTGCTTTGTCAACTATCTCAAAAACATTTTAAGACAAATTTCACCATTAAGTGCTGCATCTTAACGTTGAATCCCATTTAAGTTATTTTGCTGTAGGTCATTGGGGAGTGCTTGATTCCACATCACAGAATCAAGATGCTGCTGCTTTGAGTCCTAACAGTGGCTTTGTGAAAGCATCCTCAGAATCTGGGCAGCGTCAAGCCTGCAGGCCAAGAATGCCTACCCGGAAAGCACCTGCCTCTTGAAGAGGCATCCCATTTTAGAGTCCTCTTTACCATGCTTTTTCCTTGAGGTCCTGACCCCTGACACCTGATGATAGATTTTAATGACGTTATAATGCTCTTAATTCGCAAATATTTTAAGAATTGGATTTCTTTCAAATGGGTTTTTGCCCTGGAGAGAATTAGTATCTTGAGAGGTTAGGCACACGAGGAATGCCCCTGCCTATGATCTGCAGGGAACTGCCCTGGGGTTGAGGCTCAGCGGCTGAAGGAGGACTTTAGGTTAACGTTTTACCTGTTTGTTCTTAACTGGCACTTCTGGTACAGGGGTCGGGGTGAGGATGTGTTGAGTTTTAATGCATTTATTGCATTTGTTTGTTTTCTGTTCATTTGGTTTTTTGTTTTCTCATTGAGTTGTGTCGCTTGTCTGGAGGCTATTGTTATGAATGCCTGTCCTTTCTAATACATCTGTGTGCCCTTCATGGTTTGCCATACATTGTTTCTGTGCTTGCCTTTTCTTCCTTTCATTCTCCCTCCTTTCAGTAAACTTCCTTTAAAGGACTCCGCTGAGAGACCCTGTTCTCAGAAGCAGCAGAGAGGTGTGGCCCACACCCTCATGGCTTCCTTGTCTGGCCTAGGGACTATACAAATGTGGACCACACCTTTGGGACGTTTTTTCACGTATTGGCAAACAATTTATTTACCCATTGGCTGTTTTTCATAATTTTTTATCAGTCTGCAGGCTTTTGTTTTTTACATTTAAGGATAGATAAACCTTTTTTTGTGCTAAGAAAAGCCTTTTGCAAGAATGTCTTTAAGCCAAGGTTATTTGAGGGGCCTCAGAACTTCATTCTTAACGTGGATATGGTTATAAACAGTCAGCCATCACTTCATAATTTCTTCTAGATCTTTTTTCTCCCCTTGCTTACTAACCCCTATTTAGAGTCTGATTTCAGCAGCTCACAATTTTATTTTACGTTTAGATGCGTAAGAGGGGTTCCGTTCGAGGCACGTCGGCTGCTGATGTCTAGATGAGTCCCCTGTAGGGTCAGAGACAATATCAAACTGTGTAAGTGAAGACCTGGGTAAAAAGATGTTTCAAAACCTGTACCTTTTGGTGATGGGCAGTTAACTTGCTGAGCAGAAGCTCTAAGTGTTAAATGTGGTTTTATTTTTAGAATTTAAAAGATAAATATTTTAGAAATTAATAGTGAACACTTATTATATAGTCTTTAAAAATTTTACCTGTGGACCAGGTTGAATTTAGTAATCCTGGGTTAGTTTTTAGTGTTATGGGTTAGAACCCAGCTGCCAGGTGCTCTTACTCATCATGTAGCACATTGTCCTAGAAGCTAGCTGATTTTTCGATACCGAGTTAATTGACCTGGTTCTTTGTAGAACCATTTGTGGTTAGTAAGGAAATATGTAAAATCACTTGAGATCAAATAAAGATTCTCTATCCCATACCATACGAGCCAACCTCAATAATTTGTTTTGGCTGTAATATTTTCTGTGCACCAGAAAGTCTTCCTTGGTATTTCATCTTCAGTTATTACAGTTAGCTGTACTCTGTGTAAATGCACTTTAGTTTTAATTTATGGTGTAAAACATTTCTGTGGTCTTATTTCTTTAAAACATTATATGCCCATATAACAAATTTTCCCAGAGATGCAAAAAAACAGGAAATCAAAATCTCCCTCACAAATTGAAACCAGTGTGAGTAAACAAAAATCGACAGTGTGCTGTATCATTTGTTTATATTGAACTATGATGTTTATTAGAAAAAGAACGAGATGTAACACTCTCCTCCCTCCACTGTGGTTCTTTGCTGCCCCACATGAGCTACCCGCTCTTTTAATTTTTGAACATTGGGATGAATGAAGTGTTCAATTGTGAGAAAAGCTAGTTGTGCCAAATAAGAATGAAGTAACTCTTCCAAGATTCCCCCAAAATACTTTTAAATTCCATGTTCATTAAAAAAAAAAAATAATAAGTTATTGTTACTTTTGTTAAACTCTCCTAAGTTTTTGTGATTTATTTCTGCCTCGACTTTATTTTCCCCTCTGATGAGAATATATTGTGGCATTAGTAGTAAGACCAAACTCTTTTTAAACAGATGAAAATTGTAAGATGCAGTAGTTGGGGTACATTTTCTGCCAAAAGTTTTGATACATTGAGAAATTTTTTTTTTTTTGGAAAGTGTGTTTGACAAGCTGCTGTCTAACATTTTCTGTCTCTATTTTAACACATTTTGCACTGTCTTTCACTTTTCTTACAGTTACGTAATCAAGGTCAAGTGAGGGGAACAAGCGCAGCCAGTGATGAGTGAAGAAGAATCTGACCAGTATCTTGCAGTGTTGACGTTTCCCAGATGTGTGCTTGTGATGATACACACACAAGCACAGGTTCTCCACCACGTGTGTATATATGTATGTGTGCATATGTCTGTAGCTGTATATAAAGCGCATGTAGAGCTACAGATCCAAATACACACATTTGTGTATATATGTACATACAGACATACTGAAGGGATTAGTACAATTTCTCCAAAGTACTGTACCTATCTTCAGCAAGAATGCAAAAGAAAATATTTTCAATATATATACCTGGAACAGATTTTAATAATTATCAGAGTAATACCATTAATGGACAAATTGACTGCAATGTAATACTAGCTGGTATGTTTCATAAATGTCAAGTTGTGGACCAACATATATAGCCTTTTATTATTTTTCTCTTCTTTTAAGTCAGTTTCTTATAAATTTTTATTTTAGTCCCATAAGCAGTAGACTCCCACAGAAAATTTCTTCAAAATTTTTTGGTATTCCAGGGAATCTGGGGTGTAAACTCTGAATATATTTATAACTATTTATTTCTGGATGGTCATTATCTTGTAGCCAAATTTGACAATATAAGGTAAGGAGCAAAGTTACAGGCCAGTTTTTACTTGTTTGCCCTGAGGGAAAAATCCTTAGAAAAAAATTCTGGTTTTTATTGGATTTTTATATTTTAAATTTCAAATATTTTTCTACATCAAACCTAGCAAAAATGGAGATGACGGTTTCTGATTTATAATAAACACTAGACAATTTTCAGCCTCCTGTTAGGCAAACACATTGATGGAGAAATTAGTCTTAATAGGATTGTAGGCTGTGTAGAAAAGCTAAAAGTATAGCACTTCACGGAGTCTTGTTTTGAAGATGACAGTCTGTAACTACAGCTTGGAAACTATGCAAATGGTCTAGATTCCTCAGAGCTCACATGATAGGATATAGTTAGTGATGACATTTTGCTCTTCTTGTGGAAACACACACTTCAAGGGGGAGATGGTGACTTTGAGATAGGAACAGTTTAAGATGCAGTGTGAGTCTGGCCTGTGCGGTGAGGAGGCCCCGCCAGGAGGCTGGGGGACCTCCGACTGTGGGATGTGCTCTCAAGTAGGATGTCATCAGAACAGATCCTGAATAGGCATCATGAGAATGCTGGTCAGAACGGGCTGCCACTTTTTTTTTTTTTTTTTAAAGGAAGGAACAATAGCTAGGTTAGATTTTTATCAGCTTTCTCTGTCTGAATCCAGTTTTTCCCCTGTCAGTCCTGGAAGCTTGAATAGAATTATATTGTTGAAGCCTTCAGGTCACAAACTGTCTTTTTTAACCTCCTGTCCCTCCTAAAACACGCCAACCCCTGCAGTCAAATCACATTAGTAATCTGATTTGCTGACAGTCCTGTCCTGCCTGCTCCTTGTTTTCCCACATGTCCTGCATCCCTCCCCCACTGGAGTGATTTCAGTGAATCAGACAAGGAAGGATGTTTAGGATCACTACTGCATTGCAATACCCTGTTATCCTCAGCAACAAAACCCACATTTCATACATCCTTTGTGTACTCAGGATAAAGACCGATGTTTACTCTCTGGGCACTGTTGTAAGATAGGTTTTGTCAGAGCATAATCATTGTCTGCAAAGTGTTTGGTGCGAGGAAGATTATTGCTAATTTTGTGAAATAAAGAGTCTAGCCCTCTCCTTTTAATGAACTTAACTCTCGCTGGCATCTGTAGTATCATTGGGAGCTTAGGCACACATGGAAATGAGAGCCCGGCGCATGGATTTTAATGTTTTTCTAACAACTGTGGAGATTTGAGGGAATGTGTGGTGAATGTAAAATACCTAGTTTACTTGGCAGTCTCTTGTGTAAATTACAGTAAAACAAAGTAAATGAAATTTAAACAAAAAATAAATTTGATCACAAAATGCCACTTGTGTGCTTGAGTGGTTGTTTCCCTGAGCCACTGGTTCGGAACACCTCAGACCACTACTCTGTTTTTCGAGAACTCTGTCATTGGCAGCACTGCCACTCTGGGAAAATTGTTTTGTTTTAATTGCAAATTCTTATTCTTGAAATGTACCTGTGCCACACTAAGTGGTTACGTTTGGTTTCTTAAGTAATTTTCTGTCTTTAAAAGCTAAGCAGTAAACTAAAGGATTACATGTTATTAGTCTCAGCAGTTTTCAGAAATTATTTTTAAAGGGGAAAACAGGGAAAACCCATCGTATTTTTAAAGCACTTAGTAAGGATTTTGCCATTTGATTCTGATTGTTTGAAGATTAGGTCTTTTTGGTGCGGGGTCACCTTTTACCTCTCCTTTTAGGATTTAGTCCTTTCCAGTCTACTTTTTTGTGCGTGTCACAACCATATTCTTGTGGTTCTGGCTCACATTGTAGAACTGCTGAACATAAGGAGAGGTAGCCAGCTCGGCTCTATGGTTGGATTTAATATATAGTGTCATATGTTGGGATATCTTACTGGTTTGTTTTCTGAGGTAAGTTTCTTAGTGTTGTGTTTCAGACATTGTGTTTGCGTTTACGGTGACACTATCATTCATGCACTTGGCCATCCGAGCATGGATACAGTGAGCCCTCGGTTCTCTCTGCCAAGATGAATAAAAGCAGTGTACATTCCAGCGTGGGAGACAGACATGTGGACAGGTAAATTACAAGGCAGTGTGATTAAGAGTAGAGAGTTGGTTGAGAGAGATCTTAGACACCATCCTCATTGTATAGATGAGAAAGCAGAAGTCGCCAAGGCAGCCTAGCAGCTGGGACCCAAGAAGCCTAGGGTGCCAGTCCTTGGGCAATGTGGGGTCAGGCATACCCGGGGCCCTCCTGGTTCCTGGCTGAGTCTTGGACTTCTTATCTCTCAATGGAGGCCATGATGCCCAGCTGTAAGGTGGTCAGGGTCACTTGAGACACTGTGTCCTGTAGCACAGTGGGGTGATTCTTCCCTCCTGTTTCATTCATCTACCAAACGGCCTCCTAATTGATCTAAAATCACTTGGATCTTTTGTCCTTGTGGACCTAACACTTGGCTTTTAAAGTTTAACTTTCTGTCCCCTCTTCAACTTGCTAAATTGAAAAGTGTTGCAGCCCAACCTCCACAGATCTTCTCAGGAAATAAGAGACATTTGTTAACATTTGTTTTGTACCTTTCCTCTCAGCAGCTTAGTTGACAAGGGCAGTGTGTGGGATTTCCTGTTCTTGCTCATTTGGAAGGAGAATGTTCTTTGTTCTTAGACCCTCAGCTCTCATGTGAGAGCTATAGAATGTTGCGAGGTGGAGTTCTGTGGATACAGAAGGAATGTTTTCAAGTTAGACTCACTGCCAATGTTAGGATTTGGGACTTTGCATGATTGGGAGGGAGAGGGAGTGCTGGAGAATAGGTTAAAAGTTGTCCCGCTGAGCTTGGAGCATCTCCTGCCAACCTGGAGTGCTTCCCAGGAGCCCTGCCAGTGTCACTTGGGGTTATGTTTTCTGATTTGGAAGCGTTCAGCAGCAGCAGGTCTCTCCAGAACTGGTTCTTCAGCCGATTGCCCTGGGAAAGTAGAGATTGCAGCTCTTCTAAAGCTGCCTCTCACAGAAGTTCCAAGGCCAGGCTGAATATTGAATGCAGTACTCAGCAGCTGGGACATCTGATGCTTTGGTGACCATCCCTTTCTTCCATCCAAAAGGGCCTCCACTGGAAAGCATCTATTGTTTTAAAAATATTTTAGGACTCATTTTTACTTCCCCCACTCCCTCAAGATCACGTACGCTCCCCAGTGAGGGTTACAGCCTCTTAGGAGGAATCACTGCTTCATGATTTCCTCAGGCATTTACATTTTTCTCTTCTGTTGACTTAAATCATGAACTAAATTTGTCCCTGGAGGAAAGAAGAATGCTTCCTCCATTCTAGGCTCTTCTCATTGTACCCAGACTGTGTCTTCAGGACGCTCATCTCTTGTCAGTTCTGTTATGCTAGAAAGAATGATTTGAAAAAATTGAGCTCGTGTAAACCTGTGCCCTCCACCCTGTGGGGGAACCCATGTGGGGAGCCTTTGAAAATATCACTTATCAGCTGGGTGTGGTGGTTCACGCCTGTAATCCCAGCACTTTGGGAGGATGAGGCTGGCGGACCATGAGGTCAGGAGTTCAAGACCAGCCTCAC
The DNA here is from genome assembly GCF_024542745.1 of Macaca thibetana thibetana. Lineage (NCBI taxonomy): Eukaryota > Metazoa > Chordata > Mammalia > Primates > Cercopithecidae > Macaca > Macaca thibetana. Next base: position 23,071,695 of record NC_065587.1, read on the forward strand.
CAATATAGTGAAACCCCATCTCTACTAAAAATACAAAAAAACAGCCAGGCATGGTGGCGGACACCTGAAGTCCCACCTGCTTGGGAGGCTGAGGCAGGAGAATCGCTTGAACCCGGGAGGCAGAGGTTGCAGTGAGCCAAGATTGCGCCACTGCACTTCAGCCTGGGCAACACAACAAGACTGTCTAAAAAAAAAAAAGAAGAAAGAAAGAAAATATCACTTATCTACCAGTTGTCTTTCTGTGGCTTGGGTTTGGTGTGCTCTCTGTTCAAAGGACAGGGTAAATTGCTAAGAGAATTCCCATTCTCTCTTCCGGGAAGATCATTGAGATGACTGCCTTCTCTCCCCTTCCCATTCTTCAAAGCTTTGGCGTCAAGTGGCACTTCCTGTAGGAGGCCTTAACTTGGAATGACTCCCTCTGCAGCAGTCCACACCCCTCATGTGACTCATATATACTATGCGTTGGTTAATAGATGTCATCTTTAGATCTCTGTATGTTTTGTGTCCCAAAGAGTTTGGGAGCTCCTTAGAGGTAGGAGCCACAGCTGTGCCCCCAAGTAACTTTCCCTGATGGAAACTGACTCTGAAAATCGCTCCTTTTTACCTATAACAGATATCTGCCTGCCCTGTGCCAAGGCCCCCTTTGAGTCCTGGGGTTCAAGCAGAGGGAATAATAACCAAAAAGTCAGTAAGATGTAACTTCTGCCCTCAGAATTGAAGCCTACCAACTAGCAGTGGGAAGTAGTAGTTTTGGTAGCTGATTGTACAAAATTCGATGAGAACAGAGGAGGGAGCTCCAAGTCTGCATTTCCCTCCTTGCTTTCCAGGCACCTAAACCAGAGGCTTCAGAGACTGCAAACTAAATGAATCTAAAGCAAAACTCTTTTTAGGCCTTCCTCCTTCCCAAAAATGTACTGTCTGCATTTACTATCAGTTAACTGTATCACTGGCTGTGCTGCCCAAGCCAGAAATCCTAACTGGCCCCTAAGTCTAAAAAACGCCCCCAAATGACTGAAATCCTGCCCCTTTTGTGTGTCCTGGTCCAGTGCAGACTATGCTCTGATGCACCGTCCTCTCATCTAGGGTGGGGTCTGCAAACTTCCTGTAAAAGATTTTAGGCTTTGTGGGCCATATGGCCTATCACAAGTTACTCAGCTCTGCCCTCACAATGCAAAAACATCCATAGAAGACACATAAATGAACACTGTGCCTATTCTAATAAAACTTTATTTACACAAAGAAATGGCAGGCTGGATTTGACTGGAGAGGCCATGCCTTGTTTGCCAAGCCTAGGTGTAGGGCATTGTGTGGATAATCAGGCTCTGCCCGAGTTAGCTTTGGTGCTGTGCCCCTTCTGGAACATCTGCATGACTTCCTGAGGCCCAAAAGACTACTGCAGCCAAAGCCAGTGTCCTGCCATTCTTAAAGTGAAGCCAATGAGGCTTATCAGTCTCACTGCCTATACAGGGTCAGTCACAGGTGGAAGGAATCAAGCTGATTTCTCTGCTGCCCTAAACATGCACATTGACCACAGAAATAGCTCTAAGCACCTGTTCCCCCACCAATATGCACAGAAAGCTGAAGGGCAGAGCTATGATGGGTTAACAAAAGCAGTTGATATATGGAATAGGATGAAGATAGGCCAGGTGTGGTGGCTCACAGCTGTAATCCCAACACTCTGGGAGGTCTAGGCAGGCAGATCACAAGGTCAGGAGGGAGTTGGAGACCAGCCTCACCAACATGATGAAACCACATCTCTACTAAAAATACAAAAAGTAGCCAGGCGTGGTGGCACGTACCTATAATCCCAGCTACTCAGGAGACTGGGGCAGGAGAATGATGTGAACCCTGGAGGAGGAGGTTGCAGTGAGCTGAGATGGCGCCACTGCAATCCAGCCTGGGCGACAGAGCAGCAAGACTCTGTCTCAAAAAAAGAAAAGAAGATAATTCTGATTAAACTCTTCTCAACTGACATAATTTCTCTCTACATCTGTTGTCCAGAAAATGCTATCTGTGGCTGTTAAACTAAATCCTACACTCATAAAAAGGCTCATAGACATCCTGTACTTTTTTCACAATTGAAATACGACTCCCTAGATGCCATTGCTAACGCCTTAACCTGGGCTTGGGGTCATGGCTTTTGATGGGATGTGCTGTGCCTGTGCCAGGCCTTTGCCTAGAAAATGAGCCCAGAGTTTCTGCGAATCAGTGACACTCCACCTTGGGTTGAATCTGTTTACTTCTTGGATTTCTAGGAAGCAGTAAAGCGCCGTGACATGCTTCCGCCTTGTTGATCCTTTATATATTCTGACACCACCTGCTCATCAGTCGATAGCAGAATTGCCTTGCACTCCAGACTGAGGGAGGTTCATGAAGTAGAACGAAGGAGTGGCCTCCTGTGTTTGTTAATATATGTGCTAAACAAAAGCTTCACCTCTGGGCATCCCATTGCATGCTGGCTCTCTGCAGCCCAGAATACTGATGCCACGGTGTCAGCACCGCCTCCACTTTCCCATGGCCTGGGGAGTCCCTGAAACAACTTTTCAGCCTACCAAGAGGTGCTGCGAGTGCTCCGCACCCAATGTGTCCTATAGCCTTCTCTCCCAGTGTCATTCTAAGAGAGGTGCTGTGTAGGACAAGAGACTTCTCCCAAGTGAGGCTGGAGGGAGGCTCGGGATCAGGCCCCGAACAGCCATGCATAGACATCACTCAGTCCATTCATTCCCTTAAATCAGAGTTCTATAAAGGGCTGGATAGTACATATTTTTTGGCTTCGTGGGCCATACAGTCTCTGTTGCTCAGCGCTGCCTAAACTACTCAACGCTGCCTTTGTGGTGCGAAAATAACCATAGACATTACCTAAATGGGCACGGCTGTTTCAACAGAACTTCACACAAACAGGCAGCAGGCCAGATTGGCCCAGGGGCCACAATTTTCCCAAATCCCTGGTTTAAGATTCTTTTCATAGTTATTCCTCTTAACATATCAGATTGCAAACAATAACAACAGTACCAACCAGCACTTAATAGCACCTACTGTAAGTCAGGTACAGCACATCATTGGCCTCTAATCTTCACAATCACCCTATGAAGTGGGTGCTGTCACTATCCTTGTATGCTTGAGGAAGCTGAGGCCCGGATTAATATATATTTGCCCCACGTTTTATTAGTAAAAGTGGTGGAGCCAGGACTGTCATCCAGGGGCCTCTCCAGAGTTGCTCATCCTACTGCCCTGTCTTTGAGAACTGCAAAGCTCCATGCTTGTGGCATTCAGCAAGGGGCGACCCTAATGACAAAAATTCTGTTATGGACACCCTAGGCTCCCAAACACCCCTTAGGAGTAAACTTCCATGGCTGATTCTTCCCAGAGCCAAGAAAACGTTTCTTCCTAGACAGTGTTGCGCATCCCCTCAGTCTTGGTGTCAGGAATCCCCATGTTGCATTTTACATCCAACCAAGTCACCATACTCAGGCAAGGCTTCCTGCCATAACTCCTCATTCCCCCTTCCCACCCCTCATCCTTGGTTTTTGCAGTGGTGCTGGGAGGCTTGAGGGTTTCAGGGTCTCCTGTATCCATGCCTCCTATTGTAAGCCGCCTCGGAGTACTTAGAGGGCAAGGTTTAATGATAATGAAATGCGGAGACAGGAACTGTGCTGCAGCAGGGTGAGAAATCAGAATACCTGCCCTCCCTCTCCTGCCACAGCCAGGCAGGAAGTCTCCAGGCCTGCCAGCATCCAGAAGGGAGCGCTGTGGTTTTGTTAGCGTGGGGGGATCGTGGGTAGACGCCTCCCTTACCCCCAGAACTGTCTTCAGTGTTTTACTTGACAAGAGAATCTTACTAAAACTTTTTGTAAGGCACAAGGCCTCAAGAACCCTTTCCATATGTGACTGCCCAGTGGTGCCTTCTACCACTGGGGATCAGATTTTTTCAGTTTGGCATCTCACGGCCCATGAGCTCACTCCCCTTCCTCGGCATGGTGCGTGCCAGAAAGCCCATGTGGGAGTGGGGGGTGTATTTCAGGATTCCTCCTGGCCTCTTCCAACCCGACAGGCTCAGATTTTCCACTTGTGCGATTGAGGTCAGCGCCTGCATTCCTGCCGGCAAGCTCCCTGCCTCAGGCGGGGGCTTCTTCCACTTGCCCTGCGATTCACTCTCCACGTTGGTCCTCTGTCCCCGCAGGTTGTGCTGCAGGGCACCAGTATCCTTGGGGATGGGGGTGGTGGGTAGGAGGGGAACTAGGCAGCCAGGCCAGCCTGGCTCCGGGCCACCAAGAGGAGATGGCCTCTGTCTGCTTGGGCCTTCATGGGAACAGGGAAGAGACCTCTGGCCGAGCAAGGAACAGTGGGATTGCTGTTGATTGGGAAGAGTTTTGTTCCGTTACTTGTCAACCTATCTCGAGAATGTGCAGCTCGGTGGTCGTGACTGACGTTGCTGCTGGGGCTTTAGCATCCAACACCTGCATTCCAAGCCCACTGCCTCCACGTACCAAGCAACGGACCCCCAAGTGATCGCAGCCCCCCTGAGCCTCCGTGTCCTGCTGGTGGAACTCAAGGTCATTATACCAACACAGAATGTGGCTGTGCAACAGGAATGGCCACAGTGATGCATGGAAATCTCTGCAACACTGGGTTTGCCTCTTGGTTGGTCTGTTATTCAGCGAGGGTGACCAGCCATTCTGGTTTGCCCAGGATACAGGGTTTCCTGGAAGGCTGGACTTTGGTGCTAAAACCAGTACATTTCTGGGGGAACTGGAAGAGTTGGTCACCCTATTGTGAACCCCAAATGTCAGCATTCATTTAAAAGCAAATACTAGGGCTGAACCAACATTGTATAGGAAACAGGCAACCTTGTTTTGGAACCCCATGTGTCCCAGACCAACTGCCTACTTGAGTCCTAGCAGGGCACGAAAGTTCCCAGGGTGGGGGTGGGGAACAGGTTACATGGAAGCCGTTAGGCGTTATGCGAGGAGGTGCTGGCCAGGAGGTCCCCGCAGCGCTTTCCTCAGGCAGGATGATGGAGGAACAGTGAATTCCTCCTCTGTGCTATAGTGCCTCATTCCTTTATAGCAGCACCCTGAGGAGTGAGGAGTTACCGCCCTCCCATCTCCTTGAGCACACATAGGTCAAGAAGCTGCTGTCAGGCTGGGCCCATGCCTGTAATATCAACACTATGAGAGGCTGAGACGGGAGGATCACTTGAGCCTTGGAGTCCGAGACCAGCCTAGGCAGCATAGCAAGACCCCATCTCTACAAAAAAAATAAAACGTTAGCCGGGTGTGGTGGCACACACCTGTAGTCCCAGTTACTCAGGAGGCTGAGGTGGGAGGATAGCTTGAGCCTGGGAGGTTGAGGCTGCAATGAGCCAAGATTATACCCCTGTGCTCCAGCCTGGGCAACAGACCCCCTGTTTCAAAATAAAAGTATTAAAAAAAAATTAAAAAGCTGCTCTCAGCTGAAAAGAGTCAAGAGCTTCTGTAACCAAAGATCCCTTTCCAAAAGGAAGAGAGAGCACATCATTCTATCTTTGATTTCAGAACACAGACAAACCTCTCTGGAACCAAGAGGCGCAGCCACTGTCTCCGTCTTTGCCTAGCTGTTGGCGCTCACCACCAGACTGCAACCATGATAGCCTTCCAGGTTCTCTGAGACCAAAGCCCACAGTGTGTCCTGTAGGCCCAGAGTCCTTTTCCCTGTTCTTCATCCTTCATCCTCAGCCCCAGGGCCATGTCCTCCAAGAAGCCTCCTTGGACCTCCCGACTCGACCAGCCTCCCTCCTGGGCACCGCCAAGCTGGGAGCTCTGTGAGGACAGACCCCAGGAGTGCAGGGCACTGGCCACGGTAGGCTCGAGGCCTGCCCATTGCCTGCCACAGACTAGCCCATGCTCAACAGACCTGTTTTGAATGAATGGAGTGGAGAAGCCCAGAATTTAACGGCTCTCTTCCTATACCTTTCCCACTGATCACCAGGCAGCCTCCCTGTGACCATTAACCATTTCCCTGGCCCTGCCTGGAGCATGACCCAGGCCCCACCCCGATCGGAGTCACTCTACCTCGATTCCCTCCCATCCTTTGCGGGGAAATATTTCTGTTTTATGACGAACTCTGCTACTCATTTCTCTCGCGTTATCTTAATGAATTAACTGGGTCGTTCCTCTGGCCCCCCGGAGTTTATGAGCTGTACAGCAATATCTGCGATCTTAGTCAACCCCACACAGTTGTTGTGCTGGTTCCTATTACAGTAATTGGCATAAACTTTATTCTTTTGCAGAGAGATTTTTTGGCCCGCTGAGACTGCATAACCATCTGCCATAAATTGAGACTAGTACGGCTTATTTTGGTGAATGCAAAATTGGATCTCATTCTTTACTCTGTGGCTTGATTCAACTTCCAGATGGTTAATCCACATGAAGTAATAGGAATGCACCACAGCTCTGCTTAGCTGAAGATGGAGACGTAATATTTATTTGCTGGTGTGGAGGCCTCTGAACGCTGCCCTGTTGGGATGTCAATATATAACACAGCAGCACAAAAATGTCAGCTTGTTCCACAGGAGCGACAGTGTTCCTCCGAGTTGCCATGGGGGACCCCCGGATGTCATTTTTTTTGTCTGCCCTTGACCTAATCTCAAGAGGTTTTGTCCTCTCCTGGGCTGTTTCTTATCAGTTCTGTCTGCCCGCGTAGCTAGCTTCACATCTGCTTTGACTTTAGTGCCTGTGACATTTTCATTAATAGTTTTCCAAGGTTGAGCCTTTATTCCAAATATCCTGCAGCTCACGGAAGCCATAGCTCAGCTGTGCCCAGCTGGGGGCTGCAGGGAAATTTGGCCTGGCCATATAGGCAAGCTCGGACCTCTCCACTCAAGCTAATCAAATCCTTTTTAATTTTTACTTCTCCTTGCACTGGCCTGCTGTGCTGGGAATGCTCTGAAGCAGATCTAGGTGAGCAGATCTGGGGTCTTAAACCTCACCAGCACTTTTACTCCGGGGAGCCTTGGCTGCCCTCTCTGCCTGGATTACCCATCCTTTGCCAGCCAACCTTGCCTGCAGAAACTCCTCTGGATTTCAGAGTCTGTCCCAGGGAAGATGAGGACTCAGGACTTCCTCTCTGTCCTGACCTGGCCCTGTGGATTCCGTGTGTCTGAATCAACTGGGGAGTGTGTTAAAAATAGAGACTCTTGGGTCTAAGGGGCACCAACCACAACGCTTTGCCCAGGACTGTCCTGGTCTTAGCACTGAAAGCCCCACCTCCTGTAGAACCCCTTAGATTGGGGGCAAACTGGGACAAGGGGTCACCCTAGCTGGGCCCACCTACTGATCCAGACCAGTAGAACAAGAACTTCTGAGGACTCAGGCCTAGAGACCTGCATTTTAATGTGTTTTCACGTGTAATTCTGATGGTGATTCTAAAAGCCGTCAGCCACAGGTGCCTGCAGGATCCATGCTGCCTCCCTCCAGTGCCTGGTACACAGTGGGCTTAGCGGACATTCTTATGATGTTAGTGCACAGCCCCATCATCATGTGCTTACAGCGTTTGTCTCCCTCTGCCCAGGTCCCTTTTCTGTTCTTAGTTCCCAGCCCTGTGCCTGGCTTGCAGTTGCCACTCGGAAAAGACTGACTGGAGGAATAATTGGATACAAGCAGATATTCATGGTAGAGAACAGGACACACAACTCTTTGCCACACACTTTTCCAAAGTTCTGGGGCGGACTTCATTAGAAATGAGATCACGGAAATTCTAGTAGGGTGGGCATCTGATCTAGGCTATTTTTTCAAAGGACCGAAAACCTTGAAAGTTTCAAGATGGAACAGTTAAGGAATTAGATCTAAGATTTGAAGACAGAAAGGACTAGAACGTGAATGTTCTGAGATGGAATTGCTCTCTCTTTCGTAATCATCATGGGAGCTTCTGTTGGCAGAACAAATAAGAAGCTGGACCCCTTATACCTGATTCATGAAGTTCAGCATCCCTGAGTGCTTTCGAATGTTTAAAGTTTGAAGCTCCTCCAGTGCAGCTGTGCATGAAGGTAGACTCAGGTGTGAGGTCTCCAGGCCGGGCAGTGGGAACTGGGAAATAGGCCAAGCCATGGGGAGGGAGTGGGAAACTGTCTGGGTCCAGCAGGATCCCAGTACCATGATCCTTCACTCCTCAACTTAACGCAGGGCTCACCCAGGTCCTCACTATCTCCCCATCACTCCAAGTTGCCCTGTTGCCTTGAGCAGCAGATTTTGCTACCTCTGTTCCAGTCTGTGCAGTGAAGATGAAAAGACCCTCCTCTTGAGGTGAGGCTTCAAAGTGGGTGCAAACATACAGGAGTATTTGAATGGGCTTTATCCATGAAACACTGCAGTTGACCCAGGGGCCTAGACCCACACCCTGCCCAAGATCCTTTTGTTGGCAAGAGAGAATGGAGGCGAGGAATAGAGCCTGCAAATGGAAAAGAAGCCAAGTGACCCCTTAACAAGGGATCGAACCCACTGGATTTAATGGCAGTCATCATACTTGTTCAAATGCGTGCACTAAAGGTCCAGTGACAGGCTTGGCAGAGAGCCCTGGGCACCGGTGAGCTGGAGACCTGGCTCAACTTCCTGCTCTCTGACTGGGTCAGATGCACCTCTCGTGCCCACACTGGATGCATCAGTGGATCCTGTTGGCTCTGACTTCAGAATCTGCCCAGGGTCTGACTCTTCTCTTCTCATCGCTTCTGTTGCTTCCAGCCTGACCCTGTCTGGCTGCCATCCTCCCTCCCTGGATTGTTGCTCAAGAGCTTTCTAACTGGCCCCCTCCCCTCCCACAGAGGAACCACAGAGATTCTTCTAGCCAGACGTGGTGGCTCATGCCTGTGATCCCAGCACATTGGGAGGCCAAGGTGGGAGGATTGCTTGAGCCCAGGAGCTCAAGACCAGCCTGGGCAACAAAGTGAGACCCCATCTCTACAAAAAATTTAAAAATTAGCCAGGCACAGTCGCATGTGCCTGTGGTTCCAGCTACTTGGGAGGCTGAGGTGGGAGGATTCCTTGAGCCCAGGAGCTTGAGGCTGTAGTGAGCTATCATTACACCACTGCACTTCAGCCTGGGCAACAGAGTAAGACCTTGTCTCAAATAAAAGTGGGGGAGATTTTTCTAAGTATCAAACAGGTCACATCCTCCTCTGCTCAAAGCTGTCCCATGCAACTCATAGTGAAGTGCAGGTTCCTTACTGTGGCCTTTACAGTGTCATCCTCTCCCCATCTTCCAGTCCCTCTCCCCACTCCAGCCACACTGGCTGTCCAACACACCAAGCAGGTCCCCTTAGCCTTTGCACTGGCTGTTCCTGCTGTCTGGAATGCTCTTCCACCAGATCTCCTCCGCACAGCTCCCTCCCTTACCTCACGTAGGTTCCCAAATGTCTCCTCTACGGGGAGCCTTCCTGGACCACTGTTTAGGCCCTGCTCCCATTTCTCATAACTCTTAATTATTCACAGCACTTATCTCTACAGGCTGTGTGTGTGTGTGTGTGTGTGTGTGTGTGTGTGTGTGTGTGTGTGTGTTGCTTGTTTCCCCACTGGACTAGAAATTCCATGAGAGCCTAGTTTGCACTGTCCTCAGTACCTGGAACCAGGCTTGGTCCATCCTAGATGCTCAGTCAGCTTCTGCAAATGAGGAACTCCACCGTCTCTCCCATGTTAAAATAGGCCAGCAACTCTCAGTGAACCACACAGTAGTTGCAAAGATCACATAAAGCTGAACAGGGTTGTCCAAATATAATGATGGCCATTAGCGTCTCTCCACCCCAGAGCAGTGATTCTGAAGCATTCTGTGTAATTGGAGCACAATTAAGCATATGGCAATGTTTCTACCGGGCCGGAGATCTGATTCTGAGCTTTCGCAACACGGTTTCTTTCTTGTTCCCAGTAACGTCAAGTCCGGATCCACCGTCAGGCGGGCTCTGTGGTCTAGATCACAGGAGAATACTGGGGAAAGAGAATCCTGCTGAAAGGATTTAATCTGAAGACACTGGGTCACATATTCAGGGATGATTTCCTGGATTTTGCAGGCAATGTAAATAACAGCAAGAGGATTCCCGCTGTGTGACATGAGGTGCAACCTGCCGGGCTGGAACAGGAAGCTGCCCAGGCTGGACTGCTATGGATGCACCAGGCAGGGCCCCCCGATGCAATCGATGCAGTTGGCAGAGCTGCACCCCACTCCTCCCTGTCTCACCCATGCCACACCACCCACTGGCCTCACTCAGTCTTCCAGGAGTGCCAGGCACTGTGCAAAGCCTTCTCAGGGTAGCAAGGGTTTAGAGGCCAACAACAGAGATGAGGATGAAGATGCCAGCTACCACCCAATTCAGTCATGGAGTGAGATTTCTTTCACGGTACAAACCGTGGCTCCCCGACTGAACTGTGAAATTCCTGGGGGTGAAGTCTGCATTTGAAGCAGCCAGCCTGTGGCAACTTGGAAGTCATCTGTGGCATCTCATTTTTATAGATGAGACCACGAAAGGAGGAAGTGAAGTGTCTAGTGGGTCAGGGTTGGAAGCAACTTAGATGTTCATCTGTGGGGAAATGGATAGATATAATAAGGGATACTGGGTGGGCACGGGGCTCACGTCTATAATCTCAGCACTTTGGGAGGCCAAGGCAGGAGGATCGCTTGAGGCCACGAGTTTGAGACCAGCCTTGGCATCAGAGTGAGACCCCCGTCTCTACAAAACCTAAAAAAACAAATTCGCCAGGTATGGTAGTGCATCTGTAGTCCCCCCTACTTGGGAGGCTGAAGTGGGAGGATCACTTGAGCCCAGGAGTTCGAGGTTATAGTGAGCTATGATCGTGCCACTACACTCCAGCCTGGGCAACAAAGTGAGAACCTATCTCTTAAACTTTTTTTTAAAAGGGATATTTGTAAAATGGATTATTATATAGCAATGAAAAGGAGTGAGTTATCACCACATTTACCAGTAAGGATGAATCTTAAAAATTAATATTGACCAAGAAAAGAAAGTTGCAGAGGAGCCACAGTTGGTAATATCATTTATGTTCATTTTAAAAACCATTTACCCACGGCAGTGCTCTTTGTTGTTCTTGGATATATACATGCGTGTACATAAACGGGTGGCAGATAGCCTGGAAGAACAAAACTATGTTAAATACAGGATGGCCCATGTCTGTGGCTGTGAGGAGGGGAATTGACTCAGTTTGAGCGACTGTCTAGACCAATGATGATATTGAGCCTCTCACAGACAAGTGTCCTTGAGGGAATCAATTCATTCCTGTGTGCCTGCCAATTAAAATAAGTGCGTAAGTTTCCCAGTGTCTCCCAGCCTGCAATGAACACAGCCTGGGCCAGGGGCCCATGACTCCCAATCTGCTTCTGTCCAATTCATGGGACTTCTGCATTAATAAAATCAATATCCTAGGAGAGCTTTCTTAGCCCCCAAAAAATTCTCTTCTGAATCTTGAATATAAAAGTCCACTCCCGAGTGCATTCTCCTGTCTGCCTGGAGATCCGGTGTGTTCTTTGGTTTATGTGGAACATCACCGTGTCTGCTTGTTTTTGCTGTTATGTCTTCTTGTTCTTGCTAAGGGAGGCTGATTCAGCCTTAGCACACCTGCTCCTTCCTCAGAGGCCTCCTTTGTTCTTCCATGATCAAACTTCTTTGGTTCTTTTTTTTTTCCTTCTCTCCATCCAACCCCACTTACCTTGAACATCATCTCTGTGCCATGACCTCTGCTGGGTGGGATCCAGACGGCAGTACAAGACAGTTCCTCCCCTCAAGGGACTTAAAATTCAGTACTCCCCTCCCCCAGGCCTAGCAACAGGGTAAGGCAGGGTCAGCCGTGAAGGAACAGGGATCTCCAAAGGGAGGTCTATTTAGAGAAGAAACTTTCTTTCTTTCTTTTCTTTCTTCTCTTTCTCTCTTTCCCTCCCTCCCTCCCTCCCTCCCTCCCTCCCTCCCTTCCTTCCTTCCTTCCTTCCTTCCTTCCTCTTTCTTTCCCTCCCTGCATCCCTCCCTCTCTCCCTCCTTCCTTCCTTTCTTTCTTTCTCTTTCTTTTTCTTTCTTTATTTCTTTCTTCCTTCCTTCCTTTCTTTTTCTTTCATTTTTTTGCTTTCTTTCTTTCTTTATTTCTCTCTCTCTCTCTCTCTCTCTCTCTCTCTCTCCCCCTCTCTCTCTCTCTCTCTCTCTCTCTCTCTCTCTCTGTCTCTCTCTCTCTCCTTCTTTCTTTTTTTTTTTGAGATATGGTCTCACTCTGTAACCCAGGGTGAGTGCAGCAGTGCAGTCACGGCTCACTGCAGCCTCAACCTCATGGACTCAAGCAGTCCTCCAACTTCAGCCTCCCAAGTGCCTGGGACCACAGGCATATACAACCATGCCGGCTACTTTTAAATTTTTTAAACATTAATTTAAAATTTAAAATTAATTTATTGGCCAGGCGCTGTGGCTCACGCCTATAATCCCAGCACTTTGGGAGGCCGAGGTCAGGAGATAGAGACCATTCTGGCCAACATGGTGAAACTCCGTTTCTACTAAAAATACAAAAATTAGCCAGGCATGGTGGCACGTGCCTGTAATCCCAGCTACTCAGGAGTCTGAGGCAGGAGAATCGCTCGAACCAGGGAGTCGGAAGTTGCAGTGAGCCAAGATCGCACCACAGCACTCCAGCCTGGCAACAGAACGAGACTCTGTCTCAAAAAAAAAAAAAAAAAAAAAAAAAAATTGTAATAATAAATAATGTATTATTATTATTTTAAGGACACGGGGCCTCACTATGTTGCCCAGGCTGGTCTCCAAACTCCCAGACTCAAGCAATCTCTCACCTTGGCCTCCCAAAGTGCATGCCTGGCCCAGAAGCTTTCATAAAGACCATCAACAGCCAGGCCTGTGTGCAGAGGAGCGTGGGCCGAAGCGGGAGGGAAGTGGAAACTGCGTCGATGAGCAATGGCGGAAGGGCCTGGAAAGCAACATTCCATTTCACAGAGTGGGGAGCGCTGTGCCTGTCTGCAGCCCTCAAGGATCCAGTCATGCGGGTTTTGGGGAAGGAGGGCCCCAGCTGGAGTCCACACAGGTTGAGACAATTAGGGGGATAATTTGGGCTGAGTCATCTTGGTGGAGGCCGAGACGTGGGTGTTGGGTGGGTGTGGGCTCCATCAGCATAATTGCTCCAGACTTCTGGTTCTCTTTGACATAGCACTGAAAGAAGTTAATCCACCACTTGAAAAGTGTTGATTCTCCTGCTGTAGCTTAACATGAACAGCAAAATCTGCCTGAACCTGACACCAGGGTGACCTAGTGAGGGTCCTGTCCCAGGGGCGGGAAAACAGGCCAGTGCTATTCCTGTACCAAGCCTCAATAATGCCTTAATCTGGAAAATGGGGACAAGACCATATCCCATTAATTCTAAGAGTGCATCTCTTCCCTCATTGTAACATCTCTGAAACTGTGATGCGGTTTACAACTGATGGTGTCTTCGATTTGGTGAACTATGATGATAAGAAGAGAAAAAGAGAAGAATCGCTACCAATTATGGAGTGCTTACTCTGTGTCAGGCACTGTGTCTGTGAACTTTACAATGTAATCCTCTCATCAACCCTAGGAGACGGGGCTTCATATTATGGATGGCAAAACCAGGGTTCCAAGGTTGATTCACATGCTCATACTGGTCACAGTCAGTATGTAGGGAACGCAAAATATGCCGAAGTGTTTGCTTTTGTTTTTGTCTTTTTGAGACAGGGTCTGGCTCAGGCTGGAGTGTAGTGGTGTGATCACAGCTCACGGTAGCCTCAACCTCGTGGGGTCAAGTGATCCTCCCACCTCAGCCTCTCGAGTAGCTGGGACCACAGGCACACACCACCATGTTCAGGTAGTTTTGCTTATTGTTTGTAGTCTTATTGTGTTGCCAAGGCTGGTCTCAAATTCCTGGGCTCAAGTGATCCTCCCACCTCAGCCTCCAAAGTGTTGATATTACAGGCGTGAGCCACCACACATGGCCCTGTGAGGTGGTGTTGACACTTATACATGTATGTGTAGTTTGAAAAGATTGCATGTTTACGTACTCATCATGGTGCCTCATGCATAGTAGGCATTTGATTATTCTGCCCTTCCAGGCTGCCTCTTTTCAGATGGTAGCACTGCCAGGCACAGGGTGGAAGCTGTAGAAATGTTTGCTGCCTGGAAGACTGGAAGGATGGATGAATGTACCCTAATCAATGCCCCACTCACATGTCTTGGCTCCCTGCAGGTCATCTGCAGAGAGATAGTCCCTGTGCTCTTGGCCAGGTGACTGGACAGGCTGGCTAGAAGGGCTGGAGAGTTAACACCCCCAACCCCACCCCAGGAGCAGCCCTCAGCCAGAGAGGGATGGTCACTGGTGGGTAAATACCCCAGCTCCCTCGTCCCTCTGCTGGGGCAGCTGTATCGTAGTGTGCCCAGTCTCCCAGAGGTCCCCAGAAGGACTGCACCCGCTTCCCGCAGTGGTCAGCCACTCCCTAATGCATCCTTCGATGGTTTCCTCCTCTCTCACTTCCCCACTCCTGACCCTACTCCTGGAATTACCTGACAAAGGGCTCACCCCGAGTTCCTTGCCTGAGGGTCTTCTTTTGGGGGAACCCAGATTGAGGCAGTGGTGAACTGGAGTTCAACTGATGGTGCCAGCCAAGGTAGTGGCAGGTGTCAAAGGATCGGCTGATGATAAAGGGGACCTACAGGATGAAGAGGGTCCAGGCCCTCAGATGACTCACAGAAAGATGCCCCCAGTCACCAGGACAGTTACTAGTTCTGTGGCTGGAGGTTGTTAAGCCTGGGGATCTGCCGAGGCTGCAGGTCAGTGGCCAGACAAGGAACCGCGGGTGAATTCATCACTTATGTCTGTGCACAGAATGGGACTGGCTTCTGCGAGGCCCCATTAGACACCTCAAAGCTGCTGCATTTGTAGTCCTGGGGAAACAGCGCTGGCTTGCTTGGAGTCAGACCTACCTGGGTTTAGATTCCAGCCCTGCAGCTTCCAGGCTCTGTGGGTCGTATCTCCTTCTGAGCCTCACTTTTCTTGTCTGTGCAACAGTCTCCACATCACAGGTTGCTGAAAGGACTCGTTGCAGTAAGATGTGTAAGTGCTTCACACAGAGCAGGACACATGGTAAACCTTCACCACAGAGGCTGAATGTGCAGGCTCCGAGTCAGTTGCCGGGTTCAGGAACTTTCAGTGTCTGTCTGAGTTTCCATTGTCTTTCAACTGTAAAATAGGAAGTGGGGGCAAATATCCTCACCGTGAAAGTACTGTAAGGATTTAGAGGTTATGTACAAGAGGCTCAGAGGCAGTGTGCAGTGGGCACGTGGCAATGTTGGAACCACTGGTATGAGGAGTTAATCAAAATGTGTTTTATCCCCAACACTCACTCACTATACTCCTGCCACACTGGCCTATTTTGTTCCCACCACAGGGCCTTTGCACATGCTATTTCTGCTGCCTGGAAGCCCTCCACAACCCTGACATCCTAATGGCATCTCATAACCTTCCTTCCCATTGTTCCAACTGTACAGCTTCACGTGCTTATTGGAGGCTGCCTCTCCCTTTAGCCTGAGCCCCAAGAGGGCAGGGGCCATGGCTTTTTGGATTGTGAAAGCTTCCCTACCTCTGCATGCAGATTCTAGCATACAATCAACGCCCAATGAATGCTTGTTGAGTGAATGTCTGAATAGGAGGCTTGTGTCTTCAGGAAACTCCTGAACATATGGCTCAAATGCAAAGAATTGTGGAATGGGGTGGGTGAGGGAAGAGGGTTGTGTTTGTTTCAGCTGTTTAGTCCAGGCTGGAGGAAAGGGGCATGTTTGTGGGGCCTGATGAGCCTGTGTTCAGAGCCCAGCTATGGCTTTTGCAAGCTCAGTGATGCTGCCCACCTATGGAGCCTCAGGCTCCTCATCTGTAAAACAGGGAGAATAACATGCACCTTAGCGAGCTGTCAGGAAGAGGAGATAAGTATTAGTTGGTGCAAAAGTAATTGTGGTTTGATTGGTACAAAAGTAATCACAGTCGGGCACGGTGGCTCATGTCTATAATCCCAGCACTTTGGGAGGCCGAGGCAGGCAGATCACCTGAGGTCGGGAGTTCGAGACCAGCCTGATAAACATGGAGAAACCCTGTCTCTACTGAAAATACAAAATTAGCTGGGTGTGGTGGCACATGCCTGTAATCCCAGCTACTCAGGAGGCTGAGGCCAGAGAATCGAATTGCTTGAACCCGGGAAGCGGTTTCGGTGAGCCAAGATTGTGCCAGTGCACTCCAGCCTGGGCAACAAGAGTGAGCCTCTGTCTCAAAAAAGAAAAAAAAAAAGTAACCGTGGTTTTTGTCATTGACAGTAATGGCAACAACCGCAATTACTTTTGCACCACCTAATACATGGCTCAGCAAAGCCAGCTCTATCTGCAGATAGGTTATATCTTCCACTTTCCTTCAAAGAAGGGGCTCTTTACCTGGCCTGTGATGCTCTAGAATTCTCCACAGAGCCCAGAGCCTGGAGCTCAGGGATGTATTGTGGTTATGAGGCCATCACCTATTGCGAAGTTATAATTGCCGGGTCAGATTTAATAGCATCCTGGAGAGCAGATGGCCACGCCAGGTGGCTCCACACATCACTCTGTTGGCTTGCCTGGCAGGGCCGCCCCGGTGGGCGCAAGGGGTCTTTGTTCCCAAGATTCACGCAAAGGTCAGGCTGTGGCAGCGTGGATGTTTCCAGGCAGTTCTCGTCTATCGGGGAGGCATCTCTGGCCATGGCTCCTTCTTGGTCTGTGATGGGGAGAATTGAGACCAAGTCTCCAGGTGGGGACAATGAGGGCACAGAAACAGTCATCGAGAAGAAGACGAGGCTCTCGGGGCAAGGGTTTTGCCTTCAGCTCTCAGAAGGGCTGCAGAACTTGCAGGCCCAGGTGGGGGATGGCAAACAGGATCATAAAAGGGCTCAGAGTCAACCGCCAGGTTTGTTCCAGCAGCCACTATGTGCAAATGGCTTCAGTTCTCTGGGTGTTGATTTCCTCATCTCTAAAATGGGAATCATGGTACACAGAAAATGAGGAGATACAATCGTAAAGAAGCTTTCTAAAACAGCCTAAGGTGCAGCCACTCTGACCACACAGCTATTTCCTTTCCTGCTTATTTCCAACCCCTCCTGTCTGTGCACATTTAGCTTATGTGGCTGCAGGCGCAATGTGCATTCTGCTTTTCCTAACCTTCTGTTAGATTGCAATTCCTCATGTTTCTACATGCTTCTCGTAGTTCACATTTTTAATGGTTGCTAGGTTGTCCATTGTGGTGGTGTCTCCAGAGTAACTCTCTCTCTCTCTCTCTCTCTGTCTCTCTCTCTCTCTCTTTCTCTCTCTCTCTCTCTCACACACACACACACACAGAGATAGAGAGAGAGAGAGAGAGAATCTTTGCCGTCTGTGAGACGTTCAGATCACTGCTAGATTTCTACCATGACGGACAACACAAGAATGAACACCTTCCTGTTGATGACTTGTTTTTACTGCTTTTGAATTCTCTCCTGAGGATAAATGCCAAAGCCAGAGTTCCCTGCATGTTGCTCCGTAATTTTGCCATTTGGGGTCAAGAGCAGCATTTCCATCAGGCTGTTCAACAAAGGGGCAGGCTGCCTTGGGTGGCAGTGAGCCTCCCATGCCTGGAGGTGTGCAAGACAATTGGGGCAGCCATCCCTTGATCTGACAACTATTTGTTGGGTCTCACAGTGTACCAGGCAGGGTTAGGGGCTAGGGAAGCTCAGGACTGGTGACTCCCCAGCTCATGCTGTGAGGACCGCACTCCAGGCAGCCATAGCTCTGCATGTCTGGATGAATTGTGCCCGGGCAAGGACCGTGGCATCCCATGCTTCAGGGAACCTCAGCTCCATCAACCTGTGGCTCTGTCTTCCCCTGGTGACCTTGCAATTCAGAGGTCATTGCGTGAGATATGATCGTTCCGTTGAATCCTGACTTTAGACCAGAGATTATTTGAGGGTTCTCCCCTTTTAATATTTACCTGCAGAATTTATTCCTCCTGCCTAATTGCTGAGTATTGACATTTCTTCGATGTCATCTTCGATTGACATTTCTTCATTCTCCCATGCCCCACCTCCAGCCCCTGGTAACCAGTCTCCTACTTTCTGCTTCTGTGAGTCTGACTTTTTTAGATTCCACATACATGTGAGATCATGCTGTACTTATCTTTCTGTGTCTGGCTTATTCACTTAGCATAATATCCTCTAGGTTCATCCATGTTGGTCGCAAATGACAGGGTTTCTGTCTTTTATAATGCTGAATAGTATTCCCTTGTGTGTGTATATACATGCATATAATTTTTGTTTGTCAATTAAATATAAAGGCCAGGGCAGTGGCTCACACCTGTAATCCCATCACTTCAGGAGGCTGAGGTGGGAGGATTGCTTGAGCCCAGGAGTTCAAGACCAGCCTGGGCAACATAGCAAAAAAATAAAAAATTAGCCAGGCATGGTGACACCCGCCTGTGGTTCCAGCTGCTCTGGAGGCTGGGGTGGGAAGACTGCTTAAACTTGGGAGTTTGAGGCTGCCGTGAGCCATGATTGCACCAGTGTACTCCAGCCTGGGCGACAGAGTGAGACCCTAATTCAATCATTCAATCAATCCAAATAAATTAATGCATTTTAAAAATATACACGCTGGGCATGGTGGCTCACACCTATAATCCCGGCACTTTGGGAGGCCGAGGCAGGTGGGCCACCAGAGGTCAGGAGTTCGAGACCAGCCTGGCCAACATGGTGAAACCCTGTCTCTACTAAAAATACAAAAATTAGCCAGGCGTGGTGGCGGGCACCTGTAGTCCGAGTTACTTGGGAGGCTGAGGTAGGAAAATCGCTTGAACCTGGGAGGCAGATGTTGCAGTGAGCCAAGATGGTACCACTGCACTCCAGCCTGGGTGACAGAACAAGACCTGTCTCAAAAAAAAAAAAAAAGTTCCAGTTATTAAAGATTGCAATGGGGCTTGTGAGATAGCAGCTGTGGAAGTTACTTCTTAAGTTTCTGAGAATCACTGAGCAGCTTCTGTGTTCTGTTTCCAGGGAGTGTGCAGAAATCCTACCCTGCAGGGGCCCCCATCATGAACTGCTGGCCTTAGTGGTTGTCTGAAGGAAGTTTGAGACCTGATGCCCTTGGGTTGCTGTACGTCCTTCTACCACTCACTTCATCACTCTCTTTCTACTTCAGGCAGGTGGTGATGGTAATCCATAATCCCTGGGTTCCAGCCAAGCTGGGGCACTTCGCTGTCTCCCCTATATGGTCCATGATCAAGGTTCCTGGGGACAGAATCCAGATTTTCCTTTGGGGCTCCGCACCCGCTCTCCCATCCCAGACTGCGGATATGGGATGGGGCTGATCTCACTCCCTAACTCTAGGAGTGGGTTTTGATGCAGACCTGGTCAACAAGATACCACTGTGATTAGCTGGGGGATGGGCCCATCAGAGCCAGCAAGTGCCAGCTCTAAGACTTTGGCTGAAAGTTCTATGCAAGAGGGATTTTCTCTCTGATGGGGTTGCTAAGCCACAGGAGGCAAGCCTTGAGCTTCCGGAGACTATCTTGTCATCACAGAGGGAGGGCCTGTCTGGAAAGAAGCCAGAACACAGCCAAGACATGGAGAGAGGCTGGTTTCTAAATTGAGCACTTGAATCCAGCCATACCTGAAGCTGGAGTCAATTATATGAGTCAATGAATTTCCATTTTGGTGTCAGCCAGTTTGTGCTGGGTTTCTGTCGCTCCTGACTGTGCTATTGCCTCCACTCATACTCCTGTGCAACATAACTGCTGCATAAGAGCTGGAATCATCTTTCCAAAACACAAATTTGACCTAGTCACAACTGTTTAAACTGTGCAAGGCTCCCCAGTCGCCTCAGGATAAAGCCTGAACTCCTTAGCTTGGTGTTCAAGCCCTAGATCTGTCGATGGCGGCCTCCTTTCCCACTTTGTCCATCAGGGACATTATATTCAGCTACACACTCCCCTGTCACTACACCTTTGTGCCCTTCCTCATGCTGTTCCCTCAGCTCAAATGCCTGTCCCCATTGAACTTCACCTTCCATGTTCAGTTCCAGGGTAATTTCCAATGGAAGTGGGTTGGGTTTTGCACATTGAAATTACTTGCTCATATAACTACCAGGAGTGTGTGTTATAAATGCAATTTCCCCCAACTACTGGGTTGGATTCTTTGGGGTGGGGGCCAGGAATCTCAGATTTTCTTTCTTTCTTTTTCTTTCTTTCTTTTTTTTCTTTCTTTCTTTCTTTCTTTCTTTCTTTCTTTCTTTCTTTCTTTCTTTCTTTCTTTCTCTCTCTTTCTTTTTTTTTCTTTTTTTCTTTTCTTTTTTTTTGACAGAGTCTTACTCTCTTGCCCAGGCTGGAGTGCAGTGGCATGATCTTGGCTCACTGCAACTTCCGCCTCCTGGGTTCAAGCAATTCTCCCATCTCAGCCTCTCAAGTAGCTGTGATTATAGGTGCTCACACCACACCTGGCTAATTTTTGTAGTTTTACCAGAGACAGGGTTTCACCATGTTGGCCAGGCTGGTCTTGAACTCCTGACCTCAGGTTATCCACTCGCCTCGGCCTCCCAAAGTGCTGGGATTACAGGTATGAGCCACCATGCCTGGCCAAATCTCTGATTTTAATAAGAGCCCTGAGCATCTTCCTCTCTCCCCCACTGCCCCATATGTTTTCCTCCTCTGAGCCTCATTTGTCTGTAAAATGGGTATGAGAAACCTACCTGGAAAGGCAGCTGGGGGAATGAAGTGCGACAATGCATATAAGCCTGTGGAGGGACACTCAGGGCTCCAGCATGATTATGATGGTCATTAGGGTTATGCTGTCTTGCAGGGCAACTCATTGTCCCCATTTGCCCAGGACAGAGGGGTTTCCTTGAAAGTGAGACTTTCAGTTTTGAAACTGGGAAAGGTCTCGGGCAAATCAGGATGAGGTGGTTACGCTGCATCTCCTTCTTTCTTTTCCCTGGAACAAAGATCTTGCTTGCCTGCCCTGACGCCACTGTCCGTTAAGAATCACTAAATCCGGCAACACAACAGAAAGGCAGGGAGCTCCAGGAACAAAAGGACAAACCAGTTTTGAAAATACTAAGGATTGGCGTTTTCCTTCCAGCAGTGATATGGTCTGTATGTTGCCCTTGTCCCACGGCCGGGGTCACGTTGTGACACTCCACCACCTCTCAGCCCCACCTATGTGCGTGATGGGGCCAAGAAGGCCATGTTGGCCACAGTCTGGCTTGTGTTTTCTGAGTTCTGGACACTCCAGACTATACATCTAAATATTCCTTTCAGTAGAGTCTAGGAGATTTTATTTATTTATTTTTTTTCTGCACTGAGTTCCTGGATTTATTTTGAGCCAAACGGCTCCTCACCCAAACTCCTCTGCCTCCTTTCAAAACCCAAGGCCACGTCCAACCTCACAGGCCCAAACCACGCTTACATAACCCGCAGTGACACTAAGTGTTTGTGAGGCTTGCTGAAGTGGGGCTGGGGCTGCCCGCTCCAGAGCACAGGGGACATTCTGTCCTGCAAAATGATGCTGTTTGGGGCGTGTGCGTGAGCGCGTGTGTTTTTCCCCTCCTGAAGTTCAAAAACAACTCCTTTTGCTCAAGCTGTCAAAAAAGAGAAGAAGAAGAAGAAGAAAAAGGAGAAGAAAGTCTGCAATAATTTCAGTGTTGGGCCCAGATCAAGAATTGCAAACACTAAGATAATATTTTCCAAAGTTACCAGGCGAGTAGGAGTCGCCGAATTACGGGAAATTGGAGGCTGACCTGGTGTAACTTCCAGGGGCCCGGTCTCCTGGCTGCTTCCTCAACGGCGGTGGGCTTTTTCCTGTGATCATTACAGCTCACCGTGATCTTGTCCTTACTACGTGCCAGGTGCCAGGTGAGACACTTGTCTCCTTTATCTTACTTATTCCTCACAAACGGGTCCTCTTCTTGTCCCCATTTTGCAGAGGAGAAAAATCAAGTTCAGAGAAATGGAAGACCCTTGCTCAAGGTCAGTGTACTGATTACTGCAGAATAGCGATTTGAATCCAGGTCAGCCTGATTCCAAAATATAGACTTTCACCACTGCCTGATGTCAGACGAAGTACCTACTGTGTGCAGATAGATGCATGTTCAGCTTTCATGGGGCTTTCTTGCCGAATATCTAGCCAAGACTCAGCTTCCATACTTCTTTTACATTTTTTATTTCTTGAGATTCAGTCTCCCTCAGTCACCCAGGCTGGAATGCAGTGGTGAAATCATGGTTCACTGCAGTCTCGACCTCCTGAGTTCAAGCAATCCTCCCACTTCGGCTTCCTCAGTAATTGGGACTACAGGCACGTGCCACCATGCCTAGCTTTTTTTTTTTTTTTTTGGTAGAGATGGAGTTTCATCATGTTGTCCATGCTGGTCTTGAAATCCTGGGCTCAAGCCATCCACCCACCTTCCAAAGTAGGATTACAGGCATGAACCACAGCACCTGGCCCGTTTCCATACTTCTAGCCAGTCCTCCAAAAGGTGGCATTTTGTGTGTGTGTGGGTTTTTTTGTTTGTTTGTTTGTTTGTTTTTTTAAGGAGTCTCGCTCTGTCGCCCAGGCTGGAGTGTAGTGGCACGATCTTGGCTCACTGCAACCTCCGCCTCCCGGGTTCAAGAAATTCTTCTGCCTCAGCCTCCCGAGTAGCTGGGACTACAGGCACCCGCCATACCCGCCACCACTCCTGGCTAATTTTTGTATTTTTAGTAGAGATGGGGTTTCACCATGTTGGCCAGGCTGGTCTCGATCTCCTGACCTCATGATCCACCTGCCTCGGCCTCCCAAAGTGCTGGGATTACAGGTGTGAGCCACTGCACCCAGCCAGTATTTGGTGCTTTTGGGGTGGGGAGGGTTCGAGAGGCTGGCACCTGCAGCCACACTGTGTTTACCAATGGGCCTGTGATGAATGCTGCTATAACCTGGTTCTCTGATGGAGAAATCTGAGGCCTGGGATAATTTCAGTGTTGGCCCCAGATCAAGAATTGCAAATACTAACTCAGAGCCTGTGTCCATGAAGCAGTTCAAAGAGAGAAAGGAGCTGCCATTTGGCTGAACACCTACTATATGCATAAGGGACCTTGTATGATTTAATCCTTACAAAAACCTCTGATGCCAGGTGCTGCCATGTATCCCCACTGTAGAGCCAGCGAACCTGGGCTCTGAGAGGGAATGGGATTGCCCAGGGTCACACAGCTTGGAGACGGTGGAGCGGAGGTGGAACCCACATTCACCTGATTCAATCAATGTGTCCCAAATGCTTATGCTGCTAGGTGAGGCCTCTGACAATGTGGAGGTGAATGAGATGCACTCCTGGTCCTTAAGGCGTCTGGCTGGGGAGATAGGCCAGAGACCTTGCAAAGTGACAGTGCTGGAATGGAGCAGCTTGGGGATCCAAGGGAGCAGTGAGGGAAGGCCTCTTGGAGGTGATGATTATACCAAGAACTACCAGCCTAGAAGGTTCATGATGGCAGAGGCTGCATTTAAACTGGTCACCATGGTTGCCCAGCATTGAAACATTGTAGGCACCAAAAATGCATGCATTGAATCACTGAACAAGTAGGCAACGTAAGAGGAAGTGGTTGTGGTAGACAAAAAAATAGCCCCCACAGACATCCAACTCCTCGTCCCCAGGACCTGTGACTATGTTACCTTACAAGGCAAAAGAGACTCTGCAGATGAAATTAGGGTTAAGGAGTCTGGAGATGGGGAGATTATCCTAGATTGGGTGGGCCCAATCTAACCATCTAGGTCCTTAAAAGCAGAGGGCTTTTCCTGACCGTGCTGAGAGGGAGGTGTGACTATGGAAGAATGACTGGAGAGAGGCAACGCTGCTTGGCTTTGAAGATGGAAGGAGAAAGCCAGGAGCCAAGGAATGCAGTAACCTCCAGGATCTGGAAGAGGCAAGACGACAGAAGCTCCTCTAGAGTCTCTGAAAAGGAGTGCAGCCTCAGCACCTCGATTTTAACCTAGTCTGACCCATGGCTGCCTTCTGACCTCCGGAACTGTCAAGTCATAAATTGGTGTTTAAGCCTTAAAAGTTTGTGGTAATTTGTTACAGCAGCAATAGGAAACTAATATAGTGGAAGACAGTTCCAGGCAGAGGGAACAGCATGTGCAAAGGCCCAGAGGTAAGAACATGGCCTGTGCAGCAGAGTGCCAGCAGGGGGCGCCAAGGCTGGTGTGCCTGCTGCTGCTTCCTGCTCTTTCACCAAGACACACTGGCAATGAGATAGGTCCAGGTTCACCAACATCAGTAGATATCTGAAGGCTCCCTGTGCCCCTCCATGTGCACACCCAGGGGGCATCCTCTAGAAAGCCAGCCAGGGAAGACACATTGGCAGGTCACACTGGGAGAAGAACCCCTGCTCATCTCTGGCCTGCCTTCTTTCCAGGGATTTTATGAGACAACGCGGGGTAGGGCCCTTTGGAAAAGGGAGGAAAGCTTGACCAGTGGAAGAGATGTTTAGCTATCAGAATGGAGCCCAAGGGTTCTGAGTTAGGCCGTTCTTGCATTGTTGTAAAGAAATACCTGGCTGGGTGGAGAGGCTCACACCTGTAATCCCAGCACTTTGGGAGGCCAAGGTTGGCAGATCACTTGAGGCCAGGAGTTTGAGACCAGCCTGGGAAACATGGCAAACCCCTGTCTCTACAAAGAAATACAGAAAATTAGCTGGTGTGGTGGTGCACACCTGTAGTCCCGGCTACTCAGGAGGCTGAGGTGGGAGGATCACCTGAGCCTGGGAGATGGAGGTTGCAGTGGGCTGAGATGACGCCACCGCATTTCAGCCTGGGTGAAAGAGTGAAGCCTCATCTGAAAAAGAAAAAAAAGAAAAAAAGAAATCCCTAAGACTAGGTAATTTACAAGAAAATAGGTTTAATTGTCTCACAGTTATATAGGCTATATAGGAAGCATAGATAGCTCCAGCATCTGCTTCTGGGGAGGTCTCTGGAAGCTTCCAATCATGGCAAAAGTCCAAGCAGGAGCTTGTACCTCCATCACACGATGAGAACAGGAGCAAGAAAGAGGGGATGGGGAGGTGCCACGCTTTACAGCATCCAGATTTCAAGAGAACTCACTCACTATCGCGAGCACAGCACCAAGCCATGAGGGATCCTCCACTATGACCCAAACACCTCCCACCAGGCCCCACCTCCAACACTGAGGATTACAATTCGACATCAGATTCGAGTGGGGACAAATATCCGAAACTACATCATGCTCTATTCCTGTATGCTCTCTTATGGTGGTACTATTCCTTTATATGATTCTAACCTCGTTGTAGCACTTTATGGCGTGCCCTGTAGTCTCCCACATGAGCCTGCCCTGAGCCTGTGAGGTCTGCGGGGCCAAAGGCAATAGTCCCAGGACACAGAGGACAATAGTGTTCAGAGAGTTGCGCTGACCTGCCCCAGGGTGCCCAGCATGGTGTGCAGAGATCAGCTGGGGGACCTGTGTCTTCTGATGGCTTCTTTCTTGCTCCCACACCACCTCTTGAGAGGTGAGTGACATGCAGTTTTTAAAAATTGTACATAACATAAAATTATCATTTTAACTATTTTATTTTATGTATTTTTTTAGACAGAGCCTTGCTTTGCCACCCAGGCTGGAGTGCAGTGGCACAATCTCGGCTCACTGCAACCTCCGCCTCCCAGGTTCAAGCAATCCTCCTGCCTTAGCCTCCAGAGTAGCTGAGACTACAGGCATGTGCACCACCACGCCTGGCTAATTTTTGTATTTTTAAGCAAAGATGGGGTTTTATCGTGTTGGCCAGGCTGGTCTCAAACTTCTGACCTCAAGTGATCTGCCCTCCTCAGCCTCCCAAAGTTCTAGGATTACAGGCATGAGCCACTGTGCCCTGTCATTTTAACAATTTTAAATGGTACAATTCAGTGGCATTAAGTACATTCACAGTGTTATGTAAACATGACTTCTAAATAGTTCCAGGACATCTTCACACCAGAAAAACCCTCCATATCCATTAAGCGGTCAGTACCTATTCCCCTGCCCAACCCACCCCAGGCACTGACAACCACTCATTTACTTTCCGTGTTTCTGGATGTGCCTAATCTGGACATTTCTTATAAATAGCATCATATAACCAGTGACTTTTTGTGTCTGGCTCCTTTCACTTAGCATAATGTTGTCAAGGTTCATCCATGACGTAGCATGCATCAAGACTTCATTCCTTTTCATGGCTGAATAATATTCTGTTGCATAGATACATTTACCACATTTTTTTCATTCATTCATCAGCCGATGGACAATTTAGATGGTGTCCACCTTTTGGCTATTACAAATAATGTGGCTATAAACAGTTGTGCTCAAGTTTTGTTTGAAGACCTGTTTTCAATTCTCTTGGGTTTATACCTAGGAGTGGAATTGCTGAGACCTGTGGGTAATTCTAAGTTTAACTTATTGATAAACCTGAATTAACTTTTAACTTGCCCTTGCTCACACTTTGTGAAAATTAAGACAGAGCTGACGTTTCTGACTTGAGCCTGAGTTCATTGCCACAGTGCTTTCCTAGTTCTGAGGGGTACGGAAGTACCTGCCCAGGTTAGGCCCCCACACAGCTCTGAAGAGTCGTCACTGTTACTTATTAAAAACTGAAGTTTATGGCACAGTCTGGGACTAATGGAGTCGCTCAGAGAGGGTGAGAATAGTAGGTAGACCAGCCTCTGCAACATAGTGAAACTGTCTCTACAAAAATACAAAAATTAGGGCTGGGCTCAGTGACTCACGCCTGTAATCTCAGCACTCTGGGAGGTGGAGGCGGGTGGATCACCTGAGGTCAGGAGTTCGTGACCAGCCTGGCCAACATGGTGAAACCCCAACCCTACTAAAAATTACAAAAAAAGGCCAGGTGCAGTGGCTCATGCCTCTAATCCCAGCATTTTGGGAGGCCGAGGTGGGCGGATCGCGAAGTCAGGAGATTGAGACCAGCCTGGCCAACATAGTGAAACCCTGTCTCTACTGAAAATACAAAAATGAGCCGGGTGTGGCAGCACGCGCCTGTAGTCCCAGGTGCATGGGAGGCTGAGGCAGGAGAATCACTTAAACCCGGGAGGCAGAGGTTGCAGTGAGCCGAGGCCACCCCATTGCAGTCCAGCCTGGGTGACAGAGTGAGACTCCATCTAAAAAAAAAAAAAAAAAAATTTAAAAAAAATACAAAAAAAAAAAAAAAAATGAGCCAGGTGTGGTGGTGGGCGCCTGTAATCCCAGCTATTCAGGAGGCTGAGCCAGGAGAATCACTTGAACCTGGGAGGCGGAGGTTGCAATGAGCCAAGATTGCGCCACTGCACTCCAGCCTGGGTGACAGAGACAGACTCCATCTCTAAATAAATTAATTAATTAATTAAATAATAAATTTAAAAAGTACAAAAATTAGCTGGGTGTGTTGGTGTGTGCCTATAGTTCCAGCTACTCGAGAGGCTGAGGTGGAAGGATCGGTTAAGCCTGGGACATTGAGGCTGCAGTGAGCCATGATCGTGACCACTGCACTCAGCCCAGGTGACAGAGAAGTAGGTGGAGAGATGTGTTGGAGGAGGCACTCTTGTGTGAACTTGAAGGAACAGGGTGTGAGGGGACTGGGTGCCCGTCAGATGCCCTCCTGGATGCCTGATGGGACAGAGTTCACAAGTTGGGACGTGTTCCATGCCTGTGGCCATCAACAGAATGAAGAGGGCACAGGGGCTGTGTGGAGGATCCAAAAAACCTGGTTCAAGGCCAGCTGTGACTTGGGCCAACACTTCCCTAAACCTCAGATTTTCCATCTGTCGAATGGGACTGCCCATCTGAATCTCTCTAAGTGCCGAGGTTTGGCGGTCACGTGCACAAAGGCATAGGCGGGCTGGCGACTGGCCTTGTGGACTCCGTAAATGGCTGCTGGCATTGTTGTTATGATGAGTGTTAAGGTTATTTGGCCTTGGAAACTTCCCTGCCCAGGTCCGGGGCCCAATCTGGCTCTGAGGAATCTTGCTCTCGATAAGAAAGCACGAGGGCAGATTCCATTTAAATGATCACCCCCCAGTTTGAAACATGTTCCTTAAACAATTTCTGAACTGTTTCACAGTGTGAGTTTCCCCGCACTGCTAATATCTTCAGGGATTTAAAAAACATATTTGCAACAAAGAGGCCTTTGTCTGCCGGCCCGGGCAGCCTGGCAGGGATGTTACACGAAACCTGATCAGCAGACGTTGGCCACAAACCTGCTGCATTGTGTCCCAGTGGCGACAGTGGTGATAGTGGGCTGGATTAAATCGGGCCTTTTGTCCTGGAGGGAATGACCACCAGCCACGTGACATGGGGTGGTGGGGGTAGGGGAGGAAGGCTTAACTATGCAGGCTCCAAGGCTGGCAACCCCCCTTCCCTGATATTTCCCAGCCTTGGTGATCTCATCACAGTAGCCTGGGGAGGGGGCACTAGCACTATCCTCAATTTCCAGATGTGGAGCAGGCAGCAGGGGATGGACTGAGTCAAGGTCACCCAGCACGTGAGTGGCACTGCTAGGATTTGAATTTGGATCTGAATGTAAGCCCTGTGCTCCTTTGTGGGACCAGGCACTGGATTTTAGGTCCAATTATTCTGCAAACGTATGTTGAGTATCTATCACGTGTCACACCTCTGCAGGAACTGGGGATCCAGTAATGAATAAAGTGGAGACATTGGTTCATTCATTCATTCATTCACTCATTAATTCAGCCAGTATTAGTTGAGGTGAGTAGCAGAACTGATAGAAAAGCTGTCCAGCAGGTAGCACACTGTGTAATCCACCAGCCTCACGCATGCTGTGTCACACAGACCCAGGGCTTAGAAGGATGAGCTTTTTTTCTAGTTTTCTAGCTTTTTTTCTGTTGTTTTCTCAGTGCCCAGGGCCATGCCAGGCACATAGTAGGTACTCCAAAGAAAAAAAAAAAAGATATTTACACGCAGGTCCACAGCAGTATTACTCACAATAGGCAAAAGGTGGTTCAAGACCATCCTGGCTAACACGGTGAAACCCCATCTCTACAAAAAATACAAAAAATTAGCCAGGCGAGGTGGTGGGCACCTGTAGTCCCAGCTACTCAGGAGGCTGAGGCAGGACAGTGATGTGAACCCAGGAGGCGGAGCTTGCAGTGAGCCAAGATTGTGCCACTGCACTCCAGCCTGGACAACAGAGTGAGACTCTGTCTCAAAAAAAAAAAAAAAAAAAGGTAGAAATTACCCAAATGTCCATTGATGTGGATAAACAGAATGTGGTATATCCATACAATGGAGTGTTATTCAGCCCTAAAAAGGAATGAAATACTGAGACATGCTGCAACATGGATGGAACTTGGAAACATTCTGCTAAGTGAAAGCAGCCAGCCACAAAAGGCCACATAGTTATATGGTTCCATTTATATGAAGTGTCTAGAATAGGCAACTCCATAGAGACAGAAAGTGGATTGCTGGTTGCCAGTGGCTGGGGGAAGGGTGAATGGGGAGTGACTGCTTAATGGGTGTAGCATTTCCTTTTGAGGTGATTAAAATGTTTGGAACTAGATAGAAGTGGTGGTTGTACAACATTGTGAATGCACTAATTGCTGCTGAATTATTCACTTTTATTTAGCATTTAATTTTATTTAGATTTATTTAGTTTATTTTTATTTATTTATTTTTTGAGACAGAGCCTCTGTCGCCCAGGCTGGAGTGCAGTGGTGCGATCTCAGCTCACTGCAACCTCTGCCTTCTGGGTCCAAGCGATTCTCCTCCCTCAAGCTCCTGAGTAGCTGAGAATATAGGCGTGTGCCACCACACCTGGCTAATTTTTTTGTATTTAGTAGAGATGGGGTTTCACCATGTTGGCCAGGCTGGTCTCAAATTCATGACCTCAAATGATCTGCCCACCTCTGCCTCCCAAAGTGCTGGGATTACAGGCAAAAGCCACCATGCCCGGTTGAATTGTTCACTTTAAATGGTCAATTTTACATCCTGTGAGTTTTGCTTCCATAAAACAGACAAACGAACAAACAAAAAATCATGACTTGAAGTCCGAAGTGGGAGGACTGCTTGAGCCCAGGAATTTCAGACCAGCCTGGGCAATATAATGAGACCTCATCTCTGCAAAAATTTTTTTTTTTAATTAGCTGGGCTTGGTGGCGTGTGGCTGTAGTCTGGCTACTTGAGAGGCCGAGATGGGAGGATCGCTTGAGCCTGGCAGGTTGAGGCTGCAGTGAGCTGTGATTGCACCATTGTGCTCTAGCCTGGGTAACAGGGCAAGACTCTGTCTCTAAAAAAAACAAATTAAAAAACCCCTAAATGTGTCTTTTCACAGCGACTCTAGGGATAGGATTTCAGCTACTCCCTCTTACAGGTGAGGAAGTAGAGGCTCCAAGAGGGTGCTGGCCTTGCTGAGTGCCGGGATGGACAGTGATCCTCTGGCAGTCTCGGCCTGTCTTCTGCAGCCCTCTGCACCAGCCTTGACGTTGCACTGTGTGCGCCTGTCAAACCCTCTGCGGGCTTCCCCCAGGGGCCCAAGGTCAAGGTGAGTATGGGGTTCTGTCAGGAATTTCTCTTAGCAGTGAGGACCCCAGAGATTCCAGAAGGGAGCTTGTCAAATCAACTTGAAGGGCCCAGTGTTCCTGAGACGTATTTCCATCAGGCAGGTGAGCCAGTCTCTTCGGCTGCCTTCATATACGCCTGTAACTACCAGGAGACTCTCAAATGCCTGTACTGGAGGATGCCTGTTTCTCTGGACATCCCAGGCCCGGTGGAGACACGGCTGTAGCTAAGACGTTCAGAGAGGGCACGGCCCCTTCTCGCTGTTCAAACCCAGGCCTTCTCTAAGCGAGTGTAGAGGTAACCCCATGCTCTGGTCACCTCCAGGGCAAAATTAGATTCTGCTGAACTTGGAGTACTTCTTGGGTAGTTGTCTTTGGATGGAGGAGTCGTGCCTGATATTTCTCCTTCTGGGGGTTGGGAGAACATGGTTTTGATTTTCTGGGACTAAAGGATCTCACAACTGGAGGTCAGGAGATGGGTTCCAGCCTGGGTGGGGAATTGTTTCTAGCTTGCTTTGTGATCCTGGGAAGGCTTCTCGACTCTGAACTTCATCTTCCTTATGGTGCTTTGTTCTGACCAGAGTGTTATAGGGATCCAGGAAGGAGAACGTGGTCTCAGCTTGTTCTTTCAACCCGTGCCATATGCTATAGAAATATGATTGTAACCACCCAGAGCAGGACCTCATCCTTTTCAGGCCAAACTGTAATTGCATGTGATTTTTTTTGTTTTTTAGACAGGGTCTCTGCTGGAGTGCTGTGGCATAATCAGAGCTCACTGTAGCCTCCGCCTCCCGGGCTCAAGTGATCCTCCCATCTAAGCCTCCCGAGTAGCTGAGTAGGTGGGAGCACAGGTGCATACCACCACGCCTGGAGAGAGAGATATATATATATTATTTTTTTTTTTGAGACGGAGTCTCGTTCTGTAGCCTAGGCTGGAGTGCAGTGGCGTGATCTTGGCTCACTGCAACAATTCTCCTGCCTCAGCCTCCTGAGTAGCTGGGATTACAGGTGCCTGCCACCATGCCTGGCTAATTGTTTTTTTTTTGTATTTTCAGTAGAGACAGGGTTTCACCATGTTGGCCAGGCTGGTCATGAACTCCTGACCTCAAGTGATCCGCCTCCCTCAGCCTCCCAAAGTGCTGGCCCTGGCCACTATATGCATATTTTTTTATTAAAAAAATTATTTTGTAGACATGAGGTCTCACCATGTTGCTTAGGCTGGTCTCAAACTCCTGGGCTCAAGCGATCCTCCTGCCTCAGCCTCCCAAAGCTTTGGGATCGCAGACATGAGCCACCATTCCCGGCCCAGATTTTTTAAAAGTTTGAATATTTGTGTAATTTTCTGTGACTATAACGCTGTCAGGGCTACTCTATTTTTCCTGGCTTGAGTTGTCATAGTTATCATGGAAAACAATTGACCAAAACAACAGAAATAGATCATATATGTGTATACAATAATTATAAACTATTTATTATGAATATTATAACATTATAATTATAAAATGCTTTGAATTATTTTATAAAATGATTATTCACTATTTTGGGAAATGTATCCTGTCATAAGCTGAATCATGATCAAAGGTTTTCTGTGTCTTGAGTGAAAGATGAAGGTATAAGCTACTCAGATCTAACCATCTGCAGTTACATTTTATATTTTATTTTATTATTTTATTTTAGAGACAGGCTCTTGCTCTTTTCCCAGGCTGAAGTGCAGTGGCACAATCCTAACTCTCTGCAACCTCAAACTCCTAAGCTCAAATGATCCTCCCACCTCAGCCTCCTGAGTAGCGGGGATTGTTACAGGTGCACCACTGCGCCAGGCTAATTTTTCTTTTCAGTAGAGAAGGGATCTTGCTATGTTGCCCAGGCTGGTCTCGAACTCCTGGGCTCAAGTGATTCTCCTGCTTCCCAGAGTGCTGGGATTACAGGCATGAGCCACTGTGCCCAGCCCTTATTTTTGTAATTGGTGGTAGAGTCTATTAATTGTTGTGTGAGATGAAATGCAGATTGACTGTAACTGGAATGAAATGTTTTATAATATTACTAGAGAAAAATACATTTTAATACCTAATTGAAGAACACTTGCTGAAATCTGGACAAAATTGCATTACATTTGTAACTGTGGGTTTTATCCAGTGTATCTTGGAAAAATGGAAGACATTCTAGTTAACTTAAAAGAAACAGGGTGTGGGCTGGGCATGGTGGCTCATGCCTATAATCCCAGCACTTTGGGATGCTGAGGTGGGCGGATCACAAGGTCGAGAGTTCGAGACCAGCCAGGCCAACATGGTGAAACTTAGCCTCTACTAAAAATACAAAAATTAGCCAGGCATGGTGGTGCATTCCTATAATCCCAATAACTGGGGAGGCTGAGGCAAGATAATTGCTTGAGCCCAGGAGGCAGAGGTTGCAGTGAGCCAAGATCGTGCCACTGCACTCCAGCCTGGGCGACAGAGAAAGACTCCATTTCAGGAAAAAAAAAAAAAAAAAAAAAGAAAAGAAAAAGAATCAAGGCGTGCTGAGTTGACTAGTTTACCCTGAAAACTCATGTCCACTTGGACCCTGTGACTGCGACCCTTTTTTGATAATAGAGCCTTTATAGATGCAATCACACTAAAATGTGGTCATATTGGATTAGGGTGGGACATAAATACAATATGACCGGTGCCCTTAGAAGAAGAGGAAGATTTGGATACAGGGACACACAGGAGGACACCACATGAATACAAAGGCAGGGATTGGAAGGATGCCTCTGCAAGTCCAGGAAAGTCAAAGGTTGCTGGGAGCCACCAGACGCTGGAAGAGGTGCGGAAAAGCTCTCCCCTAGAGCCCGGGAGAGAACAAGGTTCTGCTCCCACCTTGATTGCAGAAGTCTGGTCTCCAGGACTGTGAGAAAATAAAGTTTTGTTGTGTTAAGCCACCAAGCAGGTGATAGTTTGTTAATTCCTGGGACAGCCTTAGGAGGGGTCACTACCCATCCTGTTTCAGCTGCTCAAAGATGATTTTTTTTCTATGTGACATAGTGTTGAGACTATGGAAAGAGAATGGCTTAGGGAAAAGAAGGAAGAAAGGAGGGAGGGAGGAAGGGAGGAAGAGAAGGAAGAAAGGAGGAAGAAAGAGAGGGAAGGAAGGGAGGGAGGGAAGGGAAGGAAAAGAGGGAGAAAGAAAAGGAAGAAAGGAAGAAGGGGAAAAAGGAGGGAGGAAGGGAGGAAAGGAGAGAAAGAAAGAGGAAGGAAGGACGAAAGGAAAGAAAAGGATGGAAAGAGGGAGGAGGGAGGGAAAGAAGTAAGGAAGGAAGGGAGGGAAGGGAAGGAAAAGAGGAGAAAGAAAAAGAAAGGAAGGAGGAAGGAAGGAAGGAGGGAAAGAAGGAAGAAAGAAAGAGGGAAAGAAGGAAGAAAGAAAGAGAGAAAGAGAAAGAAAGGAGGGAGAAATGAGAAGCAGGATGTATGAAGTACCGCAATCCGCTCTTGAGAGGGTCAGCTTCGGGAGGGGTGGGGCCTTGTCAGTTCCATTCACTGATGTCTCTCCAGAGCCTAGAACTGAGCTATGCAAAGCAGGGCCCACAGTAGGTGCTACCCGCGTATTTACTGAATGGATGGATAAATGAACGGAGGTTACTGCTCCTTAATCTTCAGAGGCTTCCTTTGGTCAACAAGTCCTGCAAACCTGGCCTTGCCACCACCCCGACCTTCTCTGATTGCCCTCAGCTCCTGAACTTTCCACACTCCTTTCTTCTTCAGGACCTTTGCATGCCATTCTCTGCCTTTAACACTACTTCTCTGTTTTTCTCTGTTTTTTCTTAATTTCTATTTGTTCACCCGGGTGCCCTGGCTTTAGTCAGACTCTTTCACTGAAGGCACTTACTGTCTTTTTCCCTTTAAGGACCTTAGGGGCTTGATCTCTTTGTCATTTTATACTGGTGGTGAGCATGTCACGTTCATACCTGTCTCCCTCTGGACTGTGAGTCCATAGGAGACTGAGACCACGCCTGCTTTAACCCATTATCATATTCCTTGTGCCTGGCATATAGTAGGTGCTCAGTTAAAGTCTGTTGAAATAAATTGTCATTTGCAGCAGTCCTAACCTTAGCTCTTCCCCTCTGGGAGCCTCAGTTTCCCCAATGACAAGGGCTTACTAGAACCCAGTTTGCATGGTTCCTGGGAAGTCAATTCATGCTTAGCTCAGGGGTGGTCTGGATGTGTAGTTAGGGCTGTGTGAGACCTTCCCCTCCCAAGGGGAGGAGGGGCTGGAAGGGATCCTTCCGGTTCTTTCCTTCAAGGGGTGTTGTGAATGCAGGTGCTGGATTGCCTGGGGCCAGGCAGGGCTGTGTCCTCCTGCCTCCCCTCCAGCTCCACTGGGTTTGCTGCCCTCCTCCAACCTGCACCCATCCTCCCACCTGCCTTTTCTCCGCTTCTTCCTGCCTCTTGGCCAGTGAGTGTATCCAGGACATGTATGACCTTTTTCTTCCATGCAAACTCGAGTGAGGACCAGTTCTCCCATCCCAGCCTGCCAAACAGGAAACCAGGAGCCATCTGGGGCTCTTCCCTGTTGGCATGCTGTTCCACTGCCTGGAATGCCCTTCCCTGCTTCTCCTGCAACACTCTACTGGAGTGTCACCTCCTCGAGGAAGCCCGCCCTGATTCCTTTCCTCTCCAGGGTCTCCTCTCAGCTCCTGCAGGCCTAGAACTTCCCTCACACAGGCTTTCAGCACCTGCCCCTGTGTTTATCGTCCCAGACAGAGCAGGGCTGGCCTGGTGCACAGTAGGGCTCATGAAGCCTTTGTGGGGTGAGGAAGAACTTCACTCCTCTCAAGTCCAAGGTGCTGTGACCACACAGCTTCACAGGGCAACGGGAGGCAGCAAAGAGGCCAGGCTCAGAGTCAGACAGGACTTTCTGGCCTCAGTCTTCTTGTCTATAAAATGGGTGCTGTGAGGATTCAAGAACAGAAAGATCCGTAAAGATCAAGACACAGGACCCACTGTCCTGCTCACCTTTGAATTTCCACAGGTTTCACTGTGCCTGGCACATAGTAGGTGCTCAGTAAATAGTGTTTATAATCGAGGCAACAATTTTACGAAAATTACTGCTCAGCATATGGTAAGTGCATGAATTAGTCAATATCTATAAAGCACTTAGCCTGGCATATAGCCAGTGCTTAATAAATGACTATGGTTAATATTATTTTTGTGTGTGTGTGTGTGTGTGTGTGTGTGTGTGTGTGTGTGTGTTTATTTTATTTTATTTTTTTCTGAGATACAGCCTTGCTCTGTTGCCCAGGCTGGAGTGCAGTGGTACAATCTCAGCTCCCTATAACCTCTGCCTCCTGGGTTTAAGCGATTCTTGTGCCTCAGCCACCTGAGTAGCTGGGATTACATGCACCCGCCACCATGCCTGGCTAATTTTTGTATTTTTAGCAGAGAGAAGGTTTCACCATGTTGGCCAGCCTGGTCTCAAATTCCTGACCTCAAGTAATCTGCCCGCCTTAGCCTCCCAAAGTACTGGGATTATAGGTGTGAGCCACCGCACTGTGCCAAATATTACTGTTATTATTAATGAAAATGGAGGCCCTGAGAGGAGAAGTGACCTGCCCAAACTCACATAGCTGGGGCTTGAAATCAGGGTGAATCCAAATCTGGGACCACTGGACTCCACCTGCATCTTAATCATTTCTGGGAAATACTGAGTACTTACTATGTGTCAGGCGCTAAGCCTGGCACCTTGGGAGCACAAAGAAAAATGAGACACAGCCCCTGCCCCTGGTGAGCTTGTAGTCCAATTCTGGCGATAAACAGATAAGCATGAGTTTAGACTACAAGGAGAGGCTTGCGGCGCGTTGTGAGTCAGCAGCACGAAGGGGCCTGGGTGCAGAGAGGAGAGGATGTCACCCCGCCTGAGGTCATCAGGCTTTGGAGGCTCTGTGACTCCTGAGCAGTGTTTTTTAGAATTAGTAGGCCTTAGGCTGGGGGCGGTGGCTCACACCTGTAATCCCAGCACTTTGGGAGGCCGAGGCGGGTGGATCACGAAGTCAGGAGTTTGAGACCAGCGCGGCCAACATGGTGAAACCCTGTCTCTACTAAGAATACAAAAACTTAGCCAGGCTTGGTGACGCGCGCCTGTAATCCCAGCTACTCAGGAGGCTGAGGCAGGAGAATCGCGTGAACCCAGGAGGCAGGCGGAGATTGCAGTGAGCCAAGATAGTGCCATTGTACTCCAGCCTGGGCGACAGGGTGAGGCTCCATCTCAAAAAAAAAAAAAAAAAAAAGAATTAGTGGGTCTTGGGCCGTGTGCGGTGGCTCACGCTTATAATCCCAGCACTTTGGGAGGCCAAGGCCGGCAGATCACCTGAGGTCAACAGTTCAAGACCAGTGTGGCCAACATGGCGAAATCCCGTCTCTACTAAAAATACAAAAATTAGCTGAGTGTGGTGGCAGGCGCCTGTAATCCCAGCTACTCGGGAGGCTAAGGCAGGAAAATCACTTGAGCCTGGGTGGCAGAGGGTGCAGTGAGCCAAGATTGCACCAGTGCCCTCCAGCCTGGACAACAGAGCGAGACTCCATCTCAAAAAAAAAAAAAAATATTAGTGGGCCTTGATTCAGAGTTGGAAATACATTTTTCACAAATGCAGTAATTCATACACAATGAAACAAAAGCTTCACTAGATAATTCTTACTTGTAATATAAGGTGTACTTACTTGTATAGCTTAAGAGTTGTTTTTATTGTGGTAAAATATACATAACATAAAATGTATCACTTTACCCATTTTTAAGTGCTGGGTACAGTAGCATTAAGTACATCCACATTGTTGTGTAGCCATTACTGTTATTCATCCACAGAACTTTATCATCGTCCCAAACAGAAACTCCACCCATGAAACACGAACTCCCTATTCCCTGTTACCCTGTCCCCTGGTAAACTTTAATTCTACTTTCTGTTTCTGTGAATCTTCTTCTAGTTACCTCATGTTAGTGGAATCACATGTTATTTGTCTTTTTGTGTCTGGTTTCTTTCTTTCTTTCTTTTTTTTTTTTTCTTTTTGAGACAGAGTTTCACTCTTGTTGCCCAGGCTGGAGTGCAATGGTGAGATCTCGGCTCACCACAACCTCCGCCTCCTGGGTTCAAGTGATTCTCCTGCCTCAGCCTCCTAAGTAGCTGGGATTACAGGTGCGCACCACCACGCCCAGCTAATTTTGTATTTTTAGTAGAGATGGGGTTTCTCCATGTTGGTCAGGCTGGTCTTGAACACCCAACCTTAGGAGATCCACCCACCTCAGCCTCCCAAAGTGCTGGGATTACAGGCGTGAGCCACTGTGACCAGCCTGGATTATTTCATTTGGCATAATGTCTTCAATGTTCATCCATGTTGTAGCATGTGTCAGAATTTCATTTCTTTCTTTTTTTCTTTTCTTTTCTTTTTTTTTTTTTTTTTGAGACAGGGTCTTTCTCTGTTACCCAGGCTGGAGTTCAGTGGTATGATCATAGCTACTGCAGCCTCAACTCCCTGGGCTTGAGACATCCTCCCACCTCAGCCTCCTGAGTAGCTGGGACCACAGGCATGTGCTACCATGTCTGGCTATATTTTTTAATTCTTTTTTAGAGACAGGGTCTTCCTATGTTGCCCAGGCTGGTCTCAAACCTCTGGGCTTAAATGATCCTCCTGTCTCAGCCTCCCAAAATGCTGGGATTACAGGCATGAGCCAACTGTGCCTGTCCAGAATTTCATTTCTTTTTATGGCTAATGAGTATTCCACTGTTTGTATATACCACACTCCCTAAATGGCTTTTTAATCTATAAATTGGTCACTATCTGCAGTTTGAAAAGCACCAAGTAGGGCCTTGCAGGATGAATAGGAGTTCATAAGACTGGACTGCAAGGGGCCCTTCACTCCTTCATTCGGAAAATGAATGAAATGCAAACAGAAGTGGCCAAAACCAGGAAGAAACCCTGCTGCCTGGGTGCTGCTGATGGAGTGGGGTGGACTGAGATTCATTAAGGATACCAGGAGATAACACTGCTGGATGTTGTGCTACCCAGACCTTGGGAGTAGGAGAGCATTCCAGTGCCGGGATTATCTGGTAGGAGTGTCTGGGGGTGGCTGGGGGCATTTCACTGAGGATGTGGTGGCTGAGCTGAGGTATGGCTGTGCCTTCACTGAGCAAAAAGCCCTCCAGCCATGGGCACAACCCCTGCCAGGCCCTGTGATGGGAGAAGGTGAGAAGGGCACAGTAGGGGCTAATGCAGCTCTGGTGGAGGGACTGGGGCAGGCATGGCAAGGTCACCTGGGCTGGGCATGCAGGGCCTTGCACACTGCAGTGAGGAATTTGATTGTTGTTCTCAAAGGACAGATCACTGAATGTTCTAAGGATATGAGTGAAGGGGCTGTCTGTGACCTGACTTTATCAGGTTTAGAGCCCAGCTGCTGCCCAGGTCGGGAGAGTGGTGGCCAGGGCCAGAAAGGCAGGGATAAAATGGGGAGAGATTTCAACAGGACCTGGGAGTGGGCTGAATCAGCGTGGGCACTTTGTGCATGTGTGTGTGTGCATGTGGACACGTGTGTGTGTGTGTGTGGGGACACGTGTGTGTGTGTGTGCATGTGGACACGTGTGTGTGTGTGTGCATGTACATGTGTGTGCACACCCAGCAAGCATTCAAGTGGGGGGAGCATCTCCAGGCCTCCCTCTCTCCACCTGAGCCAAGAAGGTGCAGCGGACACGCTGATGACCATGCCTGGTGGAACTCCCCTCCTCCAGGTCTGACCTCTGGAGCATCACTGGGTCCCTGTGTCTCCTGCTCCTGCTCTCTCCCAGCTCCCTGTGATTTAAGAGGCATTTTCCTTTTGGGTGATATAGATTCCAAAACGCCGCATCCATCTCCTGGGCTTGGTGAGGCTGGCCTGTCTGAGTTATAGCAGATTGCTTTCTGCGCAGGGAAGGGGGGCGGAGGGCACCGGTTTGCTCTTAACGCTCTCTGGGCTCGGAACATTTGAGCAAACGTTCCTGGCTGCTTTGGAAGTTTGGAAACCCAGATGAGCTCATCGGAGCCAGAGGTGGGGGCAGCTGGCGCCTGCAGCCTGCCTGGAGCTCACCGGGTGGCCGGGTGGCAAATGTCGGAGGCTGGCGGCTAAGCCTCAGATGGGGTGGAGGTGGCCAAGAGAAGGTGGGGCCTGCACAGCTGGGGCCTGGCCCAGAGAACCCAGGGGTGAGTCCTCTCTCTACTCAGCGCTCCCCATCCTTGCTGGCAGTGCCTTGGCATGACAAGGCCTCCGGACCGGACCGGAGCCAGGAGTCTCGGGACCACGCAGCCAGGGTCTGAGGGGAGACCAAAGAGAGCAGTCACCTCATCAATTCAGGGCTGCCCCGCAGGGAGCCACCCGCCCTGCAGGGGCCTGGCTCCATGTAGTAGCTGCCGTTTATTGAGTGTTAACTACGTGCTAAGTGTTCTGTGCTTGTTCACCCCCGACAACTCCAGAGAAGATTATCCTCCTCATTTGACAAATGGGGAAACTGAGGCTCAAGGAGGTCAAGGTACTACATGCAGTCAAGCCTGAGGCTGACCCTGTTCACCTCCAGACCACACTGCCTTCCTGCTATGCACACAACAACAATTAAAGGAAGAGCTGGTAACACTGTCACAGGGCGAACAGTGATGATTTGTGAACGTTTCCAAGAATCTGATCAAATAAGCACATTACTCACTCCCTCTGGGCTCTGTTTCCTCGTTGGGTGGGAAGGGCCATTCAAAGCCCATCAGCCCCATTGTCGTCCACTTTCCAATCCCTTAGATAGCGTGACTGATGGTGGGGGTGGGCGGTGGGGTGTCCGAGGGTTCCCTGGGGGCTCCGTTTGTTTCCTTCCTGAACCCTTTGGGCAATAAGTGCAGGCTCTTCTTTGGAGGAACTCTCCCCAAGCCCCTTCTCAAAGTGGTGTGCCACCTCTAGGTTCCCATCCATGAAATGGGCACACATCTATCCCTGCAATACAACTGGTGCGATAATTAGAACATCTATGGAAAGGAGCCCACCTTATGGTAAGTGCTCAGACATGGGAGGCTGCTTTCCTCCTATCCTGGATCTCTGGAAGATGTCAGCAAGGCACCCCCCCCATTTCTTACACTGGGGCACACTTCCAGGGAGCCCTAGAGAGGGGGCACCTCTACTCACCTCCCAGGGATGGCGTGTGACTGCCGTGCTTAACCTACACCATTTCATTCTGTCCTCACATATGTCCTTTGCTGTAGGTACTGCAGGAAACTGATTTTACAGATGAGGAAACTGAGGCACAGAAGGTAATGACCCACTCAAGGCCACAAATCTCAGATCTGTATGATGCTCTAAGCCACCCCAGCACATCCCTCTGTAAGGAAAGTGAAGAGAAATGGGGCACCATAGAGCAAACAGGGAAGCACCTGCCACATGCCAGCTGCTGTCGCTGATGACACATGGAGGAGTTGGCTTCAGACTCCAGCTGCACCCAGGGCTCCTTCCTGGAAGATAAGCTCAGCCTGGGTCTTGGCATTGGGGCTGGTTCCTTCCAGCACTTGCTCCTCACCTCAATGGAGACAGGGTATGCAGCCATGGGTGTCCGAGAGGGTGGGGGACAGGGGACGCGGGTGACAATTGACAGTGTGATTTGAAAGGCATCGGCTAATGACTGGTCCATCCAAAGTTTTCCCATCATAGATGCTTGTTTGGTTCTGTTTATGAGGCTGGCTTTCCAGCGAGGTTCTCAGTGGTAATGAGCCCACATTGCTGATGGCTGCAGGGAGGGAAAACGAAGAGGTGGGGAGGGAGGGGCTTGTGAGCATGCTAAATAGGTTTGTTGAATAATTATAAACCTTGCTGAACTTTTGCATTTTCTGACTAATTGTGTGGTATGTGATGCTTTATGCGTGATGGCTGTTTTGTTTTTTTTTTTTTTTTCCCTGCTTTTTTTGCTGAATAGGGACTTTTTCAAGGGGAGGCTAACTGGGCCCTGGAGTCACTGGGGCCTCAGTTCCAGCCTGTGGGGCTGGTTTGAGTTATTTTGGGAGCAGGGCCTGGGTTCAGCATACTTTGCTTAGAGAATGGAAAATACAAGCTCATAGCTGGATGCTGTCTGGGGAAGAGAAACCCACGTAGATGGAGACATTGGCAGGATGGCTCTAGGACCCTACGGATCCGAGTTTGAAACCAGGCCCTGCCATGCAGCCGCGGTGTGGCTTTGAACAGGTCATTCTTGTACCAATCAGAGCCTCCATTCCAGAGGATAATGGAGATGCTTACTTCCTAGGATTGCTTTCTGGATTCAGTGAGGTCTAAGAGAGTTTCTGTGTTCAGAAAAGGGGAGGTTCATAGCACTGTTGCAATTCACGCTTTCAAGCAAGGGTCTCATTTCTGATCCTCCACGTCACAAGCTAAGCGTGTTGCTGTGTGGTTGAGATTCTGTCTCTGGCTCTGAGCTAGACTCATGAAAATAGAGCGTTTCCTGGGAAGGTTGGGTTGTCCAGGAGATCTGGAGGCCAGCGGCAAGCTATGGAGCCTCAGCCCCACGTGTCTGGTACCTGGGAGATTGAAATGCCCTGTGGTGGCCACAGCTCTTCTCCTGTGCAGGTAGCTCTGCCAGGCCAAGTGCGCTGGCAATACTTCTTATTCCAGGTATCTTTTAAGGGGAAATTCAGTGGCTCCCCATACTGAAACCCTGTGATCAGACCCCAAAGACCTCAGGGGAGCAACAAAGTAAAGCAATAGAGAAAGCAGGGACCCCTCTTTAGGGCTGGGACTCTCCAGGGGCTTAGACCCAGGGCCAAGCAGCAGAACTGTGGGCAAGGCGTCCTCTTTCCAGGTGGTAGCCCTGGGTTTGAGAGAGGGAGAATCGTTGTGACTGATATGTGGGCTAATGGTGAAGTTGTGCCAGGCCTGGTTTGAGTCCTGGCTCTGACTCTTACTTGCCATGTGACCTAGGGCAAGTTCCTTCACCTCTCTGTGCCTCAGTTTTCACCTTTATAAAATGGGGAAAAGAATAGAACCTACCTCACAGGGTAGCTATGTAATATACTAACACTATAAAATATATTGTACTTATATAATTTATATAAGTTATGTAGTGGGGACTGGGTGCTTTCTCACACTTTTGCCTCCCCCACACGCTTAGAGACAGGTCAGTGGGTGGCCATACTGGGCTTGAACCTAGGAGATCTGGCTGTCATTCAGAAATGCCCCTAAACCTACCCCAACTGAGAAATGGGCAGGAGGTCCTGCTCCACAGAGAGCAGCATCTATAATCACTGAACCAA
Source organism: Macaca thibetana thibetana (assembly GCF_024542745.1). Lineage (NCBI taxonomy): Eukaryota > Metazoa > Chordata > Mammalia > Primates > Cercopithecidae > Macaca > Macaca thibetana. The sequence goes on from NC_065587.1 coordinate 23,114,540, forward strand.
GAGGGGACTCTTTTCTGTGCACAGGCCTGAGATGGGAGAGCCAGCAGGCAAGGTCCTGCTCTGTGCCAGCTGCTTGGGTACAAACCTGAGACCTCCCCTCTCCCAAGCCCTGTTTCAAAGGAAACCAGGTAAAGATGGCTCCTGGGGCCACATTGAAGGCAGAGAAAAGGGAGACCCTCAGGTCTCCAGGAATCTTTTAAAACTCACCTTGGACAATGTCTCTTGATCTTGCTTTAAACCTTTCCATAGCTCCCCAGAACAATGTCCAAACTTTCCTACCTGGCCTTGAGGTTCTCCTGATCCTGCCCCTTCCTTATCCTGCTCTAAACTCACTTCTGCTTGAACCTTCCTGCACCCCACCTAACATGATTACTCCTCTTGGAAAGTCCTATGACCCTATTTGATTGTCAAACTCCTATTCTACCTTCAAAACCCAACATTGGGAATCCTTCTCTATTTTCCCTCCTTCCCGGCAGTTATTTTATCCCTTAAAAGTGTGTAATGTAGTCCTTTCACATCGAATACTAGGTTTCCTTTGATTTGGCTTGAAGACTGGGACTGTGTCTTCTACACTTTTTCTTGAGTTCCTAGACCAGGCCCTGGCATATTAGAAGCATTCGGTATATAAGTAATGAACAGATCGAGGAGAGACCCCAAAAGACAGACATTGTATGTAGTGAGACAGATGAGGTGCTGCTGCTTAGCAAACAGCAGACTGTAGCTTCATGAGGGTCTCATGTCTTCTGACTCTAGTCATCTGCCCTCTCCTCTGTCCTGGCCATAGTTGGGGCTTCCTGGGATTGTGGTTCTGTTCTGCATCTCCCTGCATCCAAACACAGAAGAAATAATAATGGTCATAAGAGGGCCCGCCATTTAATGAAGGTCTGTCCTGTGCTGTACTCCATTCCACTCTGAAAGCATTGTCTCCAGTCCCTATGCTCTATATCAACTGGCTGTGATGTCTCTTTCCAACAGGGGAAACTGAGGTTCAGAGAAAAAAGTATTTTGCTTAAGGTCACACAGCTCATAAGTGGTGAAGACAAGATTTGAATCTGGGTCTGTAATGCCCAAGTCCTTGCCCTTTCTGCCACTGGCCCACTGGAGGGGCCTATTCTGTCAACCCCAGGTGTCCGGCGAAGTAGCTTCCCCTCCAGTCCTTCTAGGAACACTGCCTGCAAGAAGGACTTGAGCTTCTGTGATCCCCGTGAGTTTCCAAGCTCAAAGGATATGGGGATTAGAGGAAGAAGGCTAAGGCTATTGCTCTGTGTGTGTGTGTGTTTGTACTAGTTTCTCATGTTTGTGTGGGTGGGGGAGACACTGAGAATAACATGAATCATAATTGTGATCATATTTGTTAATAATCACAGTGGTAATAAAGGTTGCTAACACTTCTTGGCACTTACCATGTCCCCTGCACTGTGCTAAGTGTTTTATCTGAACTATCACATTCAGGTAGGGCAGGCAGTGGTTAAGAGCCAGGCTTCAGCGTCAGGGAGATTCGAATCTCAGCTCTGCCACTGCTCAACTTTGGGAAAGTCCCTTGACTGGTGTGAGCCTCTATCTCCTCATCTGTAGAATGGGTTCTGAGTCCCCACCTCATGGGGTTGCTGTGAGGATGACCATGGGTATAACGCACAAAGCACCAAGCCTGACACGGAAGGAGACTTCCATGTCCTGAAGCCAGTGGGCAGCCTCGTCCACTATGGGGAGGGGTGTGTGTGTGTGTGTGTGTGTGCTGACATCCCCACACTATGGAGGTGTATGCATGTGTGTGTGTGTGAGTGTGTGTGTGCTGACATCCACACGCTATGGAGGGGTGTGTGTGTGTGAGTGCATGGATGCTGACATCCACACACTATGGAGGTGTATATGTGTGTGTGTGTTTGTGCTGACATCCACACACTATGGAGGTGTATGTGTGTGTGAATGTGTTGACATCTACACACTATGGAGGGGTGTGTGTGTGTGAGAGTACATGGATGCTGACATCCACACACTATGGAGGAGTGTGTGTGTGAGTGTGTGTGTGCTGACATAGCCACATGCGATGGTGGTGTATATGTGTGTGTGTGCTGACATCCACACACTATGGAGGGGGGTGTGTGTGTGTGAGTACATGTATGCCGATATTGCTTTGTGTGTGTGTGCAAGTGTGCGTATTTGTTGACATAGCCACACACTATGCAGGTAAGTGTGTACATGTGTGTGTGCTGGTGTTGGGGGCCTATGGGGCAGGCACAAGGCTGTGTGTCTCCTGGGTGAAGGGTATTTGGTGTGGGTTGCTTTGTGTTTCTATAGAGTGAGAGTTCGCTGGTGGGGCTGCAGGCTGGGGGTCCTGGACTAGCTGAGCTGTGCCAGGCTCTCCACATCAGTGGCCAGTATTCTGGGCAGCTCCCTGGGGGCCATCCCAGACAGTTTCCCACTTGTCGCCAGCTTAAAACATCCCTGTCCAGCTCCGGGGCCCCATCCAGCTGTGTCTCCTCCTTCCCTTGCCCAGGGAGCCTCCTCTGGTCGTTGCCAGCACACTCAGCGACCCCAGAGGGGGATCTGGAGAGGGAGGAGGATGGAGAAAACCTGGTGGGTGGAGGGCCCTGAGGCTCCTGCTGCTCCCCGCTCTGCGCCTGCGGGGACTTTGAATTCGTCTGAGCGCTAGGGGGCAATGTGTCTGTTCCAAAGAAACACTGCGGGACCTTGCGGGCGAAAGCACACACAGGCACACGCAGAGGAGCCCACACTGTGGAGGCGCACACGCCGGCGCATACATGGGCACAGATGGGCACAGGCTGTGAGGCACACGCCCTCACACTCACAGAAAAAACAGTTACACTAGAGCAGAGATACAGGCATACAAGGGGTGAGGCAGCTGCACACACACAGGTACAAACGCAGTGGCTCACACACACAGAAAAGGGGGGTTGGAGGACAGACAGTGCACATGCACCAAGACACCCACAGATCCATGCACGCACGCCCACACAGGCATGGACAGAAACACACACAGATGCCCTGCCACCTGCACACAAGCCAAGGCACAACATGCAGATGTGCGCCACACACCCGCACAACATTTGCTGTGTTAAAGAAAGGTGGCCCAGACACACATCCTGAACAGAAACTCCACCAGGCCCAAACACTCCCTTCTTTCAGCCACTCACACACCTTGTAGAGCTAACTCTTGGAAACAGCCCCAGAAAAATACTCCCACACCCCCCGCTCTCTGGAGCACACGGAATTATTCCACAGGAAACCTGCCCAGGTGTGCTGGAGACCCCCGCCCAGGCCTGTGTGAAGTCATGCCTCAGCTCTGCACACGCCCCTATCCAGGTCTCCCCAGACGACGGGCCTGTGAGCCATTCTTCCCACCCTCCTGGCCCACCCCCAGGATCCAGACAGGTCCCCACTTTTCCCTGTTTCCTCCAGACACAAAATCACAGGCGGCTCATAGGTGCCTCAGGAGACACCTATAGTCGAGAGCAGACTGAGTATGTGACCCAGTGTCTTGGACTATGCCCAGGCGTTTGCCCATGTGGGGCCTCTTCCTCACAACCAGATTTTCCTATTGCCTCCCCCTTTTTGTCCAGGAGGTTCAAGATCCCTGCTGCTCTGTCTGGGGAACCCCAGAGCCCCAGGGTCCTAAGCCCCGGGGGGAGGGTGTCACTGGAGGCCTACCCAAGCCTTTATTTCTTTGTGCCTAAATCAGCAAAGCCTCAGTCTTTTCTCTGCCTCTCACTTCCCTGTCACTTTGCTAAGTAATAATTTCCATGTCCAATTCCATTTCTTTTCTAGTTCTGAAACCTCTAAGCTATCAGCAAGAGGATAGTTCACATGAAAACTAATTACACAAAATCAATATTTAATCACAGACCAACAACCTGATCCTGCAGAAAAATCCTTTAAAAACTCCACCGCCCTGTACAAATACTTCTTCCCCTGCTTATTTATGGACCCCATTTTTGATGGGGGTAATTTTCATTTTTAATTTCAAAAAAGAAAAAATATATATACGTCTGTAAACTTCCGCAACAGGACGGCCCCGAGAAAGGTCTTGGATCTGAGCTCGCTCTGGCTGAGTTTTAAAGTTGTTGGTTTTTCTTGTTTGTTTATTTTTAATTAAAATTTTTTTGGGCGGGGGGCAATTTCTTAGGAATTCCGCCACTAGCGCAAAGTTGAACCCATATCCCCCCCACCCCCGGCACGTCGGTTCTGGGGCGGTTCTGGCATACGTCGCACTGCCTTCCTAGCCGCAACTCCGGGGAGCAATGAATCTGCGCGTACGACATGGTAACTTTTTAACTCCTGCCCGCGACGGTGGAGTGCTTAATCTAAGGTTTTTAAATAAAAAGGGCTCAGGGGTTGGTTTTATTATAACGTTTATTTCATTTCAGATTTCATGCGCAATTTAGCAAACGCTAGACAGACTCGGGCGATAAACACTTTCTTTTGTGGGGGGAAAAGGCATTTTTATACACCATGTTTAATTTTATTTAGATTTAATAGCGATATCAGGGGCACTTCAAAGAAAGTTCTTTTTTCGCCCTTCTCCTAAGAGTGCGAATCTGCTAGCAAAATCGCCTCGTGCTATTTTATGGCAAGGAAAATTAAAGGCCTTCTCCCCCCTCCTTCCCCACACACATTTTAGGGAGGAACACACACACGCATGCACACACACACGCACGCACGCACGCGCGCGCACACGCACACAGGCGCACAGAATAAACACCTCCTCTATCCTCCATCACCTCTAACTTCCAACTTCTAATTGCAAGATAGATTTCAGCCTCGGTGGGGATCGGGAAGATCTAAACATTTTAACTAAGATTATTAGGATAAATATTTCATAAAGAGCAGGGCAGATATTAAATTACTCCTATTGATTTTAGTATCACAGTCCAATTCCATTCCTCGGCCTCTTCAGTTTAATTGATCTCTTAAGGAGGCCAACCTCGCACCCGCAATGGGCCTGGGCCTTGGACCGGGTGGCCCAGGGCAAGGTGTGCGGGCCGGCGGGTGCGCCCTCTTCGTGCGTGTCTTCTCGGGGTTCCCAGCCGCCTCGCAAGTCGCTCTGGTTACTGGGCTCAACCGATGTGCTCCCCCATAAAGTGGCTGAGTGACTGTGACTCCTTGGAGCCCACGCCGGCGGGTGAGAACCGGGAACCCCAGGCAGTGGGGAAGGGGAACAATTGTGAGCGTCCTAGTGACGGAGGAGTGAGCAAGCGCCTAGGTCTCTCGAGGATAACCCTAACTTCGAGGTTCCCCGTCTGCTTTACCCTCCAAGAAAATCCCAGGGCCGGCTAACTTGGGCGCCGCTAGCGGAGAACGGAGTGTTCACCCCGGAGCCGAAGCGCAGTAGACACTTGGCGACTTTCCGTGGCGAGTCTAGGGTCTTTGCCTGGCGACCTCATTGTCTGAGCGCCCCGTACCGCTCACCGCCCACCTCCCCGCCCCCTGCCCCCCCGGTGGGTCTCGCTCCAGTTGGGGGTGGGGAGTTGGGAACTGTGTGAATGGGAAGGGGGTGAACAAAGCCAAGCTCCCGCCATTCTCCTCCTCCTGCACCCTCTCCAGCCCGATGCGCCCGGAGGCCAGGGCGCGCCCCCAGCGCACTGACGCCGGACCCCGAAGCGAGGCGGGCGCGGGGGACCCCAGAGCTGGGGTAATGCGGGTTCGTGGCGGGGGCCTCGGCAGCCAGGACCCCGGACCACCTTAAGAGCGAGCCCCGCCCCGGGCCCGGAGCTTGGGCGGCGCTGATTGGTGCAAATGTAATGGCTGAAATTGATTGCTGAAATGCAAAACTTGTTGCTGCTTCTCCCGGCGCTGGGCGAGAGGCAGACACAGAGAGGGGAGCCGAGACCCTCGGAACGCCCCACGCAGAGCCCCCCCGCTAGTCGGGAGAGGGGTGCGCAGACCCCCCAGAGCTGCCCCCGCGCCCCCCTCCCCCCATTCCAGGCTCTGAGAGCGCAGCGGGAACGCCTCAGCTTGCTCGCCCGGCGTGGCCCCCCGACCCGCGTACGCCCCCCTCCCTCAGGTCCGAGAGGGACTCGCGAAGCACCTCAGCGCGGAGGCAGGGAACCGGAGCCTTGGAGCGACCCAACCCCTCGTCTCGCTGCCCTCCCGCGCCTGCAACGGTGCGCTGAGACTCCAGCGAACTCAGACACCCAACGGCGGAGGACAGAAGCGGCAGGCGGCGGACGTGGCCGCGAAGCTGCGCGCTGGGCGCAGCGCACCCGCTGCCGAGCAGAGGAGCCGCGCCTTTCCCCCGACCCTCCGCTCCAACCCCCGGCGCCTGCCGCCTCCCAGCCCCTCTGCGTCCTCGGCTCGGGGGCCGGCACCCGCGATGCCGAGCGGAGCCTCCAGTCCTCTGACCCGCTGAAGAAGCAGCAGCGGCTCGCCCGGAGCCTACAGGGATTGTGCGAGCGGATCGTGCTCGGTGGAGGCTCGGGCTGCGGGGCGCGGGGACTCCAGGGGGCGGGGGGAGGGACCGCTCTGTCGGTGCCCGGCGCTAGCCGCGGCTTTGAAGGGTCTCCCTCCCCTGCCCTTAGCAGCTCTGCCACGGACTCCGGGAGGCTGCGGGCGGCGTCCTGGGGGCTCCCCAACAGACCCAATCGGACTTGAGAAGGTGATCGCTCTGCTCTCCCAACCCCCTTCCCTCCCTATTCCCCCCACTTAACTTTTTGTCTCCGTTCATCCGCGGCTTCGTCCCCTCCCCGCAGACCCACCCGCGGCTGTGACAACCGCCCGGGGCATGGGCCCCCCAACACGGCTCCTAGAGGCCCCGCGGCCTCGCAAGATGTGAGAGGCCCTCCCCGGGCAGAATCCGAGCTTCGGGAGAGGAGCTGATACCCGCCCCCCGTCCCTCACATCAGGCGGGGTGGAGGTGCGCGCTGAGCCCCGCGGTGCTGAGCGTCCCGGAGCGCCCAATCCTGGGCTGGAACGAGTAGCTGGCCGGAGGCGCGCCGCGGAGAGCAGGCTGTCATGCCCTATTGATCTCCCTCTGCCCCCCGCCAAGTATGTTTGGGCTGGACCAATTCGAGCCCCAGATCAACAGCAGGAACGCTGGCCAGGGCGAGAGGAACTTTAACGAGACCGGACTGAGCATGAACACCCACTTTAAGGCCCCGACTTTCCACACTGGGGGGCCCCCTGGCCCTGTGGATCCTGCCATGAGCGCGCTGGGCGAGCCCCCGATCTTGGGTATGAACATGGAGCCCTACGGCTTCCACACGCGCGGCCACTCGGAGTTGCACGCAGGGGGGCTGCAGGCGCAGCCTGTGCACGGCTTCTTTGGCGGCCAGCAGCCTCACCACGGCCACCCGGGAAGTCACCATCCCCACCAGCATCACCCCCACTTTGGGGGCAACTTCGGTGGCCCGGACCCGGGGGCCTCGTGCCTGCACGGGGGTCGCCTGCTCGGCTACGGCGGCGCAGCCGGAGGCCTGGGCAGCCAGCCGCCCTTCGCCGAGGGTTATGAGCACATGGCGGAGAGCCAGGGGCCTGAGAGCTTCGGCCCGCAGCGACCGGGGAACCTCCCGGACTTCCACAGTTCGGGTGCCTCCGGCCACGCCGTGCCGGCCCCATGCCTGCCGCTGGACCAGAGCCCTAACCGAGCCGCCTCCTTCCACGGCCTGCCCTCCTCCAGCAGCTCCGATTCCCACAGTCTGGAGCCCCGGAGGGTGACGAACCAAGGAGCCGTCGACTCGCTGGAATACAATTACCCGGGCGAGGGGCCCTCGGGACATTTTGACATGTTTTCGCCCTCTGACTCCGAAGGGCAGCTGCCTCATTATGCAGCTGGTCGCCAGGTTCCCGGGGGCGCTTTCCCGGGCGCCTCGGCCATGCCCAGGGCTGCGGGCATGGTGGGCTTGTCCAAAATGCACGCCCAGCCACCGCAGCAGCAGCCGCAGCAGCAGCAGCAGCAGCAGCAACCCCAGCAGCAGCAGCAGCAGCAGCAGCATGGTGTGTTCTTTGAGAGGTTCGGTGGGGCCAGAAAGATGCCTGTGGGTCTGGAGCCCTCAGTGGGCTCCAGGCACCCGTTAATGCAGCCTCCCCAGCAGGCCCCGCCACCACCTCAGCAGCAGCCCCCGCAGCAACCGCCACAGCAGCAGCCGCCGCCGCCACCCGGGCTTCTAGTCCGACAAAATTCGTGCCCGCCTGCGCTCCCTCGGCCCCAGCAGGGCGAGGCGGGCACGCCCAGCGGCGGCCTGCAGGACGGAGGCCCCATGCTGCCCAGCCAGCACGCGCAATTCGAGTATCCCATCCACCGGCTGGAGAACCGGAGCATGCACCCTTATTCCGAGCCTGTTTTCAGCATGCAGCATCCTCCTCCGCAGCAGGCGCCCAACCAGCGGCTGCAGCATTTCGACGCGCCCCCCTACATGAACGTGGCCAAGAGGCCGCGCTTCGACTTCCCGGGCAGCGCGGGAGTGGACCGCTGCGCTTCGTGGAACGGCAGCATGCACAACGGCGCTCTGGATAACCACCTCTCCCCCTCCGCCTACCCAGGCCTACCCGGCGAGTTCACACCGCCTGTGCCCGACAGCTTCCCTTCGGGGCCGCCCCTGCAGCATCCGGCCCCGGACCACCAGTCCCTGCAGCAGCAGCAGCAGCAACAGCAGCAACAGCAGCAGCAGCAGCAACAGCAACAGCAACAGCAGCAGCAGCAGCAGCAGCGCCAAAACGCGGCCCTCATGATTAAGCAGATGGCGTCGCGGAATCAGCAGCAGCGGCTGCGCCAGCCCAACCTGGCTCAGCTAGGCCACCCCGGGGACGTGAGCCAGGGCGGCCTGGTGCATGGCGGCCCGGTGGGCGGCTTGGCTCAGCCGAACTTTGAGCGCGAAGGTGGCAGCACGGGCGCCGGGCGTCTGGGCACCTTCGAGCAGCAGGCGCCGCACTTGGCTCAAGAGAGCGCGTGGTTCTCAGGTCCGCACCCGCCGCCCGGAGACCTGCTGCCCCGTAGGATGGGCGGCTCGGGCCTGCCCGCTGACTGTGGCCCGCACGACCCCAGCCTGGCGCCCCCTCCTCCGCCCGGTGGCTCGGGGGTGCTGTTCCGGGGCCCTCTGCAGGACCCGATGAGGATGCCCGGAGAGGGCCACGTGCCCGCGCTGCCCTCACCGGGCCTGCAGTTCGGGGGCAGTCTGGGCGGCCTGGGTCAGCTGCAGTCGCCCGGGGCGGGCGTGGGGCTCCCCGGCGCTGCTTCCGAGCGCCGGCCCCCTCCGCCGGACTTCGCTACGTCTGCGCTCGGGGGCCAGCCGGGCTTTCCGTTTGGTGCAGCAAGCCGGCAGGCCACGCCGCACAGCGGTCCAGGCGTGAACTCACCCCCCAGCGCGGGAGGGGGCGGTGGCAGCTCCGGTGGCGGCGGTGGCGGGGGTGCCTACCCGCCGCAGCCTGATTTCCAGCCCAGCCAGCGCACCTCGGCCAGTAAACTGGGCGCGCTCTCGCTGGGCTCCTTCAACAAGCCCAGCTCCAAGGACAACCTGTTCGGCCAGAGCTGCCTGGCTGCGCTCTCCACCGCTTGCCAGAACATGATCGCCAGCCTCGGGGCCCCCAACCTCAACGTGACCTTCAACAAGAAGAACCCGCCCGAGGGCAAGAGGAAACTGAGCCAGAACGAGACCGAAGGCGCGGCAGTGGCCGGCAACCCGGGCTCGGATTACTTCCCAGGAGGGACTGCTCCTGGGGCCCCAGGAACCGGAGGCCCATCCGGGACCAGTAGCAGCGGCTCCAAAGCCTCGGGGCCACCCAACCCTCCAGCCCAGGGGGACGGCACCAGCCTCTCCCCCAACTACACCCTGGAATCCACGTCGGGGAATGACGGCAAGCCGGTCCCCGGGGGCGGCGGCCGGGGACGGGGTCGCAGAAAAAGGGACAGTGGTCACGTGAGCCCTGGCACCTTCTTTGACAAGTACTCGGCGGCTCCGGACAGCGGGGGCGCACCTGGGGTGAGCCCAGGGCAGCAGCAAGCGTCAGGTGCAGCCGTCGGGGGAAGCTCCGCAGGCGAGACGCGCGGGGCACCGACGCCCCACGAAAAGGCGCTCACGTCGCCATCCTGGGGGAAGGGGGCTGAGTTGCTTCTGGGGGATCAGCCAGACCTCATTGGGTCCCTGGACGGTGGGGCCAAATCGGACAGTAGTTCGCCACACGTGGGTGAGTTCGCCTCGGACGAGGTGAGCACGAGCTACGCCAATGAGGACGAGGTGTCGTCCAGTTCTGACAACCCCCAGGCACTAGTTAAAGCGAGCAGGAGTCCCCTGGTGACCGGCTCGCCCAAACTCCCTCCCCGTGTAGGCGCCGGGGAACACGGACCGAAGGCGCCCCCGCCCGCCCTCGGCCTGGGCATCATGTCTAACTCTACCTCGACCCCTGACAGCTACGGCGGCGGTGGGGGCCCGGGCCATCCGGGCACGCCGGGCCTGGAGCAGGTCCGCACCCCGACGAGCAGCAGTGGCGCCCCACCACCCGACGAGATCCACCCCCTGGAGATCCTTCAGGCGCAGATTCAGCTACAGAGGCAGCAGTTCAGCATCTCCGAGGACCAGCCTCTGGGGCTGAAGGGTGGCAAGAAGGGTGAGTGCGCCGTCGGGGCCTCAGGGGCGCAGAATGGCGACAGCGAGCTGGGCAGCTGCTGCTCCGAGGCAGTCAAGAGCGCCATGAGCACCATCGACCTGGACTCGCTGATGGCAGAGCACAGCGCTGCCTGGTACATGCCCGCTGACAAGGCCCTGGTGGACAGCGCGGACGACGACAAGACGTTGGCGCCCTGGGAGAAGGCCAAACCCCAGAACCCCAACAGCAAAGAAGGTATATGCGCACCCATTTTCCTCTCACTTCCCGGGTGACCCGCCCCATCCCCAGGGCAGGCCTTAGCCTTTGCGCCTTGGGGTCCTTTGAGGTTTGGAGGGCACAGACCCTCCTAATCCCCAACTAGGAGCTGGTTATCCCACCTTTGCTTACACCAAGGGCTGTGAGGACAGACCACCCCCCCACTGCCCCCAAGCCCCCCACATGCTGCCAGGTAGATTCTAGTGCCACAGGGTGGTAAAAACTTAGATGGCAGCCCTTTGGGAATCTTGTAGAGTACACCGCACAGCCTCCCCCACACCCCCAGTTTTAGCTGAGTTGCCCCTTCCCTTTCACACTAAGACCCTTCCTCACCCTCAACATTTAGGCAGGTTCCACTTTTTAGCAGCTGTGTGCTGCCTTCCCTGGCAGGACACCTGGGAAGTTGTGTTAACGCCTCCCACCTTTTCCTAGTTAGTCAGCCTCTAGCTCTAGTTCTTTTAGGTGCCAGCATCTTTAGAAAAAAAGTTACCAGCCCTGGTGTCAGCAGCATCACTCAGAGGCAACGCCTAATTTGACATTTGTTCCTAATGAATAGCTATTTTGTCTCTTCTTAACTATCAGAGTTTCATTGAAAAACTGGAGACCTGTGGGGGTTGAGGAGGCAGGGAACCTTTTCAGGGTGCACCGCCTTGACATTTGGTGGGTTTGGGGAGGGGGAATGCTGGGGTGGGGTCGGCCTGGCAGAGACCAGACCACTCAGTCAGGACATCATTTGTGTATGGAGATATGGATATATATTCTTAAGACACAAAGGATCCGTGTTTGTCAATATCTCGCTTGGCTTTGGTGACAGATGTCCTGTCCCAGCTTTCGTTTGCATTCTAAACACCCCCTTCCCACCAGGCCTGGAGGCCTTTAAGGTGGGAGGGGTGGGGTTAGTAAATGGGCTGCCTTTCCAGTTAAAGTAATAACAGTTCTCTTTAACCTAAGGATGACTGGGTTGCCGTAGATATTTATTTTATCTGAATGGAGCTTTAAAATGTATATATATATAAGGTGTGTGTATATATAGGTGTCTATATAGGTATGTGTGTTTATATATGTATCTATATATATCGAATGGCTTCTTAAAATCAGATAACATCATTTTTTTCTTTCTACCTCTTTCTTTTAAACTATAGTTGAATTCCCTTGGTTTCCCTAGACAGACTATCGCCATGGAACCAGTGGCTGACATTTTAACCTTGTTTTTAAAAATGTGCCCCCTCTCAATGCGATTCTTGCCCTCTTTTACAGTTCTTTCCTCCTCTGCCTTCGTTTCCCTCATCCTCCCCATATCCTGCCATATCTTGACCCTGGATTTAAGGTGAGGGTAGGTTTTAGGAGAATGGCACGGGGGCTGGGGGAGGTAAGAGGAGAGGAGGCGGGAGTGGGCTGGGAGTTGGGTGGTTCAAAACTTGGGGCTTTCAAGGCGCCCATCCTGGGTAGCTTTCCCGCTTAGGTTTTCTAATTCATGAATGCGGCCTCTCTGCTTTTTCTCTTTGTTCCGCGGTTACTGCCCAGCCCAGGACGCCCGGGACTCACTCTCTCATTTGAAGCCGGGTGTTTAGCATGCACAGCAGACGCTGCGGCCAGCATCAGCATTCTCCAGGCTTCTCCCAGGCAAGGCCATAAATTGGTTAGTTTGGGACCCTCAGCTTCTTCTCCCTTTTTTTCCCCCTTTTTAAAATCGAGTTGGACACAGCATCCTGCTTGCTCCCCCCACCCCTTTATTTTCTTGTACACAACATCTCGATCTGGCCCGATCGATCGATAGCTGGTTAGCACAAATCTCAGCCCCTGTCACTTCTACCTGGCCTGGCCTGGCCGCCCCTCCGCCTTCCCCTTCTCATCCTTCACCCACCCCTAGTAATTAAGAACATATTAGCCAAAATGAGGTGAGAAAAGTTAAAACAAGGAACAAAACCCTGATTTAAAGAATTAATTTAAAGAAAAACAGTAGCACTTCATCTTCAAGTCTTTTAAAGGGCCTTCATAGACTAGGTGGACAGGTATAGGGTCATTTTAATGAGATTTTTAGAAAATGTCTCCCCCCATCCCCTTTCCAGTCTTTCCTTTAGAGATGAAGATGCAGGCTGTGAATGAAGAAATGTCAACCAAAGAAATGTTTTGTTTGTGTCATCATCACAGTCAGATGAATGAAAATATTTTTTAGAAACAGATGCTAGTCACTTAAGGGTTGATTTCCCCTGTAAGCTAAAGGAAGCCCTCCCCTGCACGCGGGACGACAGGGACTTCCATCAGGGACCAGCAGGGCTGGCTGCCTTATAAGCACCAGCAGGGACACCCACTTGACCTCCTTTGTTTTCTACTCTGTGGTATGGGAAGGACAGTTTCCTCGATAAAGCAGCGAATTGAGGTCACTGGAAGCTTCTGTAGCCTTGGGGTTGCTAGTTAAGGCTTTCTAAGGTATCTGCATGTGAATCCCGCTCCCTCACTGGTAGTAAATAAGGATGATTAAACTTTTCATTATGATAGCACCCTGTAGTTCCATCTGCACATGTTGTATAAATAGGTACACAGAGCTTTCTACAGGCCCCTGAGTCCCCTGGCGGAAAATCAGAGTGAAGTGTGCCACTTCAAAATAGAGACAGGAAAAAAAAGCCATAGCAAAATGTTCTGCTTTTCCTTTAAAAACATGCTCATGGTCCCATTAGCCTTCAGCAGTGGTGTCCAGTGGTTTTGAATAGACCTTCTCTAGGTACCAGCCCCAGCATTTTTTTTTTTCTAACCCCCTTGCAGGCAAAGCCCATTTTTGTAATGATATTTTATTTTGTCACGCCGTAAAACATGCCAGTACTAATGTGATTAAATATTAACACCGTTTCTGAAATTCTTCGCTCCAATGACAAAATACTAGTCGGTATTTAACAAAATGATCCGTGCTCGGATTGGAGGGAACGAATCAGTCTTCAGAACTGCACAAGGCGTGCAGCCACTGGGACGTGCCCAGATTGTCTTATGGGCTTGAGATGTCCTTTGGAGGGGAGGGAACTTGACTGGCAAGTTGTCGTTCTCTCAAAGTCTAGGCCAACATCACATGGGATGATGATTTTTTAAACCAGGAAATCTAGCTAGTCTCTCCAAATCATGCTTCTCTTGACTTCTTAATCAACCCACCCAACAACTTTTATATAATGCAACTTCACCTCTGATCATGAGGCTCTATTTGTACAAAGTTGTGGTGGGGGAAGGGTGAGATTGTGAAAAGGAAAAAAAAAAAAAACAACAAACCAACAAACCCAGCCTGAGTTTGGGCCTTTTCAAACATCAATTAAATTGGTAAGAATTACATGAATTTAAAAAGAGTTTGCAAAATCATCCGCCTATCTTTGTAATAGGTGTGTGGCTATGGAAGAATTTCAACACAGAGAAGGAAAGATAATGATAGATTATAGATAACGTATATGAAGTTGGAAAAAGTACGTGTTCTCCCCTCCTGCCCCTTACAATTTTCAAAAGTTGAATTAACTGTATTCTGTAATACATTTATCCTTGCCAAACCTCCTCTCCCCTGGTAGCTCTATCTTGAAACTCACGGCAGTCTTGAAGTACTCTTTCACATACATTGAAATGGGAGCAGTCTCGATACACACTCTGCAAGCAATCCTGCTCTTTTTGGAAGTATGATATTTTTACAGTGATGCCAGAGAAATTTTTGGAATTTCATGCTTCTCTCAGTGTTGCAGTCAGAACACAGTAACAGCACTGAGCAATCCTAGGCAGACATGATTTGAACATGGAATTTCTTTAGACGTGGGGCAGACTTGGGGTGGGCCGGGGGGGCAGGGAGTTCCTAGCCTCAGAGCAAAGCACTGTTTTCCTGAGAGAATTTTTAAGGCTCATTCGAACTTGTCTGGGGAAGGCAAAGAGCTTTGCAATCCTGTTTCCCTGTGAAATTACCCAGCACGAGTTGCATGCCTTCATGTGACTTTTGCGCCTCCGGAAGATGTAACCCAAAACTTCGCAGGTGTTAATAAGGGATAATGTAAACAGATAGGGCCCCCTTTGTGCAGCTGACGTTTGGGCCTGCCTGCTCCCTGGATATCCCAGGACATCAAACTACTGTTCTTTGGTGCTTGTTTAATATTTCATGGCTGTAATAAACCTGTCTACTTTGCCCGCCTCCCGACATAAAACCCCAACCTAACACACATCTGCAATCATACATTTCTACTAAATATTAATAAAGGACAAGGATGTTTTAAGGGGCTGAAGGCTGGCAGTGTTGAACTTGTCATGGTTTTCTACCACTGGGTTTTTCTGGCTGTTTTGATTTTAAATAGCCATTGCTTTCTAATATGCAAAATATATTTATATATTCATATATATATATGCAATTTTTGCAGATTGAAGGGCTTTCCTCAAGTAGTGTAGCTTTCTTTAATATATATTCACCTAGATTTCTTGTGAGGCCCCTTCAGACCGGAAATAAGGAACTGTTGAAATGTTCTTCTAGTTTATTGAGGTTTCTAGGAAAGGAGTGAGAGTTAGTTAATCTAATTTCTCTTTCTAGCAATGAAATTCTATGATTCCTGATATGATTTTGTTTGCCTGACAGAGGTATTTAAATTTCCACAAAGAATCTTAATAGGTTTTGGAAATGCGGCTACTCTTGCCAAGAAGTTACTTGATACCTTGTGCCGATATAAAATATACATTTTTAATAAATAGTCCGGCAGGACCAGGTGAAATCAGAGGAGGAAAATTCTTCCTACTGTGGAAGGGCCAACTCGAGTGGGTCACTGGGATTTCACGGGATCTCCTAAACTCACTCTTTGCTGGAAAATGTAGCACAATCACTTGTGACCCGTTTCTCTCCACTTGAATGACAATGACGTCGGATTGTGTTCTTGGCCCAGGGAGTGATCAGCTTTGCCGAAAGCATTTAGGAGAGATAAATACTCTTGGTAAGGAATACCGTATTTACCTCTGTTTGGTTATTTTTAGAGATTAAAAGGCTGTAGTTTTATATAATAGGATCAAATGTCTGGGGAGTGTGTGGGAGCAAGCAGGCCTCCCAAGCGCACCGCAACATAAAAACACCAAATCCTCTCATGCCAGAGGGGTCCTCTGTTTGTCGGAGGGGGTGGGGGGCTGCAACCAGTGGGTTCACCTTCTGTCCTTTTCTCACTGCCCACTGCTTGTTCCACCCAGTTCTTTGGTCTGGAGGGGCTGGGATCGCCCAACCTCATCATTTTGACTCAAGTCAGGATTTTGACTTGCCGACGATGTGTTTGTTTTAGGATGGTGTCTATATTTAGGCGCGTCTTGGGTGG
Organism: Macaca thibetana thibetana; assembly: GCF_024542745.1. Classification (NCBI taxonomy): domain Eukaryota; kingdom Metazoa; phylum Chordata; class Mammalia; order Primates; family Cercopithecidae; genus Macaca; species Macaca thibetana. The sequence continues at coordinate 23,130,652 of NC_065587.1, forward strand.
ACAGATTTGAGTGTGGGATTTGATCGCTCTTGGTGGAGATGTTGATGTATACATGAGTGCGTGATTGAGAAGAGGGACATTTGGAGGAAATTTTTCAAGCCTCCTCGCCTTCTCACACACACTGGAGCCAAATGAAGTGGTCTGGGGACCAGCTCGAAAGAGCACAGCTGAGGTGGGTGGAAGCTCTGGGTCTGTATCTCAGGGGAGCAAAGCAGGGCCCCATGCAGTTCAGCATGGGAAGAAGCCCCCCTCTCTCCCCCTCGTCCCATCCCAGCATCCGCATATATACATATGCATGGACGAGTGTATTTCCATCCAATCTGGAGTCACTCCTCCAGTTTACCCTTAATCTGCTTTCTGAAGGCGAGCAGGGAAAGGAGCTCACCCTTCAGTCTCAATGGCCTTAGCTGACAGGTTCTGATTCTGCAAAGGACTGAATGAGCGTGAGTCCTAAAAATAGAGGGAGGATTTTGAGGATCCTAATTACGAAATCTCAGCCTCCCGGGCCTCCTGGGCTGTGGGTGACTTTGATCTGGAGTATTTCAGTAGCAGACGCACGTCGCCCCTCGCTGGGTTTTGTGCGTGAGCGTGCGTGGAGGTGTCTCTCTGGCTGAGTTCAGCTAACACCAGTTTCCTGCCAGGAGAGGAATCTTTGAATCAGTGCCCCCTCCCCTTCTTTACTCCCCCCCGCATCTACCCCCACCAGTTGTGGGAAGCGAACGCTGCTTCTCATTTATGGAAATTCCTAGCCTTTATTGTAATCTTTTTGTACCAACGACGTGGCGGAGACGTCGCTGGGCTTTCAAATTAGTCATGGTCCTGCCTGCAGGGACCCTCTGTGTCCTGATGCAGAACAGCTCAGCCACAGTCCCCAGCTCAGAGCCACCCAGGGCCCCGAGAAACTGTGAACAGGACCCAAAGGGAGAGATAGTTCTGGGATCCTGGCACATTGTGCCCAATGGGCCACCCCACACGAAGGTGGCCCTGGTCATTTCCTGCCACCTTCCGATGACAGGACAGCACACAGACTCACCTGGGTGATCAGCTGCTTTGCAGAGCGTGGGTGAGATGATACCCTGCAAGTGTGCGCTTCAGGGGGCAAAACCCCCAAACTTATTTTGTGACCAGGATGGAGAAGCAGAGTTAAATTTCATTTACTTGCGCGGGGAGGGACTTTTGAAAGGCATCATGTTCTCAGGATGTAATTATTATAGGATGCTGAGACCTGCTTTGTGTGCCGGCCTGCATTTTAATCAGCAGCCTCCGAGATTTTGAGCAGCCAGTGAAGTGTCTCCTCCCAACACGGTGTTTGCCCCTGGCACGGAGGGGAGAAACAGCCACGGGTTTCTTGAAATCCAAGGGGTGGAAGCTGGATTCCCGATAGCTTCCAGTTTGGACCTGACAAGACCATATTAGACTGGCACCCTGGGTACCTCCTGAGTCAGGACTTGTCATAGCCACAGCATCCCAAATTGTCATTCTGTCTCGGCTGAGAAAGCTGGTGTGATTTCATAATCACCGCTTCCTTGTGAAGCCGGAGCAGAGAGAACTTTATAGTGATTGCATGCGTATCTTTTCACAATGTACGCATCATCGTAGGGATCCAAATGCCCTTTAAACATAAGGCAATTGAATCTAGCAGTTTGGAGGTCTTAGAGCATTCGTAATAACATGCTGACTCTCTGTGAATGTCCCAGAAGGAATATCTTCCATGGAATGGACTTATCCAAAAAGGGAGAAAAAATTCCCCAATAAACATTCCCATATAAACTCACATCGTTGAGGGAAATCGTGTTTCCGTGTTCTCATCTTGAAAGCTCCGAGTCCAGCGAACTCACCTTGCCCTACTTCCCTGGCGTTTATAGGATCAACTATGTGACCAGAAGCTTCCATCTTATTCCCATTTTTGATCTCTCTGTGGAAAATCTTGGACTCCCCCAAAATGTTTGCTCCTAGGATTCTGCTCCTTCCGTCTATCTCTGGTTTCTTGGGCTGCAGTCTGACTTACCTGTGCCGGTATTTGGTTTGGGAGATGCAAGGTGTGTTGGGAAATAGTTTAGGGAAACAGGGAGACCCTTTGGCGAGGGCATATTTGGGACCCATTGCTATGGAAGATCTTTGGAAAGTTGCGGACTTCAAAGATACCCACAAGAGAACCAGGTCTTGTTTTTATCCTGCGTGTCTCAAAAACAATCTCCATAGTTACTCAGAAGTATATGGCCATGGTCATGTCTTTGGAGGAAATGTGGACTAACTTTGGTGCTGAGGCAAGAGACTCTTGCAGCTTTGTTTTTCCTGCTCGCTCTTCGAGCAGCCTGACTCATGAGAACTAAGTGGCCCGTTGATGCATTCAACTGTGAGGATTGAAAAGTACTTTTTTTCTTCTCAGTGCTGAGAAGAATTTAAAGAGTTTTGGGCATGATGGTTTTGTTTGATCTCAACACTTGGGACAAAAATTTCCCTGGAGTGACATCGTCTGGGGGGGGCGGTCTTTCTGATGCCACTCGTTTTGCATGGTATGACTGGGAGAAATCTCTCTGCGTCAAAGTTGAGGGCCCCAGTGTGCCTGGTCTGGTTTTCTTGGTTGTATTTGGGAACTCCAGGAACGTGAGATGACAGTTAATAAGTGAACCCCTGCACACATGCGCACGTGTGTACACACGTGCGTGTGCGTGCGCGCGCTTGCGCGCACACACACACACAGCTTCTTGCTCATCCAGTCATTCAGGGCAGGGTGAGGTGTCAAAAAGAAAAAAAAGATATGACCCTTTTCAGTTACTGTGAAGCAGTGTTTTCAGACGCCCTTGGATCTTGGAACACAAGCATTGTTGAGTGATTGGCAGCGACCACCAGGAGTAAAATACTTCTGAGGGACCATCATGATCAGAGAAGAGGTGGGGAAGTCGGCAGAAAACCTAGCCTGCTTTGAAATTCCCAAAGCTCAGTCTTCCAGAGAAAGCAGGGGTTGGTTGAGAATTTGCTGAGAAGTTAGTGGGTTCTTCCTGGTCCTTGTGTGCTATTTGAAAGCGTCCTTTTAAATTTTAGGGCCCCGATCCTAATGTGGACACTCTAGGTCCTCATTTCCGAATAAATCAGAAGGCAGAGAGAGAAGCACCTCCAATGAGGAAGGGTAGATGGAAATTGGGGTGTAGTGTATTTTCTCAGGATAGGGGCATGGCAGAGGGACGGATGGGGCAGTGAGAAATGCAACAACATGAGTTGAAGTGTCGTTTACTGACTCGTGGGGTTCGCGAGTGGAAAATAATTTATAAATGTGGAAGTCATTTATAACAACATCACCTGGGCTAGGCTGAGGGTGTATGAATTACTTGGCAGCTGGTGTCGGCCATCACAAAGGACAGAAGGTTCTTGCCCAAGTTTTCCCTCTGGGGCCCGGGACTCCCACATCGCTGCACATGTATGGGGGAAATAGATCCAGAGGACCCAGCCTGAGACTGGATGACCGCATTGTGGGTCTGTTAGCAGCAGTCAGGACCCGTTTCTGTTGAGTTAGTGGCCGAGGCAGGCTCAAAGGGGATGAAGACCCAGATGGGCCCTGGATAGGTCAAGACCCAGACGTGCCTGTGGCCAATGCCTGCAGAGGAGCTGGTCCCTTGAGGCCCAGATCTTTCCATAAAAGAGGGATGATGGGGGTGGGAAAAGGGAGTGACCTTTCCCCTGGTGATCCTGTAAGGTGGCCACTAAGACTTCCTTCCTAGCAAGACCCTTCAGGGATGATCTTGGCTTTCACAGACCTTGTAGGCAGGTCCCAATGCCTTGAAATGCAAGTGTGCCCCGTGATGCCCTCCCACACAATGTATATATTTGTCATTTTTCTGAATGGTAGGCAAAAAGGGGACCAAAGTAAGTGACAAATCCAGCAAGAGGAAGATTTCCCTGACTTGAGATAAGCCAAGTGTGAAAAGGAGCTGGAGAAATTAAGAGTCTCCTCTTTCCTCCCTTCCAGGAGACCCCAGGTCCAGCCTTCAGAAGCCCTTAATGCTTTTGCAGCAAGAACTAATTGGCTAAAAACAAATTGGCCATTTTCATCCCCTGCAATGTAACTTTTGGCCGTTGTTTAGTATTTGAAGGAAGGGAGGCTGCGGATCAAAATTTGGCTTTTTAGAACAGGAGCAATTTCACGATCCTTATGCCATGACTATTTCTCTAAATTGTCTGGGCAGAAAGCTTTGAATGCCTTTTGCCAGGCTTTGCTTGCGTGCACACACGCACGTGCACGCGCACACATACCACATAGGACTGAGAAGTCTTAATAAGAAATGAAAAAATAATTTTTCCCCCAAGAAGAAGCTCATACAAAGTTTTGGCCTCGTTCAGTTTGAAGTAGACGCGTATTGATCTCCGTGCGGTCAATTTTTGCCGAATTTGTAATCCTGTTAGGCCTCCGGGAAAGGCATGATTAATTTACTTGTACATTTCACTATTTTGGGTCAGTTTAGTTAATAAGCATTTATTTTGTGCTCAGCGCCTGTGAAGCATTTTGCTGGGATTAGGGGTGTGTGTGTGTGTGTGTGTGTGTGTGTGTGTGCACGCATGCGCACATGCATTAATAGGGCCCCATTGCCTGGCGTAGAATAATGGTCACCAGTAGGCTAGGTTCCCATCACCTCCCCAGGACAGGAAGAGGAGACGAGTGGCACCTTTTACCATCACTCGTCCAGGAGGAGGGAGAAAAAGCCCAGTCGTTGAGCAAATACAGCCTCCCAGAGCCTTGGAGACAGCCAAAGAACACAGGCTTCCTTCTGGTGCCTTGGTTCTCGGACCTTCAGAGTTTCCGAGCATTAATTCTTAATTGCCTGGGAGTTGAACACTCGTGTGGGCCAGGTCTCTGCACATGAGTGGACAGTTGGGAATATTCAACCTCTTTGCAGCACCTTTTATGCCGCTTCCTTCACACATGGTAGTGGTGGTGGTAGGAGGATGTGTGTGTGTGTTTAACTTTTAAGAAATGCATCGTTTGACTTCCAAAGAAGGAAGAAAAAGTATGCATAAATCTCGAAAGCTGAGAAAAGGAAAAACAAAGCAAAACAGCCCTCAGCTTTGGCCTTTCCTAACACCGAGTCTCTAAAGGGGAGCATGTGTCATTTTGATGGTGCGAGCACTTCATCCCCGCTTCTTTGGGGGGCCCCCTCTTCCTCTCTGGGCTCCCCACAGCCTTCCTGTCTCTCTGCCTTCAGATGATGGGCTAAAATTCCACTCAAAAAACAACCATCAAAATGCCAGGGTTCGGCCAGAACAGTTTTTGAGAAATGGTGTCCTCGGCATCCCCCACCATTTGCTTAATTCCAAACTCATCTCGACGGTTCCCACCAAGGCCTTGCCTTTGCAGAGTGAGGGCCAGACGGAGTCTTTTCGGCGCTGAGCCAGTCTGCAATGAACTGAAGGCGCTGAGGAAACAGGCATTTGGAGAGATGAGGATACAATTTCTTTTTTTATGTGGGCCCGTTAAAGTCTAATGGACATTGGTGTCTGGCCTTAAATTTGGAGAGGGTCTTTATCTAACCCTTAAAACCAGAGTCGTTTCCGGTAAATTACGACACCCCAGGCAAGACCACTAAATCTTCCAGAGGCTTGTCTGGATGGCCGTGGTGGGCCTGGGAGGGGCCATGGGGGGCACACCTGTTACCTGTACCAGCTATAATTATGACATTTCTAGACTCCTGGTTTTAAAGGAATAATTTATGGGCTAGGTAACGCCGGAAGAGAGCAGCCAGAGGCGTTCTGGCTCATGGCAGCGAAATTGCAAGAACCCCCACGCTCGGTGCCCATCACGGCCCCTGCATTTCCTTAATGAACTAATTTAGTTCCCCAACATTTGGTATTAAGTAAGTAGTTATTTTGGGAACCTAAGAGAGAAAGAGCTGGAAGACTTTAAAAAAAACTTTTTGGGAAAAAGAAAAAGTATTGCATTTTGAAGTTTGAGACGTCTTGGCGTCCAGGCGTAAGATGTGGGGGAGGACTCCTTTGGTGCGACGTGGCCGGACGTGGCGAAGCGGCCAGCCCCATCCCTGCCTGTGTTTTTGCTTCTCGACAGAGGGGGTTTTTCCGTTGTCAGGAACGGCGGAGGCCACAGCACCCAGACTCCGAGCAGTTTGTTTGGAAGTATTGTTTAGATTATTCTCGCTTTTCAAATTGAGAGAAACTTGGTTTAATGGGAAAATAGCAGTATTACTATCTTGGTGTGTTTGCTTTAGTGTTTAAAAATAGTTTGTTTTCATATCCCAAATTTCATCCTTTCCTTGTTTGCTTGTTTGATGGAAACCCGTGTGCATGTGTGTGTGTGTGTGTGTATGTGTGTGACGGATGCCAGCACACACATCTATATAGATGCAGGCAGTCAAATAGTTGCAATCGTCCAACCAAAAAACGATTGCAATTGTACATCTGGCTAAAGGGACTCAGACCATTTGTTTTTAACTTAAACCATCTTGTCCTTTCCTCCCGCATCAGCACACTACTCCCCAACTCCCCCCTACCCACAACCCAGAAATATTTATTTCTTCCTTAAAAAAAGGAATGCCGGCTTGTTTGCTAAGGTCCCTGTTGGAATAGATTTTCAGAGGTTATGTATTAAATGTGTTTGAGGGCGATTTCAGCCCTCAGCCTGGTTGTCCCAGTACTAATGGTAGCAGGGCCTATTACAGAGAGGCAAAGAATATTGTAAATGGCTTATGCAGAAAAACCATTTAGATAAAAATGCAATTTTCCCCTCTGCATAGAGTGCTAAGAATTAATAGCACATTCTTTCTAAATGGGTATTTTTATATTATATTTTCCCCTAATGAAATTCTTTTCCCAAACAAGAGCATGTTTCATTTTAAACTTTAGAGTAAAATTGATCTGTTTTTAAGCCTGCAAAAACTGGTGTCCTAGTTCTCAGCAGGCCCCTACCTTCCCTCCTCTGCGTCCGAGCTTTTTGACATTAGATTATGCAGCGGACGGTAATGGCGGTTGTGTTTTTTGACAGTCCATTCACATTAAGGCCGAAATAGAGAGAAAGGCTGGGCTTGCCCACATTTTGGGTGGATTTGGGGGTGTTTGGTGTTTTCAACAAACAGAGAAACTGGTCCTGAAATCTGAGCTGTGTGCGCTCAGCCCTGGCCTGGCCTGGGAGGGGGCTCAATTCCCTGCTCCCGGGGAATGCCTGTGATCCCCTAGGTGCATCCCCTGCTCCTGGCTTCTGTATGACTGCTGGGTAGATCCAGGGGCCCCAGTCCTGCTCCCCTTTATGTGACTTCTGGGAAAGGGGCTGCTTCCAGCTCCCGAGTACCCTCTGAGGGGCAGTTCTCAGGGGCCGGCTTTCTGCCAAGGCCTCTGTGGCCATTTTGGGAGGAATGGAAATTCAGAACTTCTTAGAAGGCTGACTTCAGGCAGACCAGCAGGAGCCTGCGGCGGCATCATCGTGGAAAGTCTTTGAGAGCTTGTTGCACTGGCCGCCACGGGCCAGTGTCTGCTGACCCAGTTTTCCTTGCCTGAGTGTGTGTACGTGGAGATATTCGCTTAGGTGTCCAGACTTGACAGTGGTAGACCCTGTGACAGTGTAGTAACTGAACATCTAAAACACATGCTTGTGGTTTTTCATTATCAATATGGCACTAACGTGAAACTTTAGGTACAATTCTAGAATGGGAAACACCTTCTCCTGTTTTTTGTACCGCTTCCCTACAACATTTTCCAGTTGAGATAATGAACGCCCAGAGAGGGCAGGCAACTTGGCCAAGGTCACACAGCACAGGCGCAGATCCAGGAAAGGACTATAGTTGACCCTTGGCCTTGGCCTTCCCTTCCTGCCCCTCAACGCCCTCACCTGAGAGCTAGGATTTGATTTTATCTGGGTAAGCCTTGTGCAGACCAGAGCTGGGTCTTTTTAAACTGGAGGTTTCTAAGCCTGTTTAAAAAGCACCACGACAGGGCCGGGCACAGTGTCTCACGCCTGTAATCCCAGCACTTTGGGAAGCTGAGGCGAGTGGATCACCTGAGGTCAGGAGTTCAAGACCAGCTTGGCCAACATGGTGGAACCCCGTCTCTACTAAAAATACAAAAATGAGTGGGGTGTGGTAGGTGTCTGTAATCCCAGCTGCTCAGGAGGCTGAGGCAGGAGAATTGCTTAAACAGGGGAGGTGGAGGTTGCAGTGAGCCAAGATTGCACCATTGCAGTCCAGCCTGGGTGACAGAGCAAGACTCAGTCTCAAGAAAAAAAAAAAAAAAAAAGGCACCACGATGTCCATCCTGTGGTTGGTGACAACAGCCCTTGTTCCCTTCCTCTTGTGGAGGTGGACATCGTGCGGGAGAGAATTCTTGACCTTGGGGAAGCTGCAGTAGCATCATAGCCTGTCAGATGGTTGCTGTGGGCTTCAGTCCTGGCGTTTTGATTCTTCTGAGCTGGGCGACCTCGGACAAGCCACTTCACTGCTCCCAGCTTTCTTTCCTCATAGATAAAATTGAAAAAAGGAAAAAAAATAGTGTGTACCTCACATAAATATTGTGAGGACCAAATAAGTTGTTTTAGCTAGCATTATAATTATGTGACCAAGAGCACAGGCTTTGAAGCCAGACTACCTGGGTTCAAACCCCAGCAATTCCAGTTCCTAGCTATATGTCCTTGGGCAGATTACTTAATCTTTCTGTTCCTTCATTTCCTCATCGGTGAAAGAGAATAATAATAGTTCCTGCCTCATGGAACTAGAAGGATTCAGCGAGTTAATAAATATATGAGTTGATACTCAGAAGCCTGCTTAACACAGAGAAAGTACTATGCCAGCACCAGGTTTTACTGAGCACTGACTATATACCAGGTGGTTCATATGTAGGACATCAGTGAACCTAGGAAGTGCATGGTGGCATTGTTGCTATTGTTTGTCCCATCTTAGGGATGAGGAAGCGAAAGGCACAGATGGCTAGCAAGTGGTGCAGGCTGGAGGGGAAACAGTGCCAGGCTGTACTTCAGGCACTTAGCCCCGGGCCTGGCACTGGGGACTTGCTCAATAAATGTCACCATGTCATAGGGCGGGGCTAGGCTGGAACCCACTGCCCCTGCATCAGCAATTTCAGGCTTCACTATTGGGCCAGTGTGGGGCCAGGGAAGGGAGGGGAGGATTATATGTGCAGACCTTCTCCTTGTTCGGGGCAGTCAGACCCTGTGGTCTGGTCACAGCCTGCCACCATCAGGCACAGGTTCCTAGCAGCGGGATGGTAGCGCCAAGGTATTTTTTTACCACCCAACAGCTCTCCCTGCGCCCCTAAGGAACAGTTCCCTGATCTGCATGAGTGATGGTAGACCTTCCTGTGGAGGGAATCTGTGAGGTGAGCTGGTCCCCGGCTCCTGATTATTTTTGCCAGGAGCCCGAGTCAATCATAAACAGTCTGGGAGCCAGCAATAGAAAAATTAAACCCCTGCGTCTGGCACCTCAGGTGGGGCCTCCGAAACTTGTCAGGCTCGGGCTGAACAGAGATAGCAAGAGAGAGAGAGAGAGATTGAGAGAGAGAGAGAAAGAGAGCTTGAGAGTGAATGAGCGTCCCTGCCCCCGGAGACAGTGGGAGGGTTTAGGAGGCAGACAAGCGCCTGGGTTCAAATCCTGGATCTGCCACTTGTGTGCTGTGTGACTCTGGGGAGGTGATTCACCTCTCTGAGCCTCAGTTTCCTCACCTGTTACATAGGTATAATTCTTGGGACCCTCTCAGAGGGTTGCTGTGGGGCCTGAGCATCTGGACAGGTTGGTGAGAGCATAGGCTCTGGAGTCAGCCGGAAGGTAGCTATTCTCTGTTCCCACGTCTTGGCCATATCCGGTTCCTCTCTGGGCCTCAGTGTCCCTGGCTACAAACTGGGAAGAGTAACACCCTTCCCGCAGGGTAGTGGGAATGCTCTTCACCCAAGGGCAGCGTTGCCCCCCAGGGCATACTTGGCAACGTCTAGAGACGTCTTTGGTTGTCATGGTTGCAGGGAGGAAGAATGCTATGGGTCCCTGATGGGTGGAGGCCACGGATGCTGCTCAGTATCCTACAATGCACAGGACAGGCCTCACTACTCTCCTTTCTAGCCCCAAATGTCAATAGCGCCAAGACTGAGAAACTCTGAACCACAGTGAGTGATTGAGGTTACGTTCAAAATAATACTCAGGGCTGGGCATGGTAGCTCATGCTTGTAATCCCAGCATTTTGGGAGGCCAAGGCTCATGGATCACTTGAGCCCAGGAGTTCGAGACCAGCCTGGGCCACAGAGTGAGACCCCATCTCTACAAAAAATACAAAAAATTAGCTGGGCATGGTGGTACACACATGTAGTCCCAGCTACCTGGGAGGCTGAGGTGGGAGGATCATCTGAGCCTGGGAGGTTGAGGCTGCCGTGAGTCGTGATCATGCCACTGCACTCCTGCCTGGGCGACAAAGTGAGACCTTGTCTCAAAGAAAAAAAATAATACTCAAACTTGCTAGACAGTATAGTCTATTTTCGAGAGTGTTGGCATATTTATTCATTCAACAAACACTCCCAAGCACTTAACCACATGGAGATGCTGTTCTAGGTGGTGGGATGCAGTGGGGAGCAAGACAGACAACGCCCTGCCCTCATGGAATTTACATTCTAGGAGAGGGGCCAGAATGACAGACAACAGAGAAGAACGCAGAGAATCAGAAGAGGGGATGTGTGTGAGAGTTCCTAGTCTGGGCCACCAGGAAGGTCTCGGTGAGGCAGTGATGGTGAAGCAGAACCCCCTGAGTGATGATGAGGAACCAGCCACTAGCGTTCTGGTGACTCTACTTTTAAACATCTGGCTCTCTGGGGTAGGGGAGAGAAAAATAAATGCTCTGATGTGCAGCATCTGCTGATTTCCATGGTGTAAATACTCCCAATTTCAAGCCACCAAAGTGATGTCAGCCGTCAGCTGGATTGCAGAATTCCTGAATATTTAACAATGGGCTGCGGCACCCTGGAGCCAGCTGTGTCAAGCTCTGCAGGAAGTGGGTTGGGCAAGGGGACAGTGAGGGCAGGTCCTGAGGCAGGACAGAGCGGGACTATTTTAGGAACAATGCATTGCTGGTGAGAGGGGAGAGACAGTTCAGGCAGGCAGGGGCCCAACTGCTCAGGGCTTGTAGGCACGGTCAGATCAGCAGTTTAGATTCCACTCTAAAGCGTGGCCAGGAGCCAGGGGAGGGTGTGGAGCACAGACAGGCTGGGATCTGACAGCATGTAGTAGATGTGCAACTAACGGTGCTTCATCTGAGCCTAAGGTATCTGAGATAATGTCTGTTTCCCTTCCCTATGTTCTGGCCCTTTCTGAGACAGCAGAAACTTTTCTTCTGCTTTGGAAGCCCCGGGCCATAGGTTAGGGCAAGTTAGGCTGTCCCCTAGGACAGGGTGCTGGGGTCCTAAGGTAAAGGTTCAGCTTGCCACAGGTGGGAGGGCATGGGGCATGGGGCATGTCAGTGGCTCCCTGAGCTGGGCAGGCCACGATTTATGTCCTGGTCCAGGGAGACTCTGTTTCCTCCTTCCCCCAGGCATTGTTCTCCAGGCCTTCATAGGTCACTCCGACAGGAAGGCACAGGCCCAGCTGGGGCCAGCCCGAGGAGGTGTGGAGGCCTGGGCCCCTGGGTGACCCAGGCCTGGTGTTCACTTTCTGGAAGCTTTTCTTTCGCATTCCTCCCCAACTCCCTGAGTGGCAAAGGAATCCTAACAGGCTACAGTTATTAAACTCCCATCATGCCAAGCCCCATTTTACAGATGAGAAAACTGAGTCCAGAGAGGCCAGGTGACCTGCCCAGGGGTGCAGTGTGGATTCATATCCAGGCCTTTCTGAGCTTGTGCTCAGAACCACTTATGGGCACAGAGATGAGGAGCTGTATTTCCTACCAACAGATGCTAAAGATAAAAACCAACTCTGGGTCTTGCCTCCTTACGGCTGTCACCAGGTCATGCCATTGGCTGTTTAGGTCTTCCCCATTTGTTCCCCACAGGTGACGGGACAGTGGTTAGAACCCCTAGCCTGGGTGCTGCAAGGTGATGTGATGTGATGGGGGCAAGGCTGTGCTGCCTCGCTGATCCTCAGTCTGCTGTCTATCCAGTGGCCCAATTCTGGCATCTCCTAGGACCCCAGTGAGGAGGAAGCACCTGCCGGTGTAGCTGGTACCTGCTGAGTGCCAGGGAGCACACGAGCTTTGTTGCAGGAGTGCATCCTATGCTGGTCCCAGGCCTAGGGGGTGAGGGCCCCATCCAGAGACAGCATTCATCATGGTCACCCCAGCACCTGCTGCCTTTGGCCCCTGAGGTGTAGGAGGGCTGATGGGGATTTCCTGCAGAGGGCCTGGGATGGGGCTGGTTCAGGGTCAGGCATCTTCACCCCTGTCTCTGAAGGGGTGGGCAGGGAAGGAAGGGAGCCAGCCCCAGCCACCTCCTTTCTTCCTTCCCCACCCTCAAGGACACTGGTCTTAGTCAGCTTTGCTTCTCCTTTCGTAGGTTGCATTTGCCTGGGCCACTGTGGTCTGGGCCTCAGCCACTGTCCCACCCAAGTGAGGCTTGTTACAGACGTCAGGGCCCACCTGACTGTGGTGGGGTACACGAGGCTGCTCACATTTCCTCCATTAGTCACCTGATGGCTAGGCATTGGAGTCAGATTTTATGTCCCAGACCTGGGGGAGGAAGACAGTGCAGGAAGCCAGGCCTGTGGCCTTCCACTGGACTGATCTCCTCCCTGCCCCAGGCCTCAGTTTCCTCATCTGCCTTTTGGGTTAAGCGGGGTCGTGGTGAGGATTAAGACAGATAATGAAAAGCACTCCGCCCAGCGTCTGGCACATCGCAGACGTCACTAAGCCTTGGCATAAATACAGATGCTTCTCCTCCTGCACAGGAGGCATCGGGAACCTGTGAGGGGAGGGGATGACACGTTGCATGAAGTGGAGAGGAGTGGGCGTCCCCCCGTAGGACGGCTCATTCTCCAGTGGGCAGTGAGAGATTTGCCTGCAGAATTTAGGAGGGTGGTCTCGGGTGCCGTTTAGGAAAGAGAAAGTGGCCGCGGCAGCTGGCAGAAATTCCCTCAACGGCTAGATGTGTTACAACGCCAACCAGTGAGAAAATGAATCTGAGACAAAAATTGTGCATTTTCTGGAACTCCTTAGAGTTTTAAATACCCTGGCCCCATATACCCACTTCTTAGATTCCCTGTTTGTGTAGGGCTTGAAAAATCAGTCCCTCGTTAGTGTTGGGAAACTTTCCTCAAAATCACGGCAACAATGCTAATAATATTTAAGAGCACATTAATCACACCTTCTACTCTGTATATATATGGTGACGAGTTCTCCACGGGCAGTTACCAGACAAACCATGTGTAGCCCTTAAAAGTTGCCTGGTGGGTAGGAATCCCTGGTAGCTGTTCCCACTGCTTTGTCATCAGCCTGGGTCACTGACTCAGGATAAAAAGATGTACCCTGTAGGATTTTTCTTTTCTTTCTTTTTTTTTTTGAGATGCAGTCTCACTCGTGTCGCCCAGGCTGGAGTGCAGTGGCGCGATCTTGGCTCATTGCATCCTCCGCCTTCTGGGTTCAAGCAGTTCTCTTGCCTCAGCCTCCCTGGTAGCTAGGATTACAGGCATGCACCACCACGCCGGGCTAATTTTTTTTGTGGGTGTGTATTTTTAGTAGAGACGGAGGTTCACCATGTTGGCCAGGCTGGTCTCAAACTCCTGACCTCAAGTGATCTGCCCGCCTTGGCCTCCCAAAGTGCTGGGATTACAGACATGAACCACAGTGCCGGGATGGACTTTTATTTTCTGTCTCTTTCTCTCTGTTTTTTTTTTTTTTTTTTTTTTTTTTTTTTTTTTGAGGTCTAGCTCTGTCACTTAGGCTGGAGTGCAGTGGCACCATCATAGCTCACTGCAGTCTCCAACTCCTGGGTTCAAGAGATCCTCCCACCTCAGCCTCCAGAGTATCTAGGACTTCAGGTGTGCAACACCACACCTGGCTAATGTTTTATGTTTTCATAGAGATGGGGTCTTGCTATGTTGCCCAGGTTGCTCTTGAACTCCTGGTCTCAAATGATCCTCCCTCCTCGGCCTCCCAAAGTGCTGGGATTACAGGCGTGAGCCGCTGTGCCCAGCCAGAACTTTTCTTCTTGCTTGTGTTTCTCTCCAAATCCATGCTATGGTGAACAAGCCCATTTGACTAGAGGTTTCATCTCGATTTTGCTTTTGGAAGAAATCTCTTGTGATTGTCTGCCTCAAGCGTTCATTTACGGTTTAATCAAACAAAGGTGGGGTGGTAAAGGGATTGCAGGGACCGAAATCCTATTTGTAGAGAGTGTGTGAGGGGGGATACTCATGCCTTCCCTTGCGTTTTAAAGACCAAGGCAAAAACTTTTTGCATGCCAGTTCCTGGGGGACAGAAAAATCTCTCAGGCTGCGGTTCCCCAGGTGTTTGCTCTGTCTCCCTCTCCCCCACCACTCCCCCTCCTCTCCTTTTTCTTCTCTCCCTTTCATTCCTGGAACAATCGTCCTGACCAGTTCCTTTGGACTCTTCCACATTCTTTGCCAAAAACAAAAACCATTCTTAACCCCAGATGACCAGGCCTGCAGCCGTTTTGTCTGGTATGTGGCGTCCGCCCGAGTTGGGGCGGGGGCATGTATGCTTCCAATTTATATTCCAGCATGCCAGCTTCAAGGCGAGATGGGGCTGGGGGAGGAAAAGAAACCTCAAAAAGTGAGGAGGCCAGAACCACTGCATTTCAAGAGAGGAGAAAGAGGGAGAGGCTGGGGGAGAGACAGCCAAGCCGAGGTGACCGGCAGATTCTAGGTCAGGCCAGGCCTGCCCGTTCAGAGCCCACCCCCAACCTCCACCCTTCTTAGCCCTGTGGTAGACTTTGGATTGTACTCTGTATTCTATTTGATTATTACTATTTTTTAATGAGGTCAGACTGAAAATCCATCTGCCTGGGCCTGCCTGCCTAGGTTTGAAGGCAATTAAACTGGAGACTAACCTCTTAATTAGGGTTTCCCTGTGTAAATCTCATTTGATAAATTCCTTATCAGCCTTGGCTTTAACTACAGCGCGTCCTCGAGACAGGATTGAACTCCCCCTGGGACCCCTCAGTGAATCCCCCCAGAGAGACTGCCCCACTGCAAACTCTTCCAGCCGGAGCCTCCCCTAGGAAGAGCCGGGAGAGAGGCCCCTTTCAGGGTTAATTAATCAGAAAATGTAGTGGTGCCTGGTGATTGCGGAGAACTTGTCTGCCACCTTTGAATTCTCCCGTCTCCCCTTCTGCCTCCCTTCTAAGTCTTAAACAATTTTTTTTTTTTTTGGGTGAACTGAACTCTGCTAAAGGAAATCTGCAGCCCCTACTCCTTCCTCGTGGCTCCCCCTCCCTTCTGCCCAACTTGTTTGTGTGGATGGTTAGATTTTTTTTTTCCTTCCCTTTTTTAAATGCAAGTGCGGCTGGGAGTAGAAATGTCAGGGGTCAGGCTTCAGGCGGCAGGGAGCAGAGGGGCAGCCTCAGCTGCTGTTGGTGCCATTTGGGGAGAGAGCAGAGCTGAGCTTAACCCTTTGGGGCCCAGGCCCTGCCTGTGGGTTCAGGGATACTGGGCACTTCTTTCCCCTCTCTTCACTAGAGTCAGAGGGGACTCTGGCACCTGGACTCCTTTTTCAGGATTTTAAGCTACAAATCACATCTGGGGTGGGACAGGGCAGTCATAGCGGCATCATCTAGGAGAGTGCGAAGTGGGGGTTTTGGTTCCATCAGCACGTCCTGAGCACCTGTGGTGTGTTCCAGACCAGGAGCAAGATGCCACCCATATAGATGTGGTCGCACAGGGCAGGCTGGGCCATGGCCGTATGCACTGCTGTAACCTTGTCAGCATCCCAGGAGATAGCCCCATTTACAGACGGGGAAAGCGAGGCCTAGAAGGGGTAGTGATGTGCTCAGTTCCCCAGCTGCTCAGAGGTTGCAGTGGATGCAAGGCCATCTCTCCCAGTTCTGAACCCTCGATTCCTGCATACCAAGAACCCCCTGCCACTCCCAGTCTCTGGAGTCCGATCAGAGGAGAAGTCTGACTCATGTATGGTGTTTGGATTCCTTCCATCATTCTGTAGCCATTGAAGGGGCGGGGGGCCAATTTGGAGGGTAGAGCATGTGCCATGTCACCCACAGCACCCTCCAGCCGCTGTGAAGCAGCTACCGCTGTGGACCCATTTTACAGATGAGGAGGGTGAGGTACAGAGAAAGAAGGGACCTGCCTGAGAGCACAGACGACATGTGGCAAAGCCTGATTTATCCCCCATTGTTTCTGCCCACCGGGCCTGGCTGCTCCTCAGCATGCGACATCAGCAGTCCCTGGAAGCAGGAACAAGAACACAGAACTGGTGCCTCCCAGCCACGGGGTCCCCATCACCTGTGGAGTTGTCCAAGGGGCTATGCAAGCTGGATGGTCTGTGATACGGGGCTCAGGAGGGGGTGCAGCTGGCCTGGGTATTGTCAGGGTGACAGGGGGTCTAGTCTGCCAGCGGCTTAGGTTGGTACCTGGCAGAGCTGCCCCTGGCACACAGGGCTCTTATGGAATTGTCACGACTGTTATGTCTGAGCCTCAGTTTCCTCATTTGTGAAATGAGGACGATGGCAGTGGCAACCCCCTGGGGTTCTGTGGGCACGAAACCCGTTCATGCACAGAAAGGCTCACCAGCAACGACCTGTACCTGGTAAGCTTCAGTGCACATTAATTGGCATTATTATCATTTATTACTAATTTTGGAGGAAAAAATGTAGGTACCAACCAAGTCTCTGAGGGAAGAAGCCCCATGTGATAATCAACACTTCCGTGGATAGCTAGGAGCGTGGGGGTTCCCAGTGGGATCTGAAAGCAGGAGGTCTTGCCCTAGTCTGACCCGTGGGGTGGACCTCCCACCTGGGGCTGTGTGGCCCTGGGGAAGTTGCTTCAACTCTCTGTGTTCCTGCTGGTGGGGAGGAAATGCCAGCTTCTTTGGTTGGTGGTGGGATGAGCCTGGACCTCAAGTCTTCAGGGCGAGGGGAGGGAGATTTGCTTCACGGCTCTGCCTTTAATTGGTCAGTGGCCTTAGAATCTATCTTGCTGGCCAGGCCTCTGTTGCCCCGTCTGGAATATCCCCATTCACGATGGTGAAGTGTAGAGGAAGTGATACGCCCAGATGTGTTTTGCAGCCTCCCAGCGAGCTCTTTAGACTTCAGGGACTATCATTAGAATAGTAGAAAGTGGGATCATTTCTCTGCAGAGTTGGGGGGAATCTGGGCACACGGGAGGTGAAGCATTTGGCAGCTGCAGATTTGTGCAGGGGTCTGTTTGCTCTGTGTCTGCCCCTGAGCCCCTACCACTGAGAGGGCACCGTGGGGGTGGTGAAAGATACTCATGTACGTCAAAGGATCAAGGACGGGCGCAGTGGCTCATGCCTGTAATCCCAACACTTTGGGAGGCAAAGCAGGTGGATCACCTGAGGTCAGGATTTCGAGACCAGCCTGGTCAACATGGTGAAACTCAGTCTCTACTAAAAATACAAAAATTAGCTGGACATGTTGGTGTGTGTCTGTGCCTCAGTAGTTGGGAGGCTGAAGCAGGAGAACTGCTTGAATCTTGGAGGCAGAGGTTGCAGTGAGCCGAGATCATGCCACTGCACCCCAGCCTGGGCAACAGAGTGAGACTCTATAATAAATAAATAAATACATAAATAAATAAATAAAACAATTTGATGTTTAGGGACCAGGGTTTGGGTCCTGGTGTCCTCTCCTGTTGTATGGCTTTGAGTGAGTCACAGTGCTACACTATTGTCTTAGTTTCCTCGGCTATGAAATGGGCGTAGTGAGGTGGTGAGGACTAAGTGCAGCGAGCATGTGAGGCCCCAGCCTGGGCTCTGCACGGTGCACCCCCACGACTTGGGCCTAGCTGAGCCTTGAAAGGTTTGGAGTCGCCTGAAGCAGAGCTTGAATTCTCCCTTTGCTGGCCTGCGGCCTCCCTCTCTCCCTCGCTCTGAAACCAAAGCCCAGCATCTGCTTCCCCAGGAGCTGTTTAATATTCTGCCGTGGTAAAATGAACTCATTGGAGCCACCCGAAAACAGCTGAATGAACCCCCTGGCGCCCGGTGGCCTTTCAGAGTGGCTCCAGACCCCCCTTGGGCCTCGGGGAGGCTGGCAACGGCAGCAGCTGTGGGAGAGGGGCCCCCTTTTCTTCTTGGTGTCTCAGGGGAGCCTCTGACCTGCAAATGGGGCTCCTCGGGGGCTGGGTAGGGGACTGGAGTCTGGGGAGGGGCGGCCTGGGCTTCCCGGCCTGTTTGGGGCCTTGTTTGTGTGTCTTGGCTCAGAGGTTCTGTGTGTGGGGCCTCCTTGGGGAGGCTGACAAAGCTAGGCCTTCCCCAAATTCTTCTCCTGATTCTCCCCCACCCCAGCTTCAAACTAGGCCTAGTGCAGGCACTAGACTGCCAGCCCCCAGCTGCCAGCCACACTGCTTGATGATGATGATGATAATGATGATGACGATGGCGATGGCGATGGTGATAGTGACAGCAGCATCCATGAAGCAATTGCTAAGTACCAAACCCTGATGAGTGTGTTGTCTTGCTAGCTTATTGGCTGCTGGAAACCACTGGGAACAGTTTACTATTCTTATTCCCATTTGGCAGGTGAGGAAACTGAGGCCCAAAGGGGAGCAGCTGCGTGAGAGATCATGGAGCTAGGAAGTAGCCTAGCAGAGCTTCACCCGGACTCTCGCCAGCACACCACTGTCCTGGTGTCTCACAGACGTCTGCCCCTGCAGGTTGTCTTAGGGTTGGTTAAGTGATGCCAAGCCGTGGGGCACTGCCCACAGGCATACAGTTGGCACTAATTAAATGCTAGCCTCTATCATGACTTGATGACTGTACTTTGTCACACCTGTTACCTGTGAAGTCCAAATTTCATGACCGTCTCCCTTCTCCCCACACCCTAACTGCTCTATTTCCACCCCAACTCCCTCGAAAGGCAAATGGTAACAAAGTGCTTCCAGGTAGAAGCCGGATTAATTTCATGTAATTATCCCTGATAAAATTAAATATTACTTGCAATTAGTCTTGGGCAATTTCTCTGCTGAGGCACAGAGAGGCAGTGGGGTGAAAAAGGACTGAGTTGGCCCAGCCCCTGCTGGGCTGGGTGCTGAGTCTGTTGATGGCTGTGTGTGCTCTGCCAGAGAATGCCCTGTCGCCAGGACTTAAGCCCACAGTAGCGATTTCTCCCCAAGACGGAGAGCACTAGGGAGGGCCGGGCAGGAGGACACACACAACAGCGCCTTTCCTCCATCCTTATTTTATATCTGAGAAGCCTCAGCAAGTAGTACTGGGATTGATTTTTCCAGCAGGTGAGTGGCCTGACATGTGTCGGGTCCAACAACCTCTCTGGAAGATACCAATAACTGATATCCAGCGGTGGAACTCAAGGTGTGGGATTTCTTCCCCAGGAGTTCAAGGCCCAGCAACAACACTTTCCGCCAGCTGTGGGACCTTGGGCAAATTATCTCCTTTCTCTGAGCCTCAGTTTTTCCAATCTTTAAAATGGGTGTAACTTTGACCATGGAATGAGTTAACACAGGAGTTGGCAAACTTTTTCTGTAAAGGGTCAGACAGTAAATATTTTGGACTCTGCATGCCATAAAGTCTCTACTTAACTACCTAGCCCTTTCCTTGTCATGCAAAAGCAGTCACAGACAGTGTGCCAGTGGATGGGTGTGGCTGTGTTCTGATAAAACTTTATTTATGGACACTGAAATTTGGATTTCATATAATTTTCATTTGTTATGAAGTGTCTTCTTTTGACTTTTTTTCAACCATTAAAAAATGAAAAAAGGCCAGGTGTGGCGGCTCATGCTTATAATCCTAGCATTTGGGGAGGCTGAGGATGGCCTGAGGACAGGAGTTTGTGACCAAGCTGGGCAACATAGTGAGAACCCCTACCAACCTCTGTAAAAAATTAGCCAAGCATGGTGGCATGTGCCTGTCGTCCCAGCTACTTGGAAGACTGAGGTGGGAGGATTGCTTGAGTCCAGGAGACAGAGGTTGCAGTGAGCTATGATCATGCCACTGCCTTCCAACCTGGATGACAGAGTGAGACCCTGTCTCTAAAAAGAAAAAAAAAAAAAAAAAAAAAAAGGTTAGGGGAAAAACCCTACCGAAACATTCTTAGCTCATGGGGTTGTAGAGTTGTTTTTTTTTTTTAACCCTCCAAGACCCAGAAGTCAGATGGGGGGCCAGATTTGGCCACTGGGCCAAATTTGGGTTTGCCACCCCCAAGTTGACAGATGAAATGTACTTAATGCAGTGCTCAGCACAGGCAAACTGCCAAATAAATGGACACGACGACTATTATTTTCTGGACTCAAAACACCTTTTATGGGCATATTTAAGAGTAAGTTAAAAACAGGGACTGGATGTGGTGGCTCATACTATATTCCCAGCACTTTGGGAGGCTGAGGTGGGAAGAATTGCTTGAGGCCAGAAGTTCAAGACCAGCCTAGGCAACATAGCCAGACCCCATCTCTACTTTAAAAAAAAAAAAAAAAAAGAAGTAACCGGGCATGGTGGCTCATGCCTATAGTCTCAGCTACTGGGAAGGTTGAGGTGGGGGATTGCTTGGGTCTGTGAGGTTGAGACTAGAGTAAGCTGTGATTCCGCCAGTACTCTCCAGCCAGGGTGACAAGGTAAGACCCTGTCTCAAAAATAAAATAAAATAAAATAAAATGAAATAAAATAAAATAAAATAAAACAAAATAAAATAACCAGGTTTGTACTGTGAAGTTCGGTGGTAATCATTTCTTTTTCACGTTATGCTTGTATGTTTAAACTTTTCGTATGTTCTTTGATCAAGGCAGGACTATTACTTCCATTGCAGGGAGACTGAGGCCCAGAGAGGGAAAGTGCCTTGTCCAAAGTCACACAGCTGGGACAAGGCAGAGGTGGATCCTGAATCCACATGATTCTCTGCCTGGGCGGGCCCCAGAGTCTTCTCCAGAAATTTACGTGTTGGAAAATGCACTGGACTGGGAGCCACGTCAGTCCTGTCTTCCCTGAGCCTCAGTGTTTCAACCTGGAAATGACTGCCTTTCAAACCCTCAACTGTCTATGGACCGTGACTCTGGGGTGACAAGAATCTCTCAGTGGTTCTAAAATCCAGGTTACACCTGACCAGCATTTGCACTGCCTCGTGGCTAAGGCTTGTGGGAGCTATCTGCTCTGCTGGCCAGAAGGGATTTGGGAGGGAAGGTTGTAAGATGAAGCTTGGACTGTGTTCTCTAGGTTAGGATGAGGACTGTGAAATTGTGCATGGTCAGTGCTGAACACCCTGGATGCTCATTGTCAATATTGGATTATGATTGCCAATTAGTGACTATGTGGCCTTGGACAAATCTCTCTGAGCCATCGACTCTCCTTTTCATCATGATCTGGGGGATAGTAATGCAATACATTATAGATTGACATGAGAATAAAGGAAGGTACCAGTGAAAACTGAGACTTGGGGCTGGCCACATAGCAGATGATTAAAAAAAAATTGGCATCCTTGCCGGGCACGGTGGCTCACACCTGTAATCCCAGCACTTTGGGAGGCTGATGCTGGCTGATCACGAGGTCAGGAGATCGAGACCATCCTGGCGAACGCAGTGACACCCTGTCTCTACTAAAAATACAAAAAAAAAAAATTAGCCAGGTGTGGTGGTGGGTACGTGTAGTCCCAGCTACTCGGGAGGCTGAGGCAAGGAGAAAGGCATGAACCCAGGAGGAGGAGCTTGCAGTGAGCCGAGATTGCGCCACTGCACTCCAGTCTGGGTTACAGAGTGAGACTCCATCTCAAAAAAAAAAAAAAAAAAAAAAAAAAAAAAAGGCATCCTTGATATTATTGCTTTGTTATTATCATCATTCTACTTCATTCTCAGCCACTGCATTTCCAAGCCTCATTTCTGAGGATTGCGAATTTCCACCATCTAGAGCCTTAATTGGGGAGGCATGCTGGGGGAGAACAGGAGGCTGGGGGTGTGAATTTTAATCCTGTTCTGGCCTTGACTCATCATCTGACCTCAGGCAATTCACTGTATTTCACTGGGCTTCAGTTTCTCCCTCTTTGTGATTGTAATAGGTCAGATTACAGATTCAATATCAAGTGCTAATCTGGATTAGTTTTGGCGACCTGCAGCATTGTGTCAAGAAAGACTCTGAAGCCGTGTCCGGGTTCCCTAGGAGGAAGTGCTGCAGTTGATTAGCAATGTCTGCCATGGACTTAAGGTGAAATACACTTTGGTGGGAGCCTCGGGTGGTTGATAATCCTAGAAAAGATGACCAGCTCCTTTCAGCCCTGAATTTACATCAGTCTATGGAACCTGCCTACTTGAAACTGATGGGGCCTTTGCCTTTTGTAAGAAAATTAGTTGTCATGGCAGCCACTGATGCAGACTGGGAGAGAGTTTGTAGATTATTTTTCTAGATCAGTATTGTCCCACAGAACTTTCTGGAGTGATGGGAATGTCCTCCATCAGCCCTGTCCTGTACAGTATCCACTGACCACACACAGCTGTCAAACATTTGAAATATTGCTAGTCATGAATGAGGAATTTATTTTTAATTAATTAATTAATTATTTTAGAGACAGAGTCGCACCGTGTGACCCAGGCTGGAGTGCAGTGGCATGATCATAGCCTACTGCAGCCTCAAACTCCTGGGCTCAAGTGATCCTCCTGCCTTGGCCTCCCAAAGTGCTGGGATTACAGGCTGTGCACCACCATGCCTGGCCAGTTTTCAGATTTTATTTAAAAAATGTGAAAGCCGTGCATGGCTAGTGGCTACCGTGTTGGACAACCCAACTCTAGACTCATAGAGCTCCTGAGCTTGTAGGAGCTCCCAAGGCATCTACTTTTTATACCCCAGTGTGCATAAAGTCTGGGTGGGTCTTTGGGTGAAAGCCTGTTGCTTGGCAACCGACACCAAGCAGCACTCTCTGTAGCTCCACCCACAGGCAGCTGGAAACCACCTCTGCAGGAGTTTTGCTCAGGTGGGTGAGCTCTGCATACGAGGGTAAACGCTTTTCTCTTTTGCATTGCATGCCTCCTTGGGGGCCTGGTTCTCCATGGCTCAGACCCTGTGAGTGGGTGAGACCTGGCCTGAATCAGACCCACTCCCTAACCCCTGGATGAGTATGCCCATCTCTTACTCCCTGTGGCAATCCAGGAAACAGGAAGGCATTTCCAGATGCAGAGTCGGCGGGCCAAAGGGGAAGGCAGGATGATGGGTGTTTGGGAGAGTGGGAGACGTGTTTTATTTTTCCCTTCCCTGTTTCTCTCCCTTCTTGCCTCCTCCTCCCATTGTCTCTCTCTCTTTCTGGTGTGGGGAAAAAGTAGAAGATGCTTTGGAAACTGATGTGGCTTCATCCTGAGTTGGCAGCTCCCTCGCTGTGTGGTGTTGGGCAAGTCACCCCACGTCTCTGAACCTGTTTCTGCATCCTTTAAAAAGGAATAACAGCCCCTGCCTTTGAAGGGAGGACCCAATGAAGTAATATACATGAAATGCTTAGAATAGTGCCTGGCATGTGGTTCTCTTCCCTGGGAAAAAATTAGCCTCCAATGTGCTGATACTGTCTCTCTCTCTCTCTCTTTTTTTTCTTTCTGCCAAAACCCCCAAAACCCTCAACCAACACCTCTACCCGCCCCACCCTTCCTGCCCAGAGATGACGTTGGAGCGGTGGAGGGTAATTTCACCAATTTCCATGCTTGGAATTGACTTGAAACTCATCTCAGAGATTATCCCTGTAGGTCCAGTCTCAGGGCTGGGTGGCATGTTGGTTGGGAGAGTGGCCTTTCTGGGTGATCACCCTGGGCAGGGAGAAATTGCTGGCCCTTGTCAGCTCATGCCAGGGGACTCCTGCGTTTTTGTCTTTATTACAGGCACCTCCATTTTGGGGTTTTTGCACACACCAGCAGGGTCTAAAATAAACAAGAAGTTGACCGGGCGCGGTGGCTCAAGCCTGTAATCCCAGCACTTTGGGAGGCCGAGACGGGCGGATCACAAGGTCAGGAGATCGAGACCATCCTGGCTAACACGGTGAAACCCCGTCTCTACTAAAAAAATACAAAAAACTAGCCAGGCCTGGTGGCGGGCGCCTGTAGTCCCAGCTACTCGGGAGGCTGAGGCAGGAGAATGGCGTAAACCCGGGAGGCGGAGCTTGCAGTGAGCTGAGATCCGGCCACTGCACTCCAGCCTGGGCGACAGAGCGAGACTCCATCTCAAAAAAATAAATAAATGAATGAAATAAAATAAACAAGAAGTCTAACCTTCAAACTTTGAAGGAAGTCTGTTGGCTGGGTTGGGGTTGTGGGAAGTGAGTGGATATAATTCCTCAATCTCTAGGTGGTTTGTGAGAGAGTTGTCGCCCCTCTCAGTAAATGTGGCAAGCCTTCCAATGAAGTCTTGTATTATTGGCACCCAGGAAGCCTTGAAAAGCTCCTTTTCAGGTCTGTCTGGAGGCTCGGGTGATGCGGTTTGAGTCTTTCTCATTTTAGGGACTCTTTAGGGCTTGTTCCTGTTCCCGGGAATTGATGTAGTCAGCACACTGAGGGCCTACTATATGCCAGGTGCTACAGTCAGAGTGGGAAGTAAATAGGTGATACAAGTGATACAAGGCCCCCAGCTTCATGGAACTCATACTGTTGGGGCCATGGCAAAGAGCAGGACAAACAGGAAAAGTTCAGCACAATTAGGGTTGGCATGAAGTGTCACAGTCTGAGGGGCACTGGAGCCCACTGAGGGACTGGAAGAGGCCTCCTTGATGAAGGAAGATGGAGAAGAGTTAGCCAGGTGAAGAGAGAAAGGAAAGTGGTGGTCCAGGAAGACGGCAGAGATGACAGGAATAGTGTCATCACCCCTCAGTGATAGCGTACCACAAGCTCCATGGTTAAGCCTTCGGGACGAGGAGGGAATCTAGTGCTGGCTTTGGCAGTAGGGCCAAAATCCTCTGATCTAGTCACACTTCTGCCCTTGACTTACCCCTCTATGGCCTTGGTTTCCCTAGTAAATAGCATCTGCCAGCCCAGTCTTCCTAGGTCTGGTTCTGCCATCCTCAGAAGACCACAGGGACAAGGGGCTGTGACTTCCGCCCTTGGAGGAAGAGGCGCTGGGGCTTAATCCTGCTTCTCTATACCAGAGACATAGGCCAAATCCGGAAAATCCTGAGAGGTAGGGTATAGGTGTTGCAAAATTTGTCTTGTCTGTAGAAAATTTGACAGAAGGTGAGGCCAGGGTTGACTTAGTCACTTACCCTGCTCCCCTGCACCCGCCTCTTCCCACACTTTCTGCTGGAAGGAGTGTGGCGGCCCCCACCTTCCCCTAGAGACCACACGCCACCTTCCCAGGTCAGCGCCAGAGACGACAGTGGGTGTTGCAGGCCCAGCAAGAGCATGGAGAGCCAAGCCAGTCAGCATCGCTCAATCCTCTCTCCCGCCCCCAAGGTAAAGACCAGCGAATATTTTCCAGCAGTCCACAGGATAATTTGGGATGGGGAACACCCACTTGGGTGGCATCTTTAGGTCACGGAGTTCTGGTCCTGGCAGCTGACACTCCTGTGACTTTCAAAGGGGAGATCAGTTCAGAGAAGGCAAGTGATGCGCCTGAAATCACACAGCCAGCTTCCGGCAGAGCCCAGCTTTGGCTTCCTGAGTTGGGGAGGAGAGCCCAGTCCAGAGGGAAAGCAAGCTGGGGGTTGTTTGCGGCAGGCGCACTTCTTCCTGGAAAGCCAAAAGCTGGATCTGCCGGAACGCTAGGGTGGTTGCCACTGAAGATGGGTGTGCCGGGTACAGGCACCCCGGGGGCTTTGTTCCCCGTTGTTTTAATGGAAATAATTAACCAGCTCCTTCTAAGCCCAGACCACCTCCTGCTGCTCCCCCTGTCTCTCTCCACCCCCTGCACCAGGCACACACCAGGGAGTGGGTAAGAAGACACAGCCTCTGGACTCACATAGACCGGGGTTCGAGTCCAGGCTCAGCCATTTTTGCTGCGTGGCCTTGGTTCTCACAGAGCTGTGCAGAGAATCCGGGCCAGCCCCGGATCAGTGCTCCACCCACTACCGTCCACCCAGTTCTCGCTTGCCTGGCCGGTCACTGTCCACTTTGCCCATCACTCTGTCCTTTTGGAGTTGAAGCTGAACTGTTCTTTGCTGGGCAGGCAATACATCCCACATGGGGGTCCTCAGAGGCCTTGCAGGGGTAAGTGCTGGGAGCCCCCGCGTGAGTCTCCCTCCTGCCTGACGTGGCCGACTCACTCGGCCTCGGAAAACCCACCTTTCTCCTTTTTTATGGATGTGTTCTGGAATTATGATTATTATTTTTTTAACAGCAACCCTCTGCTCCTAATAATATTCTATTGATTTTTAAGTAGAAAGAGAGGTTTCTGCTGTAGCCCAAGAAGGAAGCTGAGGGCCATAGCAAATGACGAGGACATTTCTGACTCCCTAAAAGTGACAGCATGAATCTTCATAGATCAGGTGCATGGACTGAGCACCTACTGGGTACCTGGCTTGCAACCTCCTCTTATGCGAAGTTGGACAAGTGACATCACGTCTCTGAGCCTCAGGTTCAAGGGTCAGCATACCTTCTCTGCAAAGGGCCCTATTTATAGCAAATATTTTAGGTTTGTGGGTTATACACTGTGATGGTTAATTTTATGTGTTACCTTGACTGGGTCATGAGGTGCCCAGATATTTGGTTAACCATTTCTCTGAAGAGCTCTGCCCCAGTGCTTACAATCTGATGCACCTCTAGGAAAACAGCCATAAACAAAATGTAAACAAATGAGCAGGGCTGTGTTCTGATAAAACTTTATTTACAAAAACAGGGAGTGGGCCAGTTTTGATTTGTGGGGTGTAGTGGGTTGACCCTAGCAGGGTCTTTATCTGAGAAATGGGACTAAGAGAATAGATGCTTCCTCCAAGGTTACATGAGGAATTATTGAATTTGAAAGAATGAACATGTGATAGGTACTAGCTGTAATTATGTTATTGTTAATATTATCATATGTCATTCTCCTGGCAGCCCTGCCCGGTAGGTCTAAGATCTCATTTCACAGATGGGAAAACCAAGACACAGACAGATTAAGTGACTTGCCCTCAACCCTTCTGCTCACTGTTGGATGACCTGGCACAGGTCCCTATTCCTCTCAGGCTTCCGATTCCCTACCTGTAGCCTCAGAGAGGACTTGGTGATGTAATGCACAGAGCATGATGGTCACATCCATCGTGCAGAGGGGAAGCGGGGGCACAGGGAGGTGGAGTCCTTTGTAGAGGTCACCGCCTGAGATGTGGCAGGGCTGGAATGAGGA
This sequence comes from Macaca thibetana thibetana, assembly GCF_024542745.1. Taxonomy (NCBI): domain Eukaryota; kingdom Metazoa; phylum Chordata; class Mammalia; order Primates; family Cercopithecidae; genus Macaca; species Macaca thibetana. Next base: position 23,157,988 of record NC_065587.1, read on the forward strand.
ACTAAGCTGAATTTCTTGGGGCCCCAAGTTAGAGGCATCTGACTCAGAAGCTGCCCTGGGCACCGGGCCAGTCCAGTGAGACCCAAGCTTTCTCAAGGTACTGTTCCCATGGAAGTGGGACTCTTTCCCCCCACCTTGCTCAGAGTTGGAGAATACAAGGGACTTGGTTCTCAATATGGGAGTATGTTTCTAAGTCAGGTGTTCTATGGCAAGGCTAGATGCATGAGGTGCAAGCCTCTTTATTAATTTTGATGGATTCTCGATGCTCCTTCTCTGCTCAGAAGCCTTCCTTGGCTCCCCATTGGTAGCAGGAACATGGTCTAACTTCTTCCAGTGGTCTCCGTGACTGACCTCACTTGAATTTTGCAGCCTCCTCTTCCCTCGTTTCACACCCATCCCTAAATCAGGGTCCCTGGGCCAGTCTCTTGCTTTGGAAGGAGTCACGCCTGGATTTGGAGTGCTCCTCTTGCCTTCTCTTCCCGCAGAGCTTGCTACTCATTCTTAACCCCCAACTTGCACACCCCCTCCTCTGTGAAGTCTTCCGGGATCCCCAGTTCTCCACTCAGATCTCACAACACAGGCCTGCCTTTTGCTCTGGTGGAGTTCCTGCTCTGTTTTGCAGGTTCATGTTTACCGGAATGCCTCTCCCATAGGGTGGGAGCTCTTGGGGGTGGGAGCTGTGTTGGGTTCCCTTCTCTGAGCTCAGTGCCCAGCACATGGCTGGAGGCACACCTGTGGCTGTGATCAGCTCATTGTTAGTGGCCTCACGAGGACTCCCTTCCTCCAGGCTGCCCTAGGCCCAGGCTTGGGGAATTGACAACGGTAGCAGGACTTTGAGTGTCGGTTGGGTACCAATTCATCCCCCTCTTTGCAAGGAAGGAATGACCAAACCCATTTTTCAGAGGAGGCAATGGAGGCGTCGAAGTGGTTGATCCAGGATCCCACAACCCCACAGTGGCAGGGATGGATTTCAGACCCAGGCCTCTGTCTCCAAAGTGCGTGACTGTGCACAGCTGACCCCTATGCAAAGTCCTTCCCCGGGGATGAAGCAGTGCGTGGGAACTTACGCGGGTAAGCCGGCCCCTTGCCAGCTGTGCTGACCCGACACAGGAAAACACCGCAGAACTCCTGGCAGACCCATGGATGGGGGGATGAGGCAGGTGCTCCACAGGACCTGCACCCAAAGTATCAGCACTTTGAAAATGTGTGTTTTGAAAATCCAGACTTGCACTGAACCTCATTTTTCCTCCAATGGGCTGGAAGCAATGAGGTTCTAATTCCAAATAAATGTGAATGTTGTTTTTCCTCTTTCTCTCTCTCTTTTCTTTCTTTCTTTCTTTCTTTCTTTCTTTCTTTCTTTCTTTCTTTCTTTCTTTCTTTCTTTCTTTCTTTCTTTCTTTCTTTCTTTCTTTCTTTCTTTCTTCTTTCTGTCTCTCTCTCCCCTCCCTCCCTCCCTCCCTCCCTCCCTCCCTTCCTTCCTTCTTTCTTCTTCTTTCTTTCTTTCGAGATAAGCTCTTGCTCTGTCACCCAGGCTGGAGTGCAACAGCACCATCACAGCTCACTGCAGCCTCGAGCTCCTAGGCTCAACTGATCCTCTCACCTTAGCCTCCCAAGTAGCTAAGACCATAGGCACACACCACCACACTTGGCTAATGTTTTATTTTTTATTTTTATTTTGAGACAGGGTCCTGCTATGTTGCCTAGGATGGTCTTGAACTCCTGGGCTCAAGCAATCCTCCTGCCTCAGCTTCCCAAAGTGTTGGAATTACAGTGGTGAGCCACTGCACTCGGCCTCTATTTGTTTGCTTGTTTTTTTTGTTTGTTTGTTTTTGTTTTTAATAAATAGAAATCATTATTTGTTGAATGACTTACCACTTGCCAGGCAGAATGCTAGGAGCTCAGTGAGGTGTCAGCACTGGTGCTTAGTTGCTCCAGTTTCTATGTGAGCATGCTGGGGCTCAGAGAGGTACAGCATCCTGCTCAGGGCCACTCAGTATGGGGTCTAACACTATGTGGGTGAATCTTGGGCAAGAAGGCAAGAAAACAGAGAGCAGGAGGACTGTGCTGGAGACAGGACTGAGGGACTCTCAAATATAATAATAGTACTTACTGGTGACACTATTACCAGCATTACCGGTATTACCAGCAAATACTATTATTATATTTGAGAGTCTCTCCGGAGTGGCAGCTACTATTTATGGGGTGAAGTCAGTCCCTGGCACTGTGCTAAGCACTGTGCTTGCACTGCCCCCGGGCCCTCCCTCCTATGAGAACGATACTGTCTCCATCCCCATTTCATAGATGAGGAAATTGAGGCTCAGAGGAGTGAATTTCCCCAGAACTGACGAGCTGTGCTGTTGCATAAGCACCCCTGGCAACGCCGCTATCAGGAGGAAGGTGCAGGCTGAGCGACCAGCCCTCAGCCCCCCGGGGCCTGTCACATCTTAGCAGCATACAGGTCAGGAGTGGCCCGGGGGTGTGCAGGGCTGCATCTGTCACAGGTCACTGGCTGCGTGGCCGGAGGTGCCAGGACAAGGAGCCCAATCAGAGACACCCAGGCCTGGTGCGAGGAGCCCGCTCTGTCCATCCTGCCATCCGTGGCTGTCGCGCACCACCTCATCCCCTCCTTCAGGGCCAGGGACGGTCCCCAGGACCCAGCCTCCTCCCGCGTTTCCCGGTCCTGCCCCCAGCTCCTGGCAGCCTGGTTATGATGATGTCCTTGCAGCCTCTCCTCCGTGGAGCCCTCGGCCAGTTCTCAATCTAAATGACAGCTGCCCTCAGCCAAGTCAACTCAAATTAATTTCCGAAGGCTTCCAGGGGCCTGGCCCAGTCTCTCACCAGACTGCACTGCTGCAGCGGCCGGCGCGAGGCCTCTGCTTCACCCTCGTGGGGCCTGGAAAGGGGGGGCCTTGTAGGGCCCTCCCGCCCATCATGAGTTGGGGGGCTGTCTTTGCACCTGGCTCTGTGCCCAGGGCAGAAAGGGAATGCAGGCCCTCCCTGCCCCCAGGAGCCCCTGTCCCCGCTGTGTGCTGTCTCCTGTCAGATGGGGGAAGGTTGCAGATGAAACTGCGGTGACATCAGTGGTGAGGGAAGAAGAGTTGAAGGGGCGGGGGGCTGTCGGGTTTTGTCCTCAGCTTCTGTGTCACCCTGGGAAGTTCTCATCCCATCTGCGAGCCTCGGGTTTGTTTTCTTTTTCCCCAAAAAGTGAGAGAGAGAGAGAGAGAGAGAGAGAGAGAAATAAGAAGAATTAGGAAGTAAGAGGGAGGGGGAGAAGGAGAGAGGGAGGGAGAGAGAGATGGATGGAGGGGCAGAAAGAAGAAGAAGAAGAGAGAGGGAGAGAGAGAGGATGGATGATGGACAGAGGGAGGGTGAATAAGAGCAAGACATGAGGGAGAGAGAGAGAGAGCAAGATCGAGACAGATTGAGAGGAGGAGAACGCTTGCAAGAGAGAAATTGGGGGTGGTGGTGGGGTGGGAGAGATTGAGCCAGTCACTTTGGCCAATGATGTTTCCCTTTTTCATATGACTTTGATAAAAACCACACACTGTGACATCAGACATCTCTGGGTGTGACCTTGGCTCTGCGACTGGCTGGCTGTGTGACCCTGGGCCTGTGGCATCACCTCCTTGAGGCTCAGTGTCCTCTGCTGTAAAATGGGCTAGTGTGTCGGGCCCTCTCTCCCACTGGGTATTGGGGTCATTCACTGAGACTGACTGAGCCTGCAGGCCATGTTCATGGTCACGCCCTGGAACTGACTGGCATAGAGACGTGGTCTGTTTTCCTTTTTCCTTTTCTCGATTGCCACGGTGATATTATTGCTAGAAGTTGTCATTGATGAGGGGGAGAGAAAGGGCAGGAGACACAGGCACAGGGCTGGGCCAAGGAGTGGCTAGTCCCTTGGGCCTGCTTCGGGCTCTGCATGGCCCTGGTGGGGTGCTTGAAGTGTCACTCAGGCTGTTGGCCACTGTCCCTCAGTCCCCATCCTTGGGGTTGTGGGTGGTGGTTCCTTGAGCTCAGGTCAAGGTGTCTCAGTGGCCTTTACTTAGGGAGAACTCCTGGACCAGCCTCTTGCCTATATCAAATGTAAAATATTTCTTTATTTTTTTTAGAGACAGGGTCTTGCTCTGTTACTCAGACTGGAGTGCAGTGGCATGATCCCAGCTTACTGCAGCCTCAATCTCCTGGGCTCAATAGATCCTCCTGCCCCAGCCTCCCAAGCAGCTGGGACTACCAGCATGCACCACCATGTCTGGTTAATATATATATTTTTTTCTTTGAGATGGAGTCTCACTCTGTGGCCCAGGCTGGAGTGCAGTGTCGTTACCTTGGCTCACTGCAAGCTCTGCCTTCCAGGTTCAAGTGATTCTCCTGCCTCAGCCTCCCAAGTAGTTGAGAGTACAGGAATGCGCCACCACTTCCGACTAATTTTTGTATTTTTAGTAGAGATGGGACCATGTTGGCCAGGCTGGTCACGAACTCCTGACCTCAAGTGATCCGCCCACCTCGGTCTCACAAAGTGCTGGGATTGCAGGTGTGAGCCACCACGCCCAGCCAATGTCTGGTTAATTTAAAAAAGCTTTTTTACAGAGACAGGGTCAGGCTGGTCTCGAACTCCTGGCCTTAAGCTATCCTCCCACCTGTTCCTCCCAAATTGCTGGGATTACATATGTAAGCCACCTCACCCAGCTGAAATGTGAAATCTGATTGCCCCAGAGGGATAGAAGGGATTTGTGGGGAGAGTTATACATTTACCCAAACCACTAGTCATTTTAGTGACTTGCCAAATAGGCCCAGAGAGAGGGATCACACAGCAAGCAAGGGGACAGAGCTGAGATGAAAATGTGAGCCATTCATTAAAACATTTAACAAATACTTACCAGGTGCCTACTGTGTGCCAGGAAGTAGGTGGGAGCCACGTGGGCATGTTGGCCCTCAGGGTTTCCAGGCCATTGTCACTAGAGGGATTGTTATCCCCTTCGACAGATAGGGAAACTGAGGCTCAGCAAGTAGACCCTCCCAAGATCACAGAGCTAGTGAGGGGCAGAGTTGAGATTCAGACTGTGGTGGGCTTTGAACTCAGATCTCCAAGCTCAGAGCTGAGACAACCTCTAAGCTGATGCGTGTATGGGAGGGTTAGGGTGGGGGCCAACCGTGAAGTTTAAGATTTGCTGTTTTCCCACTTGGTTGGTGGCCATGTAGACCCTCTTTCTGATCTCTGACTTCTGGCTGAGATTTGCTGTTTCTGCCCCTGAGCCCAGAGTCTTTGAGTTTCCCAGGCCCCATCTATCTTTCTATGGAAGGGGACGTGGCCCAGGGATCAAGTGTGCACAGGCAGCCAAGGCAGGGTCGTTCTTGGGGTTGTGGGGCCCTGCAAATGGGTTCTAGTTGGGCCGGGGGGGGCCAACTCCACAGGGGTCAAGTCCTCCACATTCTCAGTGGTGCGTTCCTGGAGACAGGTCTTAGCGCTGCAGTCAAAAGCCTGTGACCACCAAGCACGGTGGCTCATGCCTATAATCCCAATGCTTCAGGAGGCCAAGGCAGGTGGATTGCTTGAGCTTATGAGTTCGAGACCAGCTTGGGCAACATGGTGAAATCCTATCTCTATAAAAAAATACAAGAATTAGCCGGGCGTGGTGGCGCACGCCTGTAGTCCCAGCTACTTGGGAGGCTGAGGTGGGAGTATTGCTTGAGCCTGGGAGGCAGAGGTTGTAGTGAGCTGTGATCATACCACTGCACTCCAACCTGGGTAATAGAGCTAGACCTTGTCCAAAAAAAAAAAAAAAAAAAAAAAAAAGCCTGTGACTGTACTTTCTACTGGGCAAGACTGTCTACTCCTGTGACTTCTGTCTGCCCTGATAGCTGGTAGCATTTTCCTGGGCACCTGCCTTATGCCAGGCACAATGGAACCTTATCCCCTTCCCATTTCACAGAGAAGGAAGGTGAGGCTCAGAGAGGGAAAGTGACTTGCCCAAGCTTGAGCTGCTGGGAAAAATGCCAGGGACCAGGATACAGACCTTGGCCATCTGACTCCAAAGTCCCCCGTGATGTTTTCTGTGTTTCGTGGCCTGTTGGTGAGCGGCCCTGACCTCAGAACACCCCTCTGCCAGAGCGAGATATGTGAGCATGTCCCTGAAGCCAGCCAGGCTGCAGCTAGCAGTATCATTACCATCATGGTAGCCGGGGCCAGGGTGCCGTCTGCCAGCAGGGAGAGAAGTGTACATATCTCAGAGTAGGGGCATTGGGGAAACATCGCCATGGGGCTGACAGCCAGGTAGGGTGGCTGGAGTCACCTGGGGTGGGGAGGGGCAGGTGCTCTAGGCAGAAAAAACCGTAGCAGCAAAGGTGTGGAGGTGGAAGGATCAGGACTCTGTTGAGGGAATGTATAGCTGGGGCTTGCAGTGCAGGAGAAAGCGCTGAGATGAGGTTGGAGGCCTGAGAGGGAGTCGGGCTAGGGCATGCAAAGCTAGGAGGTACTGGGGAGCCATGGAAGTTTCAAGCAGGAGAGAGGCCTGCTGTGGTTGGTGCTTCAGGAAACTCCTCCAGCTCACAGGTTTGGAGGGCAGTGTGTAAGCAGTGAGGCAAGGTGGCAGCTGCAGGCAGGAGATGGTGGGTGTGTGGGCCAGGGTAGGGCAGTGGGGCAGGAGAAAAGTGGGCAGACTTTGGAGGCAACCTCTTCGCTCCTTGGTGCCTGGGCTGACTGTGGGGGATGGGGAAGAGTGAAGAGTGACCTGGAATGCCTGGGGCTGGCTTGGATGCAGTGGCCCTGCCCTTCTAAGGAGGTGAGGAACAGAAAAGCTGCCAAGGTCTGGGGGTCACAGATAAGTGTGGGGAGGGGGGGCTAAGGGACTCCCAGGCTGTAGCACGAAGGCTCCAAGAGGTGGTGGCTCAGCCCTGTGGCCACCAGACCTGCCTCAGCTTCCAGGCCCATCGCCCAGCCCCCCAGTTGAGTGGCAGCTGTCACAGAACCCAATGTCTCCCCGCACCAGGTCCAAATAAAGGAAAAACCAAAATACACTTCCCTTTGTCGGAATCCAGCGAGGGTGAGTTGGGCGAGAGTCATCCGCTATTGTGTGCTGGGGCCCACACTGCTTCTTACATAAGCTCCGAGTTAAAAATACGCCCGGAATTCTCATTCTCTGGCTCGGCCTGGGATTGCACTCTGACCCCAGCCTCAGCAGCTTCCAGCACCCGCAGGGACGAAGAAACTGCCCCATGGCACGAAGCTAGCACATGGCACTTCTAGCTCTGGCTGCCTCCAGTGCCAAGAACAGTAACAGTGGGCTGGGCGTGGTGGCTCACGCCTGTAATCCCAGCACTTTGGGAGGCTGAGGTGGGCAGATCACTTGAGCCCAGGAGTTTGAGACCAGCCTGGGCAATATAGCAAGACCCCATCTGTACAAAAAACAAAACGAAAACCAGAGGCTGGATTGCAGGCCTGGCTCTGCCTCTGACTCCGTGTGACCTTGATCAGGCTCTGACTCTCTGGACCGTCTTTCAGTTCATCTGTAAAGAGCAACAGTAGTACCAGGTTAGGGGATTAGAAGGAAAAACGTGGCCAGGCATGGTGGCTCACCCCTGTAATCCCAGCACTTCGGGAGGCTGAGATGGGAGGATTGCTTGAACCCAGGAATACAAGACTAGACTTGGCAACATAGTGAGATCCTCATCTCTACAAAATAAATTTTAAAAAATTAGCTAGGTGTGGTAGTGGGCACCTATAGTCCCAGCTACTTGGGAGGATGAAGTGGGAAGATTGCTTGACGCCAGGAGGTTGAGGTTACAGTGAGTTCTTTTTTTTATGCCACTGCCCTCCAGCCTGGGTGACAGAGTGAGACTCTGTCTCTAAAAGAAAAACAGCAACAGCAACAACAGAAGAATGGTAAGTGTCAGAGCAGCTACCCTTTTTTGACAAAGGGCTCACCGTATGTTGAAGGCTTTCCAGCTATCATCTCACTTAATCCTTCTAGCAGCCCGTGAGGTAGGTTCTCTTATTCTTCCCATATGACAGAAGAGGTTAGCACCTGGCCTGGGCCATGCTCTGGGGGAGTACCCAGGGAGCCCTTGATATGGGCAATTGTTGGGCTCTGTCCTTCCCCCCAAATGCCCCTGGCTTTCCCTCAGGTAGGCAGCAGGGCAGGAGGTGGCTGGGTCAGGAGTCTCCTTCCCTGGGGTTCAATGGTGGAACTGTGGCTGGGAGAACCACCAAGGCAGCCCTTTGCCTGGCGTGGGAGGTGGCAGCCACCTCCGCCCGGCTCACGACGCCTGAGCACATGGCTCACCCACATGGAAACCTGGTCCGGGGATTTTAGTGCAGAGCAGGGTGATGATGAGGCCTATTTTGCTGACTTTAAAGAAAAAAAGAAAACTCGGCCCCCTCTACGGGTGGGTGGCATCTCTGGAAGCAAAATTTAAAATGCAACATCCCCAGGTAAACGTCCCTTTTCCATTCTCCCTTCACCCCAGGCACAGCCTGCAGAAGGGTCACTCAGCCCTCCCTGGACCCAGCCCTGCAGGTCCCCACTGTCACCTGCAGGCTGGCCAACAGCATCGACAGGCTGTACTCAGAGCCAGTGTTGGCAGGAGTGCCCCACGTGCTAAGCATTTTGCATGGATCATTTCACTAAATTCTCCTAACTGCCTCCATGACGGCCGGTCCTATTATTTTCCCCGTTTCGTAGAGCCAAGGTTCTGAGAGATGAAGTGATGTGCCCAAAAGTTCCTTGCTCCACGAATGGTGGCCGCTATCATTGTTGAACCCTGTAAGAGAAACGGAGTGACTTGGAGTTATTCACGCAATTGCTTTTTTTGGCGCCTGCTCCTGGTTCTCTCCTTCCCTTAATGGAACTTACTGTCTCCATTGTGGATGGAGAAGTTTGGAAGACAGAGTCCGACGTGGGTCTTGTGATTGCAGCGGGGTGAGCAGGGGGCAGCCTGAACCTCTGCAGCATGATGACCAGAAGAAATGCTGTGGTGTTCAGGGCAGGGGTGACGGGGTAGTAGGAAGAGGCTGGAAGATCAGCAAGGATTTGTGCCATGAAGAAAAGCTGAGAAGTGCTTTTGGGAGGAGAAACAGCAGGGGTGTCTGTCTCAGCTCTGGGCCTTGACCCTGGGCATGGGGCGTGAGGTGGTTCTTTCTGATCGTATCTGTCCTTAAAAACCATCCTTCAGTCTTTCCTTGCTGGGCAGGCGTGCCCATCAGTCCCCAAGAACCAGAGGCCCCTCCCCTCACGCCCCCCCGTCCCCGCCCAGTGCTGCCTGAATCAAGTGAGGCACACGAAAGGTTATCTGTTTTGAGACAACGTCGCCCCAGCCTCTGGGACTGACCCCCCAACATGTACATGGTATTGCCAGTCTCTTGTGAGGTCGCCCCACGCTGCTGTTAGCCGGACTCAGCAGGAATCACCATCCCCAAATTGCAGATGAGGAAACTGTGGCTCTGCAGACAGGAGCTGCCTAGGTACAGGGCATTTGGGATTCCACCCTGGCCTGACCAGCTGGGAATCCTGGGCTGAGAGGAGAGAGCCACACCCCTAGAGCTGGTGACCTGACCCTGGGTGACCCGTGGGTAGCTCCTGCCCCTTCAAGCCTCAGTCTTCTCATCTGTCAAATGGGGATGAAGGGCACTTCACAGTCAGTGCACTGGACCCAACTGAGGGCCCAGCGCATGCAGGATCCAGAGGTGAACAGGCCAAACCTGCCCCTCTCCACATGGCCACAGTCTGATGGGGGAGGCTGATAATCAAGTGGAAAACAGAACAGCACCCACTGGGTTCTGTGGTGTCTGCCAGTGCCGGGCGCTGAGTGACTCCAGGGTCTCCCTCAACCCTGGGAGCTTGGGAAGGGGGTGGTTTTATCTCTGGGTCCTGGTGTGGGGGCTGGCATGCTTGCCGCCTCAAGGAGTGGAGACTGAGGGCCTCTCTGGAGCTGGGGCAGGCCGTGACTTGAGGCGGCTTCCGTGAGACTGATTTATCGGCAGCGACTCGGCAGCCCTGGGGAGCCGCGGTCTGAGGGCGTGTTAGGTCCCCCTAGCTGGAATGAATCCGGCGGGAGGATGAGTTCGGTCATGCTTGGGTTGTCAAGAACTGAAGAATAATATTCTCTCTTAAAAATGTTCCCTGTGGATACCAGACTGGTAGGCTCTCTTGCTCATTCTAGGCAGAGGCTGGGGAATCCTGCACCCATGCTTTGTGACATCTGGCAAGCCTCTCGCCCTCTCTGAGCCCAGGGTGGCCCTGCCAGGGTGGGGAGAAGGGGCCCCCCCACTGATGGGCTTGCTGGGGGATGGAGTTAGATAATACACAGAAGTGTTCAGTTGTGTGCCTGGGACGCCCTCATTAAGTCCACCCCTAATAAGAACGGCAATGGTTTCTGGCATTAGCACACCGCACGCTGATGTCTGAAAGCATCTTTAGAAAATCTGGCCATTTGGGTCTGTCTTACCCATCGCTTGGCAGACGCAGCTTCCTCTGCCCGGTGTGTTGCTCAGGAATTTTCTTTCACCTTCTGGGTGCTTGCAGCCCCAGAGCAAAGAGTTTCTCTCTCCTTTGGCAAGGAGCTTTATCCCTCGGAGTCTGTTTCCTCATCTGTAAAGTGGGCACAAGCATTGCTGTGTTCATTCCTTGAGATAATGTGTGCAAAGTTGGGGAAATAACCCCCTTTCAGATTTTCTTTCTTTCTCTTTGTGGCAGATACTACTTCCCTCACCCCACCCCCACCAATCCAGATCTTGCAGTGCTGGAATAAAGTTCCTTTGGAGATATTAAGCAGGGGAGGGTGGAGGGGTCACTGGGAACAAGGCAAGCATGGGTTCAAGAGCAAAGGTTCGGGCACTGTGCCTCAGTATTGCCAGAATCCAGGGCCTGCCATGTTCCTGGAAACCCTGCCTCTGATGCCTTAAGCTTCCTGGGGTACCTTCTCCCCAGGAAGAAGGTATCCAGGCGATACCTGGATCTTAACAGCATCCAGATTTCACCACTACGAACTAGCTTTGAAACCTTGGATTCAGAACCTCAGTTTCTCCTTCTGTGAAATGGGGCAAAGACTCCTGTTTCATGGCCAGGAACATGCCCACCTGGCTGGGCCCCAGGAAGTAATGGGGCTTTAGGGGCTTCTAAGTGGCTGCAAAGCCCCCCTCACCTCTGACCCTCCCAGATACGAAAGACAGCCCCAGCAGCACTGTTTGGGGGTCTCTCTGTGTGCCAGGCCATTACAAGGCCCCAGGGGAGATAACGTCATCCCCATTTTACCAGTGGGGAAACTGAGGTCCAGAAGAGCCTTGGCCACATAGTAGTGGGGCTGTGACTCCAAAGTGACTGTGCTTTGGTCACAAAGAGATACTGTTTCCGGGCCTCACCATCAGCTCCAGGAGAAGGGTGGGGACAGTGTCTATCCTGTTCCATGTTAGATCCGCAGGCTTGTACCATGCCCGGCATATAGAAGGTCCTCAATAAAGGCATGTTAATTGCATGAATGAATGAAGTGGCCAAGGAAGGCGCCTTCCTCCCCAGCTCCAGCTCCTCCCAGCATGCAGATCTCAAAGCAAGGTGTCTCTGGGGCTCCAGGGTGGGGGCCCCAAGCCCAGTTAGTCGTGGCCTGTCCTCAACTGCCTGGGCCCATCCCTCTGGGAGGATTTTCTCTGCACGCAGTGGCTCAGCTCCTGGGGGAGGCCTCCTGCTTAATCCCAGAGGGCAGGGCGGGCGGGTGACTCCTGCCTGGCACAGGGCCCTTGGCTGGGCTTGCACAGAGGATTGAGGGCAGGCCGGTCGTGGAGTTCAGTATCTGGGTGTGCTCCCTCACCTGGAGCAGAGCCCCCTGCCCCCAATCTCAGCTTTTTTTCACTTCTACTGAGGCAGAAATTCAACATCAGCCCATATTCAAACCCAGCTTTCTGTCCCTTCCAGGCTGTGTGACCGTGGGCATACTCTAAAGTCAGACTCTAGGAAATGAGAATAATGAGACTCTTCATTGACATATGGCAGGTCTCAGGACAGAGCCAGTGGTCACATGGTAGCCGTAAATGAGAAGTCCTGCAAATTGCCTGCTCTGGTCTAATTTATACTAAGATGTGAATGGTTGTCAGACTCCTTTCTCCTCAAGCACGTCTAACACAGACATCCCTGTGATCTGTGGTGCTTTCTGGCATTGTGTGACTCAATGAGAAGGGGGATCGGGGGATTTTCATTAAGGGTATGGGAGAGGAATAGACTCCCCCACCCCAGGCACCCAGAGTCCTTTCATGTAGCAGCTGAGAATGGTGCTTTTGTGCTGGTCTGACCGGGGAGCTCAGATTCTCTGTCTTTCCTGCTCTGAACACTTCACCCTCTGTCCTTGTGAAGATAGCACTTTATAGTTTATACAAACACCTTGTACATATTAACAGCCTAGTTGACTAGCCATGATAAGGAGGTGCATGAGCCGGGCAGACACCCCCATTTTCAGAGGAGGGGACTGGCCTCGGGTCCCTTTGTGGAGCTAGAACTGGATTCTCTCAGCTGTTACGTTGGAGCTGTGTGACCCCAGGAAAGTTTCTGTGCCTTTCTGGGGCTCAGACTTCTCATCTGTAAAATGGAGTCTGAGAAAGCTATGGCCAGAGCATAGGAGGGAATGAAAGACATAGGCAGGTGTCCTGAAGGGCTCCTCCTCTCCCATGTCCTCACTCTCAAAGTCACTTCCATGGAGCCTCAGCCCCTGCACACCAGTGAGGGGCAGAACCTTCAGAGGTGGGAGGGGGCTGAAAAGGGAGCAATTGGAAAGTCCTGGGGAGTGCTTGGGGCTTGGGGAGTGCTTGAGGATTGGGGAGCACTTGGGGCTTGGGGAGCTGTGGGTTTCTAGTCTTTGTGACTCAGCTGTGCCAAGCTGGGTGTCCACAGGCACCTTCTCCATCCTTCCTGCTCCTCTGGGAAGGGTGCTGTGACTCCACACTTTCTCCTATGTGACTTGGGGCAAGTCATTTTCCCTCTCTGAGTCTCAGTTTTCTTAGCTATAAAGCAGAGGTGATCATCCTTACTCCTGGAGTTGGTATGCAGTCTGGCACATTTTAAGAAAGTTCCCAGCTCATGGTAGACCCTGAGCAAATGTCTGTCCAGAGGATGACACACAAACAGGCTGTGTTCTGGACCCAGACAATCCTCCCCTCCACCCTTTCACGGCATGTGGCGAACTCCTACACATCCTTTGATGCCCAGTTTAGATGCCCCTCCTCCAGGAAGCATTCCTGACTTAGATCATGTCCAGTTAATCTTTTGGGAACTCTGGTGCATCAGAGATGGGCAAACTCTTGAGTTTATCCTGCCTCACTTTCCTATTTCCCAGTGGGGAAACTGAGGCCCAACAGGGGGGTCTTCCCTTGGCTGAGATCTCACAGATGAATCAGAGGTAACAGCAAGAGGATTCGAAACAACATCTCTAGATCCTCTGGGACCAGCTTTAGCCATGGAAAGAGGGCGTGGACGGTGCCTCCCTTGTATGCCTCTGCCACTTTGGCCCCCATTATGGTGTCCCTCAGAGATGAGCGTGCCACTAATATCCTCTCTTCCTTCTCTCTCCACAGCCCACGACCTCCCGGCAAACAAGGCCTCAGCAACCCAGCCTGGCAGCCACTTGCAGTGCCTGTCTGTCCACTGCACAGACGACGTGGGTGACGCCAAGGCTCGGGCCTCCGTGCCCACCTGGCGGTCCCTGCATTCTGACATCTCCAACAGATTCGGGACATTTGTGGCCGCCCTAACTTGAATGACAAGAAAGACCCCCTCCTCTACCAGGCCCTTCCCCTCCCCTTCTCTGTCTCCTTCCCCCTCAACCTGACCCTACCCCTCTGTTAATTTGAAAGGGCCACTATTGCTGAGTGTATGATTTTTTTTTTTTTTCTCTAGGTTGGTACCTGCTTAGTGGCATATGGACCGGAAAGGGTTAATTTAAAATGGGGGGGGGAATCTCAAAAGTTTTTTTAAAAAAGAAACTTGTCTGCCACAGTATGTTACCAGTGTTAACCCTTCTGCAGTTAGCAAACTTTTGCTTAAGCCTTTTTCCTCTAGATACTCCCCATGTTTTGGTAATCTTGGCATACATTTTTTAGATGACCTCTTTCCTTGTTTTATTTTCATGCTGCTGTATGTCCAAGTATTGTTATTTCATAATAAGACAAGAGTTGCTTTCTTTTTTATTCTTTTTCCTTTTCTTCCCCCCTCCCCTTTTATTTTCTTTTTGCTTTGTTCACTGCTTATTAAAATGGAAATCCTGGAGAATAGTAGTTCTGGAATATTGCCGGGTGAAAGTCAAATTGTCTTCACAATATTATATATTGACACCCAAGTGTCATCAGTTAGGCAGGAGCCAAACAGTGAATGCCCCCCTTAGGTATTCCGCCTGGGATTTTGTTTTGTCTGTTCCCTAAGAAAATATATTTTCATTCCTGCAAACACAGTGCTCAGCCTTCAGTTCCCTTCCACTTGGGTTCTCTCTTCTCCTGCTGGAAGCCGCCCCTCTCTGCGATGGACGTGAGGACGTGTCCAGCTCTGCTCTGTGGGAAGGAGTTGGAATGTTCGACAGTAGTGTTTTCTCTCCTTTTCTGGGCCTCCTCGCAAATGCCCAGGCCCTGCATTTTCACGCTGTGCTAAGCAGCCTTTGGTCTGCATGGGGGATGGTGTGCTCCCAGCCTGCAGTCTTTGGAGCCAGGTTGCTGTCCTTGCTGCAGTCAGGCCAGCTGTGCCTCGGGCGCTGGAGTTGGAGGAGGCTGAGTTCTCAGCCCTTTCCCTTTTCTGAAAGCTGTTCCTGGCCGGGCATCCCAGGGAAGAAGGAGGGGACTGTGTGTATCTCCTCCACCTCTCCCATTCCATCCCCAGTCCAACCTGGGCAACCCCACCCCCGGGAGGGATGAGGCACCCTCTTGCTCAGCCTGCTCAGCCTTCTCTGAGCCCGGGTGTCTTTCTTTGCAGGGATCTGCAGACTCCCGAGGGCTAGAGGACGAAGAAAGAGAATATAATAAAATGACTGATTCCTACGCCTTTTAGTTTTGAACCCTGGAATTCCTCTGCCCCCTCCCTAACTTTTGATGGAATCTTACCCTGTTGCAAAACTAGAGCCATGTCCCAAGCATCTCACAAAGGAATAACTGCTTTGAGCAGAGATGAGTGGTGGTTGTCATGGACAGGCACTTTTGGGTGCTGTTGATGCCTGCAAAAGCCATTTATGGCTTGTGGTGGGGGGCATATAGATTCCCGGGTGGGTTAGACAAGAAGTGACTGATACCACTTCACCCAAATCGGTGATGGTTATATTTAATTTCAGTTGTTGTTATCGAGCCTGTCTTACTAAAACGCTCCACTTTGAGCTCCTCCACCCCCTCTAGGTCCTCAGAGTTTGCAGATCCGGGCTTTTTTTAGCAAGTGACCTGAAGGCTCTGGGCTCACCATACAACACCCACATTGTTTATTTCAAAGAACTCTTCAGCAAAGGGAGAGGAGCTTTCAGAAAAACCTCACTCTTTCCCCTCCCTTCTCCCCTCTTTCCTTCTGCCGGCCCTTTTGGCTGGGGTCTGAGTCTGTGGTTCTTGCCTGGGCAGTCTTGACCTGGGGCAAACCCCGGCTTCAGAGGGCAGACAAAGCAGGTGGCATGAATTGATCAGCGAGAAAGGTATGAGCCAAGGCAGTTCCTGCGTTCTGCTACAAAAGGAATGGAAAGGGAAGAGAATTTTCCCCCACCGTGGGCTGTGGGAGAGTTGACCGTATTGTGGACAAAACTCCGTGACCGCTCTGATTCTGCAGTGTACAGCTGTTTGAGAGCTTCATCATTTTACTTTTGAAACAGGAATGATTTCTCCTTAATTGCTTAAGGCCGGGGAGCAAAGTGTCTTAACTTCTGTCTTTGACTTTCCCAGCGTTGAGTCATCAACACTTTGCCAATTAGCTGATGGTCCTGGCAACCTCGGAAACCCCTGAAGTTTTAAAAACTTTCTCGCTCCCCACGACCCCCAGAATGAAACAGCTTTAAAAATAGCCTTAAGCAAAAGGATGTTATTTCATTAAATTTGGTTTAATGGAAAGAATAAAAGTAAATGAAAAACACACCCAACACACTAGACTCCGAACACTGGTAATCAGTACTGCATAGCAAACTCTTTAGAAAAGAAAACGAAAATGTTATTGCACATGTAAAATATGAAAACTTAACTCTGCTGTGTGTTAGGCAATCCTGTAATCTTTTTTGACTCTTAAAAGAAATTCATTTCTGAAATGCTTGGTTGGAAGACTGTGACAATAGCTCATGAAATTGAGTGTTATTTTTTTCTTTCTTTTTTAAAAAAATATGTAAAGTGCAGTCTTCTGTATTCCTGCATATTGTATATACCTGTATATGTTTTCCTGAGCAGTTAAATAACAATAAATATGACGTTAATGGTGACTGTGGTATATTTGTGGGTGGGGCTTGCTTGCTTTGTTTCCCCCCAACTCTATCCCCTTTTTACATCAATCTCTTCAGATTCTATGGGATGTACGGGTGTAGGTTTGGATGCTGTAGTGTGTGTGTGTCTGTGTGTGTGTACTGATGTTGTCCTAAGTTGGGTCATTTCAGTATTTCTCAGCCTTGGCACTATTGACATTTTGGGCCTGTTCATTCTTTGCTGGAGTGTAAAGGGGGCAACTAGGCATTTTGGGAGGTTGAACGGCATTCCTGACCTCCACCTACTACATGCCAGTAGCACCTCCCACCCTTGTGGCAACCAAAAAAAAAAAACTCTCTGAACATTGCCCAACGTCTCCTTGGGGGAAAGATCCTTTGGGAGCCAAGAACCCTGTATCTGACTCATGTAGGAGGGAGGGGCAAGGGAAGTGCCCCCCAAGTGGCTGTGTAGGGTGATGCTTACGTTTCTGAGTTCTAGTGTTGAGTTTCAGATCCTAGTAAGCCTGGGAACCTCCTGCAAGTTATGCAGCTTCTCAGCTCCAGCGTTTCCTCATCTTTGAAAGGGGTCTAGCTCATGGGGTGGTTATTGGAGACAATGTATTGGACACAACACGTAGGAAGTGCTTCATAAGCATAAAGCATCAGCATCAGCACCATGACCTGACCACAGGGCAGCTGATGGCGGTCTGGAGTCGCGCTGTCCTGGGGCGCATGCTGCTTCCTCTGCTTACAGCCATGAACCTTGGGCAAACGGCTTAACTGGCTTAAGCCCCTAGTTTTTTGTTTCTAGAGTGGAGCAAGTAACATCTAGCTGGAAGCTCACTGTGAGCACCAGCCCTGTAAAAGGATCGGTTTGCCTATGGGCCACGCTTTGGGCAGTGGCTTCACTCCAGCATCTGCAGCCTCAGACCTGAGGCCACTGCAGACCCTCCCTGTTCTTCCCTTTTGGACCTTTACCTCTCAGTGTTTCTCAAAGCATGGTCCACAGAACCCTGGCCGCAGAAACACTTAAGGGCTCTTGTTAACTCCAGATTTCTGGCCTTGTGCTAGACTGCTGAATCAGAACGTCTGAACTCTTATTTTACACATAATTATAACAGGTGCAGTTACCTTCTTTCACAGCCCGCAGCAGACCAGAGGGCTAATGTAGGTGGGCCCGATGCCAGGTTGGAGCAGGAAGATGAGTCAGAAATGATGGCGGCAGATTGAGAGCTGCAGTGCGGCCATTCAGTGTGGAGGCAAATAGCTTACACATATCTCCAATGACTCTACCCCGGAAAACATCACACTAATGCAGTGTGTTCACAGAAGCTCCCCAGACTGGCATTAAGCTGGTAAAATGTTTAATGACATCCAGGAAATTCCCTATCTCAGGAGCAAAGAACACATTTAGGAAGATTACCCGCCATAGTTGCTTTGTCACTGGGGCTGGAATCCTGAGTGGAAAAACCTCTGCGGGCACTGGGTCTCCAGGTGGTAGGCAGTGTACTCTCTCTGAGCCTCAGTTTTCTTGGCTGTAGAGTGGACAGAAAGAGTGTTATGACCCCACAGAGCTGTCTATGGGAAGACTCCTGAGCACAGTGCTAGGCACAGAGCGGGAACAGGCAGTGCCAGCCCCCTTCTGACACCTGGTGACACCTTTCCACTGGCATGTGGTAGGACACATCTTCCAGACCCTTCAGAGTTAGACATGGTGTTTCCACTTCCTGTGACCCGTCTACAGGATAGAATGACCATGGAGGAAATTTGCTTCCCTGGGACTGACTCAGAGACCTGGGTTCACCCCTCACTGGTAACCAAAGGACACCATATAGGTGCAGGCAATTCAAACCGTTTCATTCTAGCTCAACAGATGTATTCAGCTCCTATTATGTGGCAGAAGCGGAGGATCTAGGTAATAAAACTGCCATGAATCGAGAGCCACACTCAGTACTAGGCACTTTACAGACTAATATTTTCTCATTTAATCCTCATGGCAACCTCATGCCAGGGCAGATTCATCCCATATCCCAGATGAGGCAATAGGCTCGGGGAGATGAAGTGTACAAGGATGTGCCGTCAAAAAGTGTCTCTGACTCCAGTTGTCATGGAGATCATGAATCATCCTGCTCTTAAAATACAGTCTAGAAAGAGGGAATAGGAGTGGATGGACAAGTACGTTGACAGTTAAAAGTGAAGGGAATATGCCCAGTAACCCATGGCGCTACAAAGTATAGATGTCACTCAGAGATTCATGAACCCCATGTGGGAGGCTTGGAAAAGGCTTTCTCCAGCAGGGCATGTCCAGAGAGGGTTTTGGAGGATGAATAGGAGTTCTCATCCTATTCATCCCAGCACGTAAACTGAGCCTAATTTTGCAGAAGTTTTATTGTATTTTTTTTTCAACTTTTCAAGTTTTCTTTATATAGGTAATGGCATATTTATCAGAATATAAAGTTTTACAGATGAAGCCTCTATAGTCACCTAAATTTGGAAGAAGCTTAAAAAATCTCTTTAACCTTTAAAGGTCTCCTGCTCAGAGTGACAGTGGTATATGATCATGATCAGAACCCAAGGAAGGAGAAAGGAATGTGAAAGAATGATGAGTATTGGGTATGGGCATCTGGGAGACTTCAGGTTGGTGTGAAATGAACATATGAGTGAATGAATGAACTCTAAGAGGGCCTAAGAACCAAAGGACTATGGCACAGACTGGCACATTGTGGGGGTTGCACATGACATTGGGATACATGTTGGCCCTGGGGAGGACAAGGATGGGGTCTAGGCTGGCCCACATTGCTGGTGGGGTCTTTCCATACTAACAGAGAAACACCCATCTCACACCTCAGAAACAATGCCTTCTTCATTCTGAGTTGACAGTCTACGGGAACGAGGGGGTAGAAGGCAGCCGAGGACCCTGGCCCAGCTTGGATTAGGAGGGTGGTGGCCCTACCTGGACAGGACCCATGCATAGTGCAGAGTATGAGGAAGGTACACTGTCCATCTGTGGCAGATGGATGTTGAGCGAATTCCATTTTTGCAGCCTCAGAAGGGGCCACGTTATCTGAAGAAAGATTCTGGACTAAATACCACAGGAAATTCAAAGTGTATCCTGGAGAGACACTGCTTTGGGCTTCCATTTTTCTTTCTCTACAGCAGGGTTGCACCATGATGGTCCCTGAGGTGACAGGGATCTGGTGGCCCAAGGCCCCATTGAATTTGGACATCTGCGGCCCTATGCCCTCAACTGCAAGTTATCAGAAGCTTCATTCTGAGTTCAATTTGTTTTTAAGGGATTTAGAAAAAGAGAGGACCCTGGTTAGAGATGGGTCAGTCCTTAGGAGGGAAAGGAGAAAAGAGGGGGCAGGGAAGTAATGACATCACCCCTTCTTGAGGCCTAGGAGACATTTTCATGGGCGTTTGTGTAGTGCTTCTTAAAGTCACTCTGGGTTGGGGTCACTTGGGTTGTGTGTGAAGAGAAGAGGGGGCTTTTGGATGTGGTGGGATGCTGGGTGGGCCTCAGATTCCTAGGGTGGATGGATGAGCAGGTCATAGCCCAGGGTCTGGACTGCAGAGCCTTGACTCTTTGCACCTCAGTTTACTCATCTGTAAAGTGGAGAGAATGTTCATAGTAATGACCACTTCATAGGGAGATAGTGAGGCTCAAGTGAGGGTTTTGCACAGGTCTTGCTCACCGTAAGTGCTCAGTGACTATCAACCCTTTGTAACTTCAGGAATCGTGGATTCCTTTGAGCACCTACCATATGCTGGGCACTGAAGCGGAGGTGATGCAGGTATATGGTAACAGCCCATTAAATGTCTACACATATGCTGCCCAACACGGTCACCACTAGCCACATGTGGCTCCTGAGTGCTTGAAATATGGTTGACCCAAACTGAGATGTTTTGTAAGTATAAAATACATGCCAGCTTTCAAAGATTTGTATGAAAAACACAAAAGAATTTAAAGTATCTCATTAAAGTTAAAATTTTGTGTATTGATTACATGTTGAAATAATACTTTGGATATACTTTTAAAATGTTGATAAAATAATCTCACTTCTTTTTCTTACTTTAAAAATGTGCTGTATTAGGTGTTTTTTTGTTTTGTTTTGTTTTTGTTTTTGAGACAGAGTCTAACTCTGTTGCCTAGGCTGGAGTACAGTGGTACGATCTGGGCTCACTGTAACCTCTGTTTCTCGGGTTCAAGTGATTCTCCTGCCTCAGTTTCCTGAGTAGCTGGAACCACAGGTGTGTGCCATCAAGCCCGGTTAATTTTTGTATTTTTAGTACAGACAGGGTTTCGCCATGTTGGCCAGGCTGGTCTTGAACCCCTGACCTCAAGAGATCTGCCCACCTTGGACTCCCAAAGTGCTGAAATTACAGGTGTGAGCCACTGTGCTCAGCATAGTTTTCTATTACTACATCACAAATTCCTACAAACATAATGGCTTGGAGCAACATCCATTTATTATCTCCTAGTTTCTGTGCATCGGGAATCCAGGTCTGACATATTCGGGTTCCCTGCTCTGGGACTCACAAGATGGCAATCAGGATGTTGGTGGGCTGTGTTCTCATCTGGAGACACAACTGGGGAATAGTCCGTTTCCAGGCTCATCCAAATTGTTGGCAGAATTACTTGGGGGCTGTATAACTGGGGGCCTTGGTTTCTTACTGGCTGATGACTGGGGCTGCTTTCAGCTCCCAGACATCCTGAAAGTTCCCTATTATATGGGCCATTGGCTGTTCACAGCATGGCTGCTTGCTTCTTCAAGGCAAGCAGGAGATTCTCTCACTCTAGCCTGCTGAGACAGAGTCTTATATAACATGATGTTATCATGGGAGTGACATCCCATCACCTTTTGACATATAAGGCAACTGAATCAGAGGAGTGACATCCCATCACCTTTGCCATATTCTGTCAGTGAGAAATAAATCATTGATTCCACCCACACTTAAGGTGAGAGGATTATACTAGGACATGACTCATGGGGGGTCATCTTAGGGTGTGTACACCTACACATGTGACTACTCAAAAATTCAAATTAGGGTATTATGCATGTGGCTTTTATTTTATTTCTATTGGACAGTGCTAGTCTAGAGGCTCTATTAAATTGTGCCTTGAGGATTACTCAGCCTTTGAATGGGGAGGAAGAGCAGAGTGGATATGAGAGTGGACTGCCAGGCTCACATCTGTAATCCCAGCAACTGGGGAAGCTGAGGCAGAAGGATTGCTTGGGGCCAGGAATTCAAGACCAGCCTGGGCAACATAGTGAGATAATGTCTCCAAAATATATACAAAAAAAAAAAAAATCAGCTAAGTATGGTGGTATGCACCTGTGGTTTCAGCTACTTGGGAGGCTGAGGCAGAAGGATCACTTAAGACCAGGTATTGGAGGCTGCAGTGAACTATGATTGTGTCACTGCACTTCACTCTGGTCTATAGAGCAAGGCCTCATCTCTATAACAAATTAAAAAAATAGAGTGGGCTTTGGATAACTACTGGGCGTCCCTGGGCAAGTTACTGCACCTCTCTGAACCTCAGCTCCCTCAGTTATAAGATGAGCTATAAGGGGTTGTGGCACTTACCCCTTGAAAGATCCAAAGAGGTAACGTTTGTAAAGTCTTTCTTAGCCTAATGCCTAGCACTTAGTAGGTGCTCAGTAAATCCCCAGTCTGAAACTTGGCTCTGCTGCTTGTTGGTATGAGGCTGAAGGACTTCACATCTCAGGGCTTCAGTTTCCCCATCTGTGAAATGGAGAAGTCAAACCACGTGATCTCCTAATGCCATTGGATGCATTCTAGGTGCTTTGGGAAGGGTGAAGGTGGGTAGGGAGTCTAGCGGGGCCGTGGCCACAGGCTGCAAAAGAGAGAATGCTCACCCACAAAAAGGAGCAGGAAAATGTAAAGAGGTCACCTAACCAGGTGACAGCCCCAGCATACCCCAGTGCCTCATGGGAGGGGATGGGAGACGAGTCACGTGGACACTCTGTCCTTAGTGAGTTGGAGGAGGTTCAAGGAAGGATGCTCATCCCAGTGCATTTTTACGAAGATTAGAAAAAGATCCCAAGACCAGAGTGAAGCACAGATTTTCCTAGCTGTCAAGAGTTTCAGCTGGGAGGACTCCGCCCTGGGGCCACTATGATCGAGCTGTAGAGGAGACAGAGGGTGTGGGAGATATCAAGCCTTTACCTCCAGTCCGACCTCATCCAACTTGGAGGTGACTGGGGTAAGTATTAAATTCTTCCATTATAGCACAGTGTAATAGGATAAGACCCTAACTCTGCAACAAAAACATAGCCTGATGAGGTGCTCCAGGAACCCCGGAAGAATCTTTTTTTTCTTCCAAAAATGTATGGAAGAAAAAATGTATGTAACATTTACATAAAATGTATATGACATAAAATTCTCCATTTTAATAATTTCAAGTATGTAAGTTGGTGGCTTTTTAGTATATTCACAATGTTGTGCAACCATCATTACTATCCAATTCCAGAACATTCTCATCACCCCAAAAAGAAACCTTGTATCAATTAGTAGTCACTCCCCATTATCCTGTCCTTCTCCCAGCCCCATGGCAACCAGGAATCTACTTTTTTTTTTTTTTGAGACAGAGTCTTGCTCTGTTGCCCAGGCTGAAGTGCAATGGCACGATCTCAGCTTACTGCAACCTCAGCCTCCTGAGTTCGAGCAATTCTCCTGCCTCAGCCTCCCGAGTAGCTGGAATTACAGGCATGTGCCACTACGCCAGGCTAATTTTTGTATTTTTAGTAGAGATGGGGTTTCTCCGTGTTGGTCAGGCTAGTCTCAAATTCCCGACCTCAGGTGATCCACCCAGCTTGGCCTCCCAAAGTGCTGGGATTACAGGCATGAGCCACCGAGCCCAGGCTTCTACTTCCTGTCTCTATGATTTTGCTTATTCTGGACATTTCATATAAATGGAATCATATATATGCGGTCTTTCATGTCTGACTTCTTTCACTTAGCATAATGTTTTCAAGGTTCATTTAAATTGTAGCATGTAACAGTACTTCATCCCTTTTTATGGCTGAATACTACTCCATTATATATATAGGCCACCTGTGTTTATTCATTCATTAGTGGATGGACATTTGGATTGTTTTTACCTTTTGGCTATTACAAATAATGTTTTTATGAAGGTATACAAGTTTTTGTGTGAACATGTGTTTTCAATTCTCTTGGAGTAGAATTACTGGGTTGCATCATAATTCTATGTTTAAGTTTTTGAGGAACTGTCACACTCTTTTTTTTTTTTTTTTTTTTTTTTTTTTTGAGACGGAGTCTTGCTCTGTTACCCAGGCTGGAGTGCAGTGGTGCGATCTCAACTCACTGCAAGCTCTGCCTCCTGGGTTCACGCCATTCTCCCACCTCAGCCTCCTGAGTAGCTGGGACTATAGGCACCAGCCACCATGCCCGGCTAATTTTTTGTGTCTTTTAGTAGAGACGGGTTTTCACCATGTTAGCCAGGATGGTCTCAATCTCCTAACCTTGTGATCCGCCTGTCTTGGCCTCCCAAAGTGCTGGGATTACAGGTGTGAGCCATCGCGCCTGGCCTGCCACACTCTTTTCTACAGCGCTGAACCATTTTACATGTTGCAAGGATTTTTTCCTTTGTGGATTTAACCCAGAACTGCCCCCACTTTTCACATTCTAACAACGGTTTAATTTATAAACAATAAAATGCACAGTACTTGTGTATAATTTGATGTATTTTCACAAATGTATACACCTGTGTAACCTAAACCACTATTGAGATGATATAACATGACAAGCTCCCTAGAAAGTTCTCCATTGCTCCTTCCCACTCAGCCCCTCAATCCCCAAAGCAACCAGTGCTCCGATTTCTATCACTATTGATCAGTTTTGCCTGTTCTTGGGTCTCGAATGTCATATAAATGGGTGTGCACTCTTTTGGGTCTGGCTTCTTTCACACTGTATAATACTTTTGAGCTTGCGCATATTAGTTGTAGTTTGTTCCTTTTTATTGCTGAGTAGTATTTCACTGTATGGACATACCACAGTCTATTTATCCATTCATCTGTTGATACACATTTGAGCTGTTTTCAGTTTTTGGTTACTAGGAATAAAACTACTATGAACATTTGTGTACAAGTCTTTGTGTGGACAAAAACTTTATGGACTTACACCATATGAAAATCAAAATCAAAATTTGTCATAGAGTTAAACATCTTTCTGAAATGGCTGAGTTATATAAGAGGTATACATTTCACTTCTTCAGATAATGCCAAGTTGCTTTTCAAAGTGGTTGTACCATTTGCATTCCCAACACCAATGTGTGAGCGTTCTAGTTCCTTCTCACATCTTTGCTAACACTTGGTTTTGTCTGCTTTTTAAACTTTAGCCATTCTGGTGTGTGTGAGGTGCTATCTCACTGAGGTTATAATTTGTATTTCTCTAATGATATTGAGTATCTTTTCATGTGCTTATTTGCTATCTGTATATCTTCTTTGGTGAAACTTTCTGTTCAAATCTTTTGCCCATTTTTTTTAATTACATTGTTTGCCTTTTTATTATTGAGTTGTAAAAGTTTCTTTATCTATTCTAGATACAAGCACCTTCTCTGTGTTACAAATATTTTCTCCCAGTCTGTGGCTTTTCTTCACGGTGTCTTTCGAAAAGCAAAAGTTTTAAAATGTCACAGTGTTTGTTTTATCAAGTTTCTTTTGTGCCCTCTCTAGGGTCTTTTTTAGTAGCTTTATGCTTTTAAGTTTAGCTCTTGTATTTAACTCTATGACACATTTTGACTTACATTTTCATATGGTGTGAGGCAAAGGTGATTTTGAAAATATTTCCATGATATCTAGTTGTCCCGGCACCATGCATTGAAGAGATTTTTCATTCCCCAGTTGGATTGCTTTGGTGTCCTTGTTGAAAATCATTTGACCATGTATGTGGGGGTCTGTTTTTGGACTCTCTGTTCTACTCATCTGTTTGTCCCATCCTTTTGCTGTGAGGACAGATTTTAAGCTGGGGTTACATTGGAATTTTAGTATGTTCCCTCTGGAGAATGGATCAGAGAGGGAATCTAGAAAAAAGACACCAATGTGTCCTACTACAATCCTAAAATGACCACTTCGAAAACTCGGCAACGTCACCATTGCCTGCTGAAGGTCTCTGGCCTGAGACCTACTCTCTCTACATGATCAACGTGTTCATGAGAGTGATGAAGACCTAGCAGCACTGAGCTGAGACCTTCTCCACATAGCAAGAGGAAGTCTTGGAAAGACTTGGAAAAGGAGTGACTTCATCACTGGGAGGCTGGGAATTGCTTAAGACTGCATCTGGGCACCTCGCATGCCACCCTGCTCCAGACTTCCGAGAAACCTCGTTCAATTTCTTTATTTTACACGTGAAGAAATAGAGGCTCAGAGAATCACGTGTCTTGCTCAAGGTCAGCAACAAAGCAAGGGCCAGAATGAAACATCCCACCTCTTTGCCTCCTCCCTTGCAATGTCTCCTATCCTGTGGCCTGGCTCCAGGGTAGCTGGAGAGGAGAGCAGCTCCACGTGGCATGAACCTTGTTTTGTTCACGTCATGGTCCACAGCAGGTGGCACAGGTCCTGGCACCCAGTAGGTCCTCACTAGATACGGATGGAATGAAAGGGGCCACTGGTGGTTTCCCCTTGCTTTCTCCATGCCCTCTGCCCTCCCCACCTTTGGTGGTTGTTGAGGTTAACGAGTGGAGACCTGAGGCTTGGGGCTGGGGACGAGAGCTGATGGCTTAGGCTGACTCTGGCTTACGCCTACTCCTGGGGCCGCTCATGGTTGTGCTCACAAAACCGCACAACAGGTCCTGCGTGAATTCTGCTATGAAGATGAATACAGCGGGGAAGGCAATAGGGGGTGATGGGGGATTTCTCAGAGATACTTCCCTGAAGACGGCCAGGGGAAGAGACTGAGGAAGTTGGGGAGTGAGCCAAGCAGATATCAGAACGGCAGGACAAAGCCCCTGTGGTGGGAGCATCTCTGGCAAATTGGAGGACCACCAACGTGGCCTTGATGATAACGATTCCACTAGGCCCAGAGTTTGCAAAGGGGCAGGATAGGAAGGGGCTTCCAGAATCCAGTCTCCATCCCTTGAACGTCTTACTCTGGTGCATTTGAAAACCCAAGCTGTGCCAGGTGCGGTGACTCATGCCTATAATCCCAGCACTTTGGGAGGCTGAGGGGGGTGGATCACCTGACGTCAGGAGTTTGAGACCAGCCTGATAAACTGGGTGTGGTGGCTCATGTAATCTCAGCAATTTGGGAGGCTGAGGTGGGCGAATTACCTAAGTCAGGAGTTCAAGACCAGCCTGGCCAACATGGTGAAACCCCATCTCTACTAAAAATACAAAAATTAGCCAGGCTTGGTGGCACATGCCTGTAACCCAAGCTACTCACGAGGAAGAGGCAGGAGAGTTGCTTGAGCCCAGAAGACGGAGGTTTCAGTGAGCCAAGGTTGTGCCACTGCACTCCAGCCTGGCCGACAGAGCAAGACTCAAAAACAAAAAACAAAAAACCCAAAAGAGACCAGCATGACCACCATGGAGAAACCATGACTCTTCTAAAAATACAAAAAATTAGCTTGGTGTGGTGGTACATGCCTGTAATCCCAGCTACTCGGGAGGCTGAGGTAGGAGAATTGCTTGAACCCAGGAGGCAGAGGTTGCAGTGAGCCTAGATCGCACCATTGCACTCCAGCCTGGTGACAGAGCAAGACTCCGTCTCAAAAAAAAAAAAGAAAAAAAAGAAAACCCAAGCTGAAGGGCCCTGCCAGCTCCATCATTGCCTCATCACTGTCTCCTGGGACCCCAGGCTGTCCCCTTGAAGTTGTCTGTCTTGGTCCTGACCTCACCTGCTACCTCATTACCTGGGCCTCATCTATTTCCCAGGTTCTCTGTCTTCACTCAACAAAGCTCATTAGGTGTCAGCCACTCATCTCACTTTGTTTTTCCAAGGAAGGTGACACAAGGATCTGTGTGTGCAGAAGTGGATGGGTCCGAGGGGACAGTGCTGGGGTCAGGGATGCAGGAAAGGAGACCTTCAGATCCACAAAGGAATGGCCGTGCTGCTTCTCTCACTTGAGCTGGGAGCTCCACGTTATAAAGCGTCCGGGGTTTCCACTACCATTCCTGGCTTGCTGGGATGGGGAAGGGATTGTAAGTGCTGCCCCTGACACCAGCTGCCACTCATGGAGCACATGTCCAGGGACTTCTCATGCATCAACCCCATTTTCCGGGGAAGGAAACAGAGGCTTGGAGATAGGGAGTGATTTGCCTTGGGGTCACACACAAAACTGACTCAAACCCAGGTCCATCCACCTCCCCAGCCAAACCTCTGCTTGTTGCTCTGCAGCCACCCGAAGGCCCTGGCCCGGCAGGGCAGGGTACATGGTGGGGTTTGGACAGATGATGCAAGGAAGCCCGTGCTGTGGGTTATCCTAGGCTTCGGTTTTCTCATCTCACAGATGAGCTTAAACTGGCATCTGTCCCGGGTACCTCTCAAGGCAAGACTTACCTAAGATAAAGATGAAAAGGGGGACGTTGAAAATGGTAAACTGCAGCTAGGGGTGGGAGGACACTGCTGATGCCCTTGGTTGGTATCAGAATCTGTACAGCCAGGGGTTGTTGATTACCTACCGTGTACCAAGTGCTGGTGAGCCGCTCACTGTACAATCAATGCTCAGGCAGCCGCACAAGCAAAGGCCTCAGAATCCTTCCTCGTTTGCAGATGGGAAACTGAAGCTTGGCGATGTGCAGTCTTTTGGCCAAGTTTGTCCAGGAGGTGAATGGCTGACCAGATATACATTTGGGAAACTCTGAGCTCCAAGCTTGTGGACTGGCAAGGGGGCCTCTCCTGTTGGCACCTTTGTAAGGATTTGAGCAAACAGGGATCACCCTGCGCCCACCCAGCAAGGCCCTGTGGTCACCTTGTTTTTTGACAGGGAGGGAGGACCCAGGAGGGACTAGAGCCTGGGTCTGGCAGTGGGCATTAACCTTGTTATACCAAGGTGGGGTCTGGGTAGCAGACAGTTCATCAGCTCTATATGCTGCTCACGAGCTGAGTGGCCATTCTCCAAGCCTCAGTTTCCTCGCCTGCAAAATGGGGCTGATTTCTGCATATAATGTACAAACTAACTGAAATGCAGTAAAAAGGCCTTGCACAAGGCCTGCTCTGAGGGAACATTTGGTACTTGTCAGCAGCTGTTGCTGGTAGGATTAACCATTCCGTACCTCAGTTTTCTTCTTTGCAAAATAGGGGTACTAGTAATTAACAATAATGGGAAACGCATGTATGATGCCTGCTACGTGCAGAGACCTGATCCAAGCATTGTACATTCACTGATGAGTTATATTCACAGCCCTAGGAGCCAGACTGTACTATGAACTCTACTTTCCAGAGGAGGAAACTGAGACATAGAGGCGAAGACCGTTGACAGAGGTCACCCAGGCAGACAGTGGCAGCTCCCCTCTTCGGGTAATGAGGATTCAATCAGACTGCAGCTAGAGCACGCACCTCACAGGGCCAGGTCGGGCTAGCTCCAAAGTCTCCACCGGGGGACACAAATGAGGCTCAGTGAGGCACAGCCACTTGCCTGAGGCCACACAGCCAGTCAAGGGCAGAACACGACCTAACTTGGGTCTTTCAGGGTCCAAGCAGCCAGGTCTTTTTGGCTCTCTCTGCCCTGTTCTGTGCCTCACATGCAGTAAGTGCTGGATAAATGTGCTGTCCCACCCCCACCCCAAGCCCCCTATTCCTGCAGGTCCAGGTCAACTCTTTTCCTGTTATTCTGGCTGCTGTTTACTAGGGAGGCAGGGAGGAGAGGCTGAGACAGAAAGAGGCACCTGGTTTTCATGGCTCTCTGCTCCTGGGTGGCACAAGGCTGAGATCCTGGGCCCAGAAAGGAGCTCCTGGCAGCCTCCCTCCTATGGGGAGGTGGGAACTCCTGCTTCTCTGGCCTCTCCAGGTCAGGCTGGTGGGATGCGGGCTGGTGAGCCTTGGAGACCGCTCAAATCAGTTTCAGTGCGTGCTGTGGCCGCAGCCTTTGCCCCCACCATTTCATCTCCTCCTGAAAGGTTGGAGGAGTCTGACCCCACAGAAATCTCACCTGCAGGGGCTCATTCTTCCCAGCCATGCTTCTGGAGCCCCCATCAGGCACCCCAAGCAGCCCCCACCCCTCTATGGCTTTGTCCCAAGAAGGGACCTGCAGGAGCTCCTGGGCCCTTTGGAGAACAAAGGGCTCATTGAGGCACCAAGGCCAGGCAGAGGTGGGGAGGAAAGAGGTGGGCGAGCAACAGACAGGAGCTGATAAGGCAGGAGCCCACAGGGACTGCGTTCAAATCCTGCTTCTACCATGCAAACCTGGCATGAACCCTAGGATCTTGACTCTGGGAGCCTCGATTTACCCATCTGTGAGATGGAGATGATTGGGTTACAGTGAGATAACGTGCACTGTTTTCAGTGGCTGGTTATTACCTCTCACTGTTCCAGTCATGAAGTGTGGAGCTGAATACTGTTGATATAGATACAGAGACCATCATGGTGTACTGGAACCCCCTGGGGCCAGCTGTATCTTAAAATTCAGAATTTTGGAGAACCCAGAAAGGTGAGCAAGCCAGGGCTGTAGAGCATGTGCTCTGTGACATCCCCGGCAGGCTGACATCAAATATTAGAACTCGTTGGAATATTCACATTAGGTTGGGATACATAAAGACCTTCAGGCATGTGAGTTTGAGAAGATCTCTCTGTTTTGAGAGCCGTTTTCGATTTTAGGATTGCACATAATAGAGTGTGAAGCTTTACTGCCATCATTCATTCATTCATTCAGCAAATATTTATTGAGCATCTATGTGCCAGATTCTGTTTCAGGCTTGGGGGATTGATTCACCGGGAGACGGAGCGAAGCCCCTGTCCCATGGGGCTCACGATGGGGTGTGTGGGGCAATGTCTACACCTGCGTCTACACGGACCTGGGGGTTTGTAGAGGCATCAAGCCTTGCTCACACATGAGGAAGCCAGTGTGGAGGGAGAGCATCTGCCCGGGGTCAGTAGCCAGAATCTGAACCAGTGCTGTCCATCCAGAACACTTGTGTTTTCTTAGGATCTTTTCCCCGTATTGAGTTAAAGGTGGGCATGGCGATGGGATGGTGAAGGACTCCTGACGTGGCCGACTTGAAGATAAGGGAATAGGCCAGGGTGTGAAGGGACCTGCCACGGGTGCCCACAGCCTGAGTCGTCTGTGATTCCCAGAGCCTGGCTCTCCCTGGGCTAGAAGAATGCTGTGTGCGACTCTGGAGTATTGGATGATCCCGGGTTGGAATTCCACCAGACTTCCTGCTCACTGTGTGGCCTTAGGCAAGCCAGGTGGCTTTGGAGGCCTCAGTTTCGTCAGCTGTACAATGGGCTCCGTGGCTGAAGGCCTTCTGGAAGGACTGAATTTGCTGATGGGTGTGGAAGGGACCTAGAGCTGCTCAGGCTCCAAAATGAAGTGGCTTTTCTCCCTGGAGCTTGGAGCAGAGATTTCCCCCTTCAGAAAGCAGCTGTATCACTTGGGGCTGGGGACACGGGGCCACTTAAAAGACCCCAGAGGCCCAGGCTCTTGTCCAGACCCTCTGACTTGCCCCACTGGATGTAGGCTCTGGAATTCGGTCTTCTGGGCAGGCAACATATCCCAGGTTGAGAGATTACCCTGGCTGCCCAACTGTCCCATCCTGGAGCCTGCTGTCCTCCTGTGCTGGGCAGGTGGAGAGGCGGCCAGGCCAGTGTCACATGCGGGTGGGGGATCAAGGGCTGTGAGCTGTGAGCTCAGATTTGGTTGGGCTGGGCTTCTTGCCTTCAAGGCAGGTTGGCCACATCATTTACAGGGCCTGGTGCAAAATAAAAACACAGGCTTTTGGATTACAGGTATCACGGGTCACTTTCAGAGGCCGAGGCAGGAGGATCACTTGAGGGCAGGGGTTCAGGACCAGCCTGGGCAACACGGCAAGACTCCGTCCCTACAAAGAATAGAATAGAAAAATTAGCTGGACATGGCGGCATGCACCTGTAGTCCCAGCCTCTTGGGAGGTTGAGACAAGAGGATGGCTTGAGGCCAGGAGTGGAGGCTGCAGTGAGCTACGATTGTGCCACATCACTCCAACCTGGGCGACAAAGTGAGACCTTGTCTCTCAGAAAAACAGATAAAAAATTCCAAGCTCTTCGTTCAAAAAGCAGAAAAAAATGGCATTAAGAAAGGTACTGAAATATAAAGACTTTTTCCTTCTTCTGTAGTCTCTCTCTCTTGCCTTGTCATGGCATTTTTTATTTGCGATTTAATATCCTTCTAAGTAAAGAAAAATTAAACTTTTATAAGTTATTAGCATGAATTTTATCACTCATATTTATATTATACAATGCCTGCTTTAAGTGCAAATATTAGAGCATTTAACTTGTGAGCAGAATCACTGAAATGACACAATTCATATTTATAGCCTGCACACATACAGGTATTTCATTATTACCAGAATGACAGAAATGCTGCTCAAAACTAACTCAACAGTTATTATTATTATTGTTGTTGTTATTCTGAGACATTGCCTCGTTCTGTCACTCCAGCTGGAGTATAGTAGTGCTATCCTAACTCACTGCTGCCTTGAACTCCTGGGCTCAAGAGATCCTCCTGCCTCAGCCTCCTGCGTAGCTAGGACTACAGGCACACGCTACCATACCTGGGCTAAATTTTTAAATTTTTGTTGAGATGGGGGTCTTGTTATGTTGCCCAGACCAGTCTCAAACTCCTGACCTCAAGTGATCCTCCTGCCTTGACTTCCCAAAGTGCTGGGATTATGGGTGTGAGCCACTGCGCCTGACCAAATCGATTGTTTTTATTTCACTTCTTGCCACAGGCATACTGTTCGAACACTCTCTACTTTTGGCTTACTGAAGAGTGAGGAAAGGCTGAAAGAAAAAGGAGCTATGGGTTCTCTGTCTTCCTCTTTCCTTCATTCTTTTCCTGCAGAAGTAAACATGAGTCCTTTAATTAAACATTGGTCCTCTGTGTGTCTTAGAACATCATTGCCTCTTTCTGCCCTCAAGGTAAAGAAAAGTGTGTGGAGAGTGGGGCCTCCTGGGGACGTCACCACTCCCACCTAGTCTTAGACACAGCCTGCTTATGACTGCCCCCGTCACACACTCATGAAGCTGGCCCTGCTTCAGGGGTGCTACTTGCCATACAGATGGGGAAACTGAGGCTCTGAGGGGGACAGAGACTCAGATGAGATCAGAGATGGCCAAACTAGGACCTCCCCGAACCTCAGTTTCCTCCTGATTGGATTGGAAATGAGACTTGTGTCATGGGGATGGGGTGTTGGTGAGGGCAGAAGTGGGGTTAAGCTCATTCCTCTGCCTCTTATAGTTCAAGCATTTGCTTATTTATTCATTCAACAAACATTAGCTGAGCACCACCTCCTGCGTGCTGGGCAAGGTGAACCTGATCCCACTCCTTGAGGAACTTCTGGTTTGGTGAGTGGGATTCTCTATTCCTAGCCTAAGTGCACTGATTGGAAACTTTCAGACCCTGAGACCAAGGTCAGGACTATCATTGTCCTGTAAGTGGCCAGAGGGTTGGGCATTAGTGCTAGTGCCTGACTGAAGTGCCACTGGAGATGGCGGAAAATTTCCTGGGAGTTTCAACAGCTGGAGAAAGGCCATTCCTGGAAGAGGGTGCAGCCTGGTGGGCAAAGGGCAGCTGAAAGAGTTTCAACGGAAACTACCAAAGCCGGGAACCTTGAGGATTAGGTGAAGGCAAAGACGGAGGTTTAAGCCAGAGTCTCTCAAAGCGTTGCTCAAGGGTCATGTGACTCCAAATTCTAGGCCCGCATTTCTTTGGCCCAGGCCCCCAGCCAAGATTTCAACTTGGAACTTGGCTCTCTGCATGAAGCTGAAGGAATTCCTGACAGCCCTGCTGATGGCCTAGATGTCTCAGGTTTCTTCTCTCTCTCTCTTTCTTTCTTTCTTTTCTTTCTTTCTTTCTTTCTTTCTTTCTTTCTTTCTTTCTTTCTTTCTTTCTTTCTTTCTTTCTCTCTCTCTCTCTCTCTTTCTTTCTTTCTTCCTTCCTTCCTTCCTTCCTTCCTTCTTTCCTTCTCTTTTTTCTCTTTTTTTTCTTTCTTTCTTTCTTCTTTCTCTTTCTCCTTCCTTCCTTCCTCTCTTTCTTTTTTCTTTCTCTCTCTCTCTTTCTTTCTTTCTTTCTTTCTTTCTTTCTTTCTTTCTTTCTTTCTTTCTTTCTTTCTTTCTCTTTCTTCCTTCCTTCCTTCCTTCCTTTCTCTCTCTTTCTTTCTTCTTTCTTTATTTCTCTCTTTCTTCTTCGTCTTTCTCGCTCTCTTTCTTTCTTTCTTCTTTCCTTTCTTTTTGTTCCTTCTTCCTTCTTTCTTTCTCTCCCTCTCTCTCTTTCTCTCCCTCCCTCCCTTCTTCTCTCTGTCTTCTTCTTTCTCCTACCCTCTCTCCCTCCCTTCTCTCTCTCCTAGCCTGGGGACCAGAAGTCCCTCAGCTGAATCTCCGCATGAAAATAGCAGCTGCCTTGTTTATCCAGCTGACTATGTGTCCAGTACTGTGCCAAGCCCATGTATCTTTTCTACAAATCCTCACCCAACCCCATTGTTTTAGAGAGAGGAAACAGAGCTCAGGAACCTGAAGTTACAACCCCAGGATCATTGTGAATGGGGGAGCTGGGCTTAAGGCCACGCCATTTGAAGCTCACCTGTGGGCCCTGAACCTCATATTTAGGCCTGCATGCTCAAGTTTCCCTGCTCTTTCATTCTTCTGCCTCCATTTCCTTTATTTTATTCATCTGTCCCCATTACCTTCTCCCCTGCCCATGACCTCCTAACCATCCTTCAGAACCCTGCTCAAATACCTCTTTGTTTTTTGAAGCACCCAAGCAAGGAACATTTCATTTCTCCCTCCTACAAATAATTGAGCACCTTCATATTCTAGGCATTGTGGTAGGCCCTGGGGAAACACTGAACAATACACTGACTTGTTGCCACCAATTAACAAGGGAACACAAACCAATACATTGTTATTAGCTGTAAAGACAGTTATGAAGGACATGAACTGTGTGCTCTAATAAAGAGTGATGAAGTGGAACTACTGTGTACTGGGTGATCAGAGAAGGTCTTTGGAAAAGGAAGGATTTGAGAACTTCCAGGCAGAGGAAGGCAAGGGCAAAGGCCCAGAGGTAGGGAGAGTTTGATGAGTGTGAAGAAACAGCAAGTTGGCCAGTGTGACTGGAGCAGGAAGAGAAAGGAAAGACTGGTAGGAAGTGAATCAATGAAGCAGGTAAGCCTCCCTTAGCATAGTTCCCTAAGGCATTGAAGTTTTAAGGTATCTGTCTCCTTCCTGGGGCAGAGGGGTCAGATCAAATCCTAGTGGTGTCGCCAGGGCAGGGCCTGACACCTAGGAGGTGTGCAGCTGAGATGGCGTGAAGCAGGGTCAGCCAGTAGGTGATAGACAGCTCCGCCCCCTCCCTCCTTTCTTTCCTTCAAGAAAGAGGCCGGGCCCTTCCCATTTGTCTGGCTCCCTTGGGCCACCCTAAGGTGGCCATAAGTCAGCTTGGTGGGGGTGGGCAAGAGGGGTGCTGCTGCAGGACCTGGGAGGGGCCAGGGCGGTGCTCTTGTGGGCGTCAGGCACCATCTGCAACTCTTTTTCCTGTGTCATTTGCATTTTCTCTGAAATTATTTTTTTTTTAAGGATCCAGCCAAATGCACTGTCACGCAGGCTGCAGATTTAAAAGAGTGTGGGGGGTTGGGGGAGAGCAGTAGGCACTGGGTGTGGCCCTTCCTGGCGTCTGGCTTCCCTGAACTCGCTCTCCAACCCCCTCCCAGCCAGAGGCCACAGGGGCTGGGCTCTTGTTGTGGAGCGGATAAGAGTCATGAGTCATGCACAACTAGGGCTGCAGGGGCGTCCCCTATGCCTGGCTTCGTGTTCAGAAAGAACCATTCAGACTTCACAAGAGTCCTGTGCAAGAGGAGAGCCCATTATCTGCCCTGCTAGGGACACTGAGGCTCAGAGCCTGCTGACAGCAAGCAGAGGGCTGGAACTTCCGGCAAACTTGCAGGGTAACTCCCATTCTCACGTTAAGGTGGCCAGATCTGTCAGATGGAATACAGGTCTGCCAGATTCACAGGCTATTGTCTCTCTGCTTAGGACAGGAAGGGTTCCCAGAGGTCCTTCAACACAACCAACCACTGTATAGCTGAGGAAAACTAAGTCCTTCAAATAGACGGGAAGGGGTGGGGTCAGGGTTTGAACTAAGAATGTCTGCTCCAGAGAAGGATGAGTTATATAACTTCAGCCATAAAACAGGCATGTCTCCTACAAATGTGGGGCTGGCTCTGCGCAGAGAGGATTGTGGGGGAGGTAGACTTCTGTGTGAAGCCCTCCCTGGTACATCATGCATGCCAGTGTGTCCTCGCCGAAGGGCTGGGTGCATTCCCCTTAGTGGGACATGAGATAAATAATTTTGAATTCCCCATTGAGAGAGCTATTTCCTCCCAATTCCTCTCATGGCATCAGGGAAAGACTTCTGTTGGTGCTAATACCTCTTTTACACCTGCCTCCAACTCACGCTTGTCTCCCTTTTTGACAAAGAAGTCCAGAGCCTTCTACGGGCAATGCTGTCCAGCTAGGATAGAGTGGAGTTTTGTTGAGGAGCCATTTGAACTGAATCCTGAAAGGTCACTGGGAGCTTGAGAGGAAACTGGGAAGAATATTCTGTGTGGCAGGAACAGCATGTATATCGTACAGGAAATATAGGGAAGCATGGCATATTTTGTAGAAAGGGGAGCCACTTGATGTGATTGTAGGTGTGAGTGATAAGGCAGAAAGGGGCACAAGGGGAAAGGCCCCTGATGCCATGTGATGATGGAATGGCTTTGAGCAGAAGCAAGGTTTTGGAGGGAGTGACACTAGAGGCAGCTAGGCAGTTACAGGATTTTATCAGTGCTCCAGGCTAAAGATGATGGTGACCTGCAGGAGGACAGTGGCTTTGGGGATGAAGACATCAGAGCTGGCCTAACCACTAAGTTTCATATAATGGTAATAGTGATGATGATGGTAAAGATATGGTGAAGATAATAGTGATGATGATGGTGGTGATAATGGTGGTGGTGATGGTGATGATAATGATAATGATGATGGTGGTGGTGATGTGATCATAATGATAATGATAATGATGGTGATGGTGATGGTGGTGATGATGATTGTGATGATAGTGATGGTGATGATTTTGTTGATGGTGGTTGTGATGGTGATAATGTTGGTGGCGATAGTGATGATGATGATAATGGTGATGGTGATGATAATGGTGGTGGTGGTGATGATGATATTAATGATAATGATGATGTTGATGATGGTGATGATGATTGTGATGATAGTGATGGTGGTGATGATATTGATGGTGGTTTTGATGGTGATAATGGTGGTGATACTGATGGTGATACACTGATAGTGATGGTGGTGATGACGATGGTGATAGTGATAGTGGTGATGATAATGGTGGTGGTGATGATGGTGATGATAATGATAATGATAGTGTTGATGGTGATGATGATTGTAATGATAGTGATGGTGGTGATTATGTTGATGGTGGTTGTGATGGTGATAATGGTGGTGATACTGATGTTGATGATAGTGATGGTGATGGTGATGATCGTTATAGTGATGGTGGTGATGATAATGGTGGTGGTGGTGATGGTGATGATAATGATAATGATGGTGTTGATGGTGATGATGATTGTGATGATAGTGATGGTGGTGATTATGTTGATGGTGGTAGTGATGGTGATAATGATGGTGATACTGGTGTTGATGATAATAGTGATGGTGATGATGATAATGGTGGTGGTGGTGATAGTGATGATAATGATAATGATGGTGTTGATGATGGTGGTGATGATTGTGATAATAGTGATGGTGGTGATGATATTGATGGTGGTTGTGATGGTGATAATGGCGGTGATGGTGATGATGATGATAGTGATGGTGCTGATGACGATGGTGATAGTGATGGTGGCAATGATGATGAGATGATAATGATGGTGATGGTGATGATGGTGATGATTTTAATGATGATGGTGGTGATGCTGATGAAGGTGATGATGATGGTGGTAACAATATAATAATAGTACCAACTGACATTTACTTTCGTATTCTTCATCTCAATGTCATTATGAGGCCACTTTCCCATGGGATTGACATCACTTTAATCCCCATTTTTCACATGAGGAAACTGAGGCTTGCCTGTGGCCATCTGGCTACAGAGTGGCAGAGTAGGGATGGGGTGCCAGATTGGCCTGACTTCTGAGCACTGAGCTCTGGACTCCATGCATCCTGTTTTCAGCCAGCAGCTGGGAAGGGCTGTGCCCTAGCCTTCCCCTGTGCCCAGGGTGCTGAGATGTCAGGTTTCTCTCTTCCTAGGCCTTTGTCCTGCTCTGACCCTGTGGGCTAAGCCTCTGAAGGCTCTGGTTGCACTTTCGGCTGGGGGCTTGTCATCCCCTTGGCATCAGTAGCTGTGCTCTGGTCCCAAGCAGGAGGGAGGGAAACCTTTCCATAGCCCACAGCCCTTTCATGCCAAACCCTGCCTGAGTGAGATGAGTGTGGAGGAATTTGGTCATATGGATCCAATTTCTCTTGAAATATGCAGCGAATGGTGCTGGATAAAGGCAGGCTGCATTGGCTGGACCTGAAATATGTAGGTGACTGCTTCTGAGATGTTTGACAACTCCAAGACTCAGCTGAATGGGCCTGCAGTGCTGGACTGTGGCAACTGGTCCAGGAGGGAGCAACT
This sequence comes from Macaca thibetana thibetana, assembly GCF_024542745.1. Lineage (NCBI taxonomy): Eukaryota > Metazoa > Chordata > Mammalia > Primates > Cercopithecidae > Macaca > Macaca thibetana. Next base: position 23,196,212 of record NC_065587.1, read on the forward strand.
GAATGCCTTAACTCGTTCCGTATGTGTGCCAAGGACACATGGACAGAGACCAAGATACAGGGAAATTGGGCCAGGCTGGGTGACGTACAGAGCAGGGCTGTGCAGGCCAAAGGGACCCTTCCAGATGGCACAGCATCACATAGTGTCAAGAATGAAGTTTAAAAGTTATTTTTACATTTTCCTACTTTGTGACCTGAGTCTCTTGACCTTGCTGAGCCTTAAGGGTTTCTACTGTCAAATGGGGAAAGCAGATTTAGAGGGAATTGAGCAGAGCCAAAGTGAAGTAGGAGGCAGAACTCAACTCCAGAGGTGGGGCTCAGACACTGGACGAAATTGAAGACTAGCTAAAACAGGGCCAGGATGGAAGCAGCTTTCCACAAGACTCACCCACCAGTGTGCCATGTCAGTTTGCCATTGCCATGGCAACACCTAGAAGTTATGCCCCTTTCCATGACAACCTCAGAAGTTACCATCCTTTTCCTAGAAATTTCTGCATAAACTGCTCCTTATTTTGCATGTAATGAGAAGTGGGTATAAATATGACTGCAGGACTGTCTCTGAGCTGCTACTCTGGGCACACTGCCTATGGGGTAGCCCTGATTTGCAAGGAGCAGTACCTCTGCTGCTGTACACTGACACTTCAATAAAAGTTGTTGTTTAACACCACTGGCTTGTGCTTGAATTCTTTCCTAGGCAAAGCCAAGAACCCTCCCAGGCTAAGCCCCAATTTTGGGGCTCACCTGTCCTGCATCAAAAGCAGGCCTTTTGGTTTCATCTACACAGAATATACCCCCACCAATTCCACAACCGTCCTTTCCTTCCAGGCATCTGTTCTTCCTCTTCTCAATATGTGCTTCTGATGGGGGCTGCCAATCATACTATCCTACTCTCTGACTGCTATGACTGGGCTAAATATGGTCATGTGACTCTTACTGGGCCAATCAGAGCTCTTCTCTGGGATATTTGCCCTTGGGCTGGATGAAGGCAGACCCTTTTCCTCCACGAAGGCGAGTCCTGAGCTGTCTGTGGCTGTGTTCCCCACTCTGTGAAGATAAGGAAAAAAAAAAGTGACCCGTAAAAAGAGAGGCAGATGAAGTCAAAGGCAATGTCTAGATGAGGTTGGCATCCTGGAAGCCTGTCTCACACCTGTCCTTCTCACAGAATTTTTGGTAACAAGAGCTAAGAACAATGCCTGTTTTGCTTAAACTAACTGAATTTGTGTTTCTGTCTTATACAACTAAAACCATATTGATAAATGCAAGCCTTTCCTGACTTCCAAGGCACCTGTGTGGTTCATTACCCTTGTTGTTCCTCGGAGCCACTCTTCAAATGGGTATCCCTATTTCTATTTACAGATGTCAGTAATCATAATCATGTCAATTTTCCAAGAACTCAATGCTGTGCCAGCTACTGAGCTGAGCTTCTCGTAGAAATTATTATGCTGAATCCTGCAGTGTCCCTGGAGGTAGTGTTTATTATTTTCTCCATTTTGCACATATGGGAATAGAGGTGCAGAGGGTCAAGGGGCTTACTCCAGGCCACACAGCTGACAAATGACAGAGCTAGAATTTAAACTCAGGTCCAGTTTTCAACCCCCATGTTACTGGTCTGTGCAGGTGGTATTGATGATGAAGAGCAAAGATTTATTGAGCACCTACAGGGTGGCAATCACTTCAAACATGTTGTCTTTTTTAGTTCTCATGATGGCCTTATGAGGTAGACACTATTTTTATTCCCATTTGGCAGATGAATACATAGAGGCTTAGGGAGTTTGGGTGACTTACCAAATACCAAGTGGCTAGAAAATGGCAGAGCCACAATGCCTGTGTTATTTCAAAGCTGGTGCACAGAAATTCTACATTGTGAGCTCTGTGGTGTTAAACTGACTGGAAAAGTCCTCAGTTTATCTTTACCCACTCCTTCCCTTATCACGCCCCTTTATGATGTGGCTTTGCAACTCCTTCCATCAAAAGATGGAATCTATTCCCCATATCTTGACTCTGGATGTCTTAGTTAGCCCGGGCTGCCATAACAAAGTGCCATAGACTGGGTGGCTTAAACAACAGAAATTTATTTTCTCATAGTTTTGGAGCCTGGAAGTCTGAGATCAGGGTGCCAAACACAGTTGGATGCTGGTGAGGGCTCTCTTCCTGGCTTGCAGACAGCCACCTTCTTACTGTGTCCTCACATGGTAGAGAGAGGGAGAGATCTCCCTGTTAATTTTCTTACAAGGCCACAGTCTGATTGGATTAGGGCCCCACCCTTATGGCTCCATTTATCCTCAATCACCTCTTAAAGACCTTGCCTCCAGATATAGTCACATTGGGGGTTAGGGCATCAATATATGAATGTTGGAGCGAAGCAATTTAGTCCATAGCACTGGACTTGTGTTAGCCAGTAGAGTGTGGCAGAAATGGCATTGTGCTACTACCAAGGAGGGCCTAAAGGAAATTTTCAGTTTCTATGCTTTCTCAAAAAACCTTCATCTGCCATGAAAATAAGCCTGGGGTAACATGATGGAGGATGAGAGCCAAGCTGTCCTAGTTGAGGCCAGCCTTGACCCACCTGGTAGCTGACTGCAGATACATGAGTGAGCCCAGTCATGACCAGAAGAACAGCCATACTGAGCTCAGCCCAACTGCAGATCAGTAGAATTGTGAGCTAAATATGTTTCTTGTTTTAAGCCAGCAAGTTTTAACATAGTTTGTTGCACAGCAAAACCTAATTGATACAGAGACATTTTTGTGAGTGAATCCAATTGGGGTTGTTTCTTTCTTTCTTTTTTTTTTTTAGATGGAGTCTCACTCTGTCACCAGGCTGGAGTGCAGTGGCACGATCTCAGCTCACTGCAAACTCCGCCTTCTGGGTTCAAGCAATTCTCCTGCCCCAGCCTCCTGAGCTGGGACTACAGGCGCCCGCCACCACACCTGGCTGATTTTTGTATTTTTAGTAGAGATGGGGTTTCACCATGTTAACCAGGATGGTCTGGATCTCTTGACCTCATGATCCACTTGCCTCGGCCTCCCAAAGTGCTGGGATTACAGGTGTGAGCCACAACGCCCAGCCCAATTGGGATTATTTCGAAGAAATTTGGGGGCATGGAGTCAAGCCAAGGGGAAGTGAGGAGGGGTAGAGGCTTGGGTTGGAAAGCTGGAATATATATTTTCAATGTATCAAGCTGGGAAAAGGCATTTAGGAAAATAGAAATCGAGACAGTAGGAGTCTGTGTTGATGAGCTCTAAGCAGATAAGCAGGTTGATTGGGCCCTCAGTCCATGGACACTAGATCTGCAGGTGGGCTCCTCTGTGGGTCTCCTGTGACCCACTGTCGACTGGGCTGGATGCTTACAACAGCCAGCTTAGGTCTGGCATCTCCTGTGCAGCAAAGGCTTTGGTATCAGACCTCCTGAGCTTGCATCCTGCCTCCCACTTTATTATCAGCTGCTAATTTTCCTTTCTCAGCCTTAGCATCACCAATAAAATGCAGACAAAAATAGTACCTACTTCCCAAAGTGGGGAGAATTCAAGGAGATTCTCTTTGTCAGTGTTGGCTTTCTTATTGTGGGGGTGGGGGTAGTTGGAGTTCTAGCTCTGGGTCCAAGATCTTGTAATTAACCTCCCTGGAATGGGGGTCACCCATGCCAGCTCTCAGGATGACTCACATTCCAGGAGAGGTGCAGGTTCCTCCATGGGTTGGGTCCATGGCAGCGTTCTGCATGAGATCCTCGCCAAGGCAAGCCAGAGGCTCAGTAAGGATTCCCCAGGCAACAACTTCCTAATGGACCATTTGTTTTAGATTGCCGGAGATTCCACGATTGAAATCTCAGCATTGGTTGAATAAAAGCAAACCAAACATTCCTAGATTTTTGCTTTTCAGACTTGATGAAAAAAATGTGTGCTCCTCATGCTGCTGCAGAACAAACAAAACCAACCTCAGTTCTGCCCTTTAGATGCTGGATTTCATGTCCTTTGCATAGTTCTAATATACGCCTGTCAGTTAATATTCTAGGTTGGGCATGGTGGCTAACACCTGTAATCTCAGGATTTTGGGAGGCCAAGGCATGAGGATAACTTCAAGCCAGAAGTTCAAGACTAGCCTGGGCAACATAATGAGACCCGCCTCTACTAAAAAAAAAAAAATTTTTTTTTTTTTGAGATAGAGTCTCGCTCTGTTGCCCAGTCTGGAGTGCAGTGGCACAATCTCGGCTGACTGCAACCTCCATCTCCTGGGTTCAAGCAATTCTCTGCCTCAGCCTCCTGAGTAGCTGGGATTACAGGCGCCCACCACCATGCCTGGCTAATTTTTGTATTTTTTTTTAGTAGAGACGAGGTTTCACCATCTTGACCAGGCTGGTTGTGAACTCCTGACCTCATGATCCACCCACCTCAGCCTCCCAAAGGGCTGGAATTACAGGCGTGAGTCACCATGCCCGGACTAAAAAAAATTTTTTTTTTTAAATTAGCCAGGCATGGTGGGTTCCATGCCAGCTGTGGTTCCAGCTACTCAGGAGGCTGAGGTAAGAGGATGGCTTGAGGCTAGGAGTTCGAGACCAACCTGGGAAACATAGGGAGACCTCTGCCTCTACTAAAAATATAGAAAAAAAGATTAGCTGAGTATGGCGGTGCACATCTGTGGTCCCAGCTACTTGGGATGCTGAGATGGCTTGAGCCTGGGAGGTTGAGGCTGCAGTGAGCTGTGATTATACCATAGTACTGGGTGGCAGCCTGGGTGGTAGAATTGACCCTGTCTCAAAAAGCAAACAAAACAAAAACCACACACAACACATTCTATCCCCCTACACAAAGGCTTTTCTCTGGTGCCTATTCTCCCTTTCTCAGCTCTGTGCTTTTGGACCAGGAAGAGGTTAGGCAGCGGTAGGTTGATTACAATAACGGTCCCATTTCCCACCCCTCCCTGTGTTCATACCCTTTGCCATGTGACCCTGTGGTGTCCTCCTCTTCTGACTTTGGGCTCAGCCATGTGACTTGCTTTGGCCAATGGGATGTAAGCAATAGGACTCAGAAATCCTGTTGTGACTGGGCTCGTTCGCTCTTGCCTCCTGCCCTTGCCAAGAGAAGGACATGCCTGGGCTAGCGTGCGGGAGGGGAGGGTAAGAGGCATGTGGGGGACAGAACCGAGTTACCCAAGTCGTTCCAGCTGAGGCCAGCCTAGACCAGCCGACAGCCAGCCGAACCCTGGACATGAGAGAAAATGCAGCCATGACTTGCAGAGCCACCTGGCCAAGCATCCTAGATGTGCAAGCAACAAATAAATGCTTAACACGGGCACCACTGAGGACATGTCATTATTTTGTCATGCAGATTTATTGTGACAAAGAGAACAGATAAGGATAGTGGGAGAGAAAGTGGGGGAGAAAATGTCTTCCCTAAGCCATCTCTGTGTCTCCTTTGCTGGATGTCACAATGGAGGACCCTGAGACCCCTTCTTGTCTGCTCCCTGCATCCACCCTTTCAGCCATGGAGAAGGTGTGACATTGGTTTTCTACGGCTGTGCTTAAGTACCTGTAATTAATAGCAAGGATGAATCCAAAGCTGCATCCTAGCCTGCGTGCCCCACCTGCCCACCCCATTCAGAGTAGAGTTTGCAGGAGTTGAGTAATTGTATTGTTTATTGCACTAAATGGAACATTAATCAAACTGCTTGAAGGCACTCAGGCTGTCCCCAAGGGCTGTGTGCTCTGCCGACTGTCTGGATGGAAAGTAAGTACTCGCTGGACCTGCCTAGTGGACGTGGGAGATTCCAGCTCCAGCTTTTCAGATACCAGCCCCATGCCTCCCACGCCTCTCCATTCTTCCTGTGTTTTGGGCTCCATTTTACAGATGTGAGAGTTGAGGCCCAGAGAGGTCAAATCACTTGCTCAACATCACCCGGCAAGGAAGGGAGAGGGAGAAAATTTGAAGCCGGGTCCACATGTGTACAGAGCCAGACTAGAAGCAATGCCCACGCAGGGTCTCCTGGGTCACCAGGTAGCCCTGTGAGCTATTTTCCTCTGCTTTGCTGAGTCCTGGGAAGAGAGAGAATGAAGCAGGCAGACAACACTGATGCACAGAGATGATTTGTTTAAAGCAGCAGAAAGACTCCTGAGCATGGGGCATCAGTAAATCTCCATAAAGTTGTCCTGATCAGGTGCAAGGTGTGGAGGAGGGAGTGGCATTGATGGGCACAACTCCAAGAAGTCTTGGGTGACTCTCCACCTCATTCCTTTGCATGGGGAGGGGGTGTCTCTCCTCTCTATTCTTCGTGACAAGGTGGTTATTTTTAAACCCCTCTTTTTGCAGTGTTCATGTCAAAGTCACCGTGCAAAAATACGTCAGGCATCCTGGGAAGTGACGTTCAGGCAGACAGAGCTCGGTAGAAGCCTGGGGCAGATGTTGGAGCAGCCAGGCGTGCAGCCTGGGTGGGGCTCCGATGAGTCACTCCACTCTTCCTCTCTGCTCCCCTGTCGCTGGGAGCTGTCTAGTTGGGAGTTTCCTAGGAACAGAGACAGTAAGTCCAGCCAGAACTGACCATTCACTCCGTCTCCCAACCTGAGTCCCGGGTGCCCTCTCTCCACCTCCACGGAGCACCAAGACCTAATGGTGCTCTCCACCCCCTGCCACCAGCCTTAGGATGGTGGAACCCTGGCAGTCCAGCCTCCTTCCCACAATCTATTGTCCACACCTTGGCCAGAGTGCTCCTTCAAAAGACCAAATCCAAGCACGCTCTCCCCTGCTCAAAACCCTTCCATGGTTCTACTCCCATTGCCTTCAAAACAAAGTTCTCCACTCTGTGCTCTCGAATCCTGCCTTCCTGCCAGCCTCATCTCATGCCAGTCCCTGCTCATGTCACTCTCTGCCCTGGCTGCCCCGTACTCCAGCGTTTGGCATGTGGTGGTCCCTCTGTTTAGACCACCCTTCCTCCAACTTCCTTTACCTGGCAGAGTGCTATTTTTGTTGTTGTTGTTGTTTGTTTGCTTTTTTGAGATGAAGTCTTGCTCTGTTGCCAGGCTGGAGTGCAGTGGCGTGATCTCAGCTCACTGCAACCTCTGCCTCCCAGGTTCAAGTGATTCCACTCCCTCAGCCTTCCAAGTAGCTGGGACTACAGATGTGCACCACCATGCCAGGCTAATTTTTTGTATTTTAGTAGAGATGGGGTTTCACCACATTGGCCACGAAGGTCTTGATCTCCTGACCTTGTGATCTCCTTGCCTTGTCCTCCCAAAGTGCTGGGATTACAGGCGTGAGCCACCACGCCCAGCCAGTGCTGTTTGTTTTAAACATCACTTCCAACAAGAACTGGGAGTTGGGATGAGGGTGGCAGGTATGGAGAAACCACCTGGGTTGCTGGGATAAACTCAGAGGGGGGACAGTGATACGGTTTGGCTCTGAGTCCTCACCCAAATCTCATGTTGAGTTATAATCCCCAGTGTTAGGGGAGGGACCTGGTGGGCGGTGATTGGAACATGGGGACAGATTTTCCCCTTGCTGTTCTCGTGATAGTGAGGGAGTTGTTGTGAGATCTGGTGTTAAAAAGTGTGTAGCACTTTCCCCTTTGCTCCCTCACTCTCCTTCTCTCCATGGTAAAGACGTGCTTACTTCCTCTTCATCTTCTGCCATGAGCGTAAGTTTCCTGAGGCTTTCAAGCCATGCTTCCTGTACAGCCTGTGGAACTGTGAGTCAATTAAATCTGTTTTCTTCATAGATTATGCAGTCTCTGATAGTTCTTTATAGCAGTGTGAGAATGGGCTAATATAGGTAGCAATCCAGGAAGCCCATAAAATAAGATGACAGGAGCAGAGTCTAGACCAGGTAGACCAGCCAGATGATGGAGGGGAGTTTTCCTTGTCGCCTGTTAACTTGGAGAGCAGCTTACCTTGGGATTTTCAAGCTTTTTTGGAAACTCGAGTTCCTGAGAAGATCCCGGAGGCAATGGCAGGGTTCAAGTCCCCACTCTCTCTGTTTTGACCTCCTTTCACAAATCTCTCCCAGAATATTTTATTAGGAGGATATGTTTTGCAGCTAAAAAAAAGTTTGAAAAACTATGTTTTGAAGTCAGACTGCATATGTTCATGACCCTGCTCAGCCACAAAACTGTGTGGCTTTGGGTAAATTACTTAACTTCTCTGAATGGCTTAAATTCTCAGTTTCCTAATCTGTAAAATGGAAATAATAATCGCACCGACCTCCCAGTTGTTTTGAAGAATGTGGCAGATTGTGTTTTTCAAAGATGGTCATAACCACATCTCTCATTCCTTATGCCTTTGCAGAATCTCGCCATTTCCTCATCAAGAAGTTGAATGGAAGTCCCCTCTCCTTGAACTTAGGTGGGCATTTGAATTGCCTCAATCAGCAGAGTAGCGTGGAGGTGATGCTATAACTTCTGAGGCCAGGTCATGACAATGCCATGCACTAAGTTCCTATTTCCCAGAACCTGGCTGCCATGTTGTGAGGAAGCCCAAGAAGCCCATGGAGAGGAATGGAGACCCCACCCTCATGCCCCCAGTGGATAGCTCCAGCTGAGATCCCAGCTAACAGCCAGAACCAACGTGCCAGTCATGTGAGTGAGCTATTTTGGAGGTGGGTTCTCTACCCCACAGTTAAGTTGTCTCAGCTGATGCTGTGTGCAGCTGAGATGAGCTCTCCCGCTGCACCCTGTGTAAATTACAGATTGTGATTGTTGTTGCTTTAAGGCACCATGTTTTGGGGTGATCTGTAATACAGCAGTAGATTATTGGAACAAGGAATAGGTAAGATAATGCACATGAAGTGCTTATCACTAGACCAGGTGCATTAGAAGCACTTTTTACAAAGGAGAAATTGAGCACAGAGACACTGATGGTTTGGCCCAAGGTCACACAGCTACTGGACATGTTTTCCAGTTACTGCTTGTGCTGCTTCTCTGCATAGAAGTAGTGAGGATGTGACTGTTGAGTTCTGAGCTGATCCTGGGGCTGGGGGCCTAGCTCCTCTCCCCAAAGACTTGCACCCATTGCTGAGAGCAGGGTTTATCAACCAGGCCTGGGTGCTTCCAGACAAGCTTGCTGCAAGTCACTTCCTCCCTGCCTCTTCCCTCCGGGGCCCTCAATGGCTGCCCCAGGAAGGTGGGGAAAAGTGGTTCCACTGGGCATTGGCAAGTGAAGAGCCCTGGAGGCAGGGAGGGGGCATCTCCTGGCACCAGCCCCTGCTTCCTGTCTGCTTGCAGCTCCTCTTCCCAAGCGTAAGTGGCTTTGAGGGAGGATCTGGGTGACTCTTTCCTCTAGGCTTTAATAATACTGTTAATTAAGCAGCCAAGAGAAGAACACGGCTGGCGCCAGCAAGGGGACAATGGTCTGAAAAGGGGACAGAGAGACACATCAACAGCTTCCCATGCAGGGCTTTCAAAAGAGCAGCTGTGGGGAGCAGGCGGGCAGGGGACATAAGGGACCCCGCCAGAGCCGAGCGCAGCGTGGCTGGGCAGGGAGGCGCTGGGATGAGCCCATGCCAGCTGCCCAGCTGTGCTTCTCTCTGGCACCCCCTGCCTGCCCAGCTGGACGAGGGCTTCTCTGGAGCTTCTGGACAGGCTGGATGAAACAGGCAGCCAGAGGGCACCAGCTGGTCCACACAGACCCCCCAGGAGACCTTATTTTGCCTTCATTTCCTCATCTACAAAATAGAAGGGTTGAACTAGTTTCCATTTCTTCTTACGTGCCACTCTCAATTGAAGGTGGCTGCTTGGAACGTTGACTTGAGAAATTAGAAGCCGAATCAATGCTCCATGGAGAAGCATGCTGGGATTGATTTGTGATGTCTGCCACGAGTATAGGATTGGCCATTTAGGGCATGAATGCTATCCATGGATTGGATCTCCGAAGGTCCATTCATTCATCCAATAAGTAGTTAAAAACCACCTACTGAGTGTAGATCTTTTCACTCTGATCTAGTTTCCTTATTTATATAATGAGTACCTATGGAGAAGTAGAGCCATCCCTCAGTATCTACGGGGAATTTGTGCCAGGATACCCCATGGGTATGAAAATCCACAGATGCTCAAGTCCTTTTTATACAAAGGGAGTACTATCTGCATATAACCTACACATATCCTCCCACATACTTTAAGTCATTTCTAAACTAGTTATAATACCAATACAATGTAAATGCTATGTGAAAAGTTGTTACACCGTCTTGTTCAGGGAATGGGAATAATGACAAGGAAAAAAGTCATGTTCAGTACAGACACAACCATCCATTTTATTTTTTCCAAATATTTTCACTCTGCGGTTTGTTGAGTCCATGGATGTGGAATCCACATATATGGAGGGCCAAGTGTACTTTCTTTTTGTCTGGGCTGTGATCTCTGGAGACAGAGAAAATAGGAAGAAATCAGGGCCAAGAGAGAAGAGATATCAGGAGTGCTAAGAAGAAAGTGTTGGCATTTGCATATTGCCTTAAATCAGGCTGGCAAACCACAACCCCGGGCTAATAAAGTTTGATTGGCATACGGCCACACCCACCTGTTTATGTATGGTCTGTGGTGCAGAGTTGAGTGGTAGGAGGGACAGAGAACTTACGGCTCACAAAGCCTAAAGTAGTTACTATCTGGCTCTTTACAGATAACCTTTGCTGACCCAGGTGTATACAATTCAAGGCATTTTCCCAGTCATCCTATCACTTGCTTTTCATGCCAACTCTCTGAGTTTAGCAGGGCAGATTTGATGAAGTCCCATTTTTCAGAAGAGGAAACTGCATCCCAGCCCCAGAAGGCCAGGCCTTGAACTTGAGTGTCCTATTTCTTTCCCTGGGCCTCCTCCACGCTGCCTTCCATCTGACTCAAAAACCTGCCAAGCTTTTCAATTTTGCTTCTGAAATCTCTGGCAGCAGTCTCAGCCCCCAGTATCACTCACCTGATTGATGCTAACGTCCTCCGGGATTTCTCCTTCGAAGCTATCCGATAGTAGCTAGAGAGGTTTTTCTTAAGCCCAAATCTAAATCAAATCTAACTCTAAATCTAAAGCCCAAACCTAACTCCTTTGCTCAGAGCCCTCCCATAGCTCCCCTGTGCTCCAGCCCAAAGCCTGAGCTCCTTAGCATGATCTGTAAGGTACCTGTTGCGCTTGGAGCCGGCCGGCTTCCCTGTATAGTCTGGGGGCATGTTGCTCCTTTGCCCCTCCCAGGAATTTCTCTCTACCCCATCAAACAGGATTTCTCGTTGCTAAGACCTCATTCTTTTAAGGCTCAACTCAGTCCACAAGCAACCCCAAGGAAGCCCTCTCTGCTCCCTCCCCACGTTCAGCCAGGTTAGTGCCGCCCCTGCCCATACTGACCTGGCCATTTGGGGCGTGAAGGCTATCCATGGATCGGATCTCTGAAGGTCCACTCTTTCAACCAATAAGGAGTTAAAAACCACCTACTCAGTGTAGGTCTTCTCTCTCTGATCTAGTTTCCTCATTTCTTATTATTCACTACTGCACAGGCCTTGCATCCAGTAGGCGTTCACTAAATGCACTCACAATCTTGCTGATGGGAACTTGCCCAGAGCTCTCAAACCCCAGGCCCCACTGTTGGCCTAATGCAGAGGTGCCCAGTCCCCGAAGATCCCCGAGGGCTCTCTGCTCCTCCCCTCTCTGTGGCTGCCCCAGGGCCTGAATAGTTTGCAGCTGTGAATTTGCCAGGCAAGGACCACGGCAGCTCTCTCGGCCTCATTACTTTTGGCATCTGTCTTATCCCTTAAGCATCTTCAGTGGGGAAGAAGAACAGCTTGATGGGAAAATGCCCTGACAGACGTTGTACCATTAACACATTTTTCTCATGCCCTGAACGTGGCCCCACAATCCTTCTGGAAGCATCTATAATGGACAGAAAAAGAGATGGCAGTAAGGCTACAATGTTTCCAGGGGCAGGGGAATGAAAGAAGGCAGGCACTAACATCACCAAGTACCTACTGTGTGCCATATGCTATTCTGCTAATTACAGCTACCATTTGTATAGCTTTACTTATGTGCCAGCCACACACACACACACACACACACACACACACAGCGCTCAGGACTGGCTTCAGGCATGGCTGGATCCAGGTGTTCCAACAATGTCCACAGGACAGGACCTGGTCCTATTTTCCTCTCACAGGCAAGCTCTTTTTACAGAATCCTGAGTAATCCCAGAACTATATTCTCTTGTCAGAACTATGACAAGAAAAACATAAAAAGCTTTTTATTAATAGTTTCAGCACAAGTTCCAGGCACAAGTTCCAGGACTCATTCTCACTGATTGTACTTGGGTCACGTGCATGTTCCTGAGCCAATCACAGGACTAGGAATGGAGCTCTTTGATTGGCCAAGCCCAGGTCATGTGCCCTTCTAAGAGCTGGGGACTGGGATAAGTCTCTCTTAAACATCACAGAGGGAGGCCAAGGCAGGAGGATCACTTGAGGTCACGAGTTCTAGACCAGCCTGGCCAAATGGTGAAATCTCGTCTCTTCTGAAAAAACACAAAAATTAACTGGGCATGGTGGCACATGCTTGTAATCCCAGGTCCTTGGGAGGCTGAGGCAGGAGAATCACTTGAACTCTGGAGGCAGAGGTTGCAGTGAGCTGAGATCGCGCCACTGTACTCCAACCTGGGCAACAGAACAAGACTCCGTCTCAACAAACAAACAAACACAAACAAACAAAAAAAAATCGAAAAACAACTAACATCACAGTCCAAGGGAGGTGGGAGAATGATGGATGATCCCTGAGGGAGAATCAGGGTGCTGGACAGGCAGAAACAATTGTCTATCACAGGGGCCTGCGAATCTCACTTCTATGTTACTAATGAGGACACAGAGTTACAAAAAGGCAAATGGACCGCCCAGACTCACACGGCTGATACGCGGCAGAATCTTGATTGGAGCCCAGGACTCCCGGACTGATTTATAAAAATCCTGGAGAGGGCGGGCACGGTGGCTCCTGCCTGTCATACCAGCACTTTGGAGGGCTGAAGTGGGAGGGTCGCTTGAAGCCAAGAGTTCGAGACCAGCCTGGGCAACATAGTGAGACCCCATCTCTAAAAAAACCCCCAAAGCCCTAGGGAACAATAAACTGTCCTTCTTTTCTCTCCCCCGTATTTATTGAGCACTAATTATGTGCCAGGTACTATACTTTGGAGATTACAGTGGTGAATACAACAGATGTGGTCCCTGCATTGATGAAGCTTAAATTTAAAGAAGTCGGTTTCTTGCTTCCCTTTCTCACTGCTCTACCCTCCACATGGACAGCCCTCTCCACCCCACCAGTCTCAGTCCCCAGTGACCTGTGTTCCAATCTTCCCTGACTCTCTACGTGTGATTAGGGTAGTGCCATCCCCTCCAAGCCTGCCTTGCTGGTTGCAGCCAGACCTTCCTTTCCTTGCCTGAGTCCTGCAGCCCCTCTCTCCCCTTAGGTCGCCCCTGCTTGCCCCTGAGATGTGCAGAAAAGATGGGGAGGCTGCCCCATCCCCTGAGGTTCTTGTTGGGGGAGGGAGAGGCACAGAAGAAAGAGCATGGGCCAGGCTGGGTTCTAGAAGCTGTCACTGCAGGGGCACACCCACATACACATCACACCCACATACACACATGCACACATGCATACTCACTCATTTGCTCATTCACAAGCATTTATTGTGTGCCTACTGTGTGCCAGGCACAGTGCCAGTATTAGGGACACAGTGGTGAACAAGAGCAGGTCCTGGCCCTACCCAGTCCCCACTCCCCACTCCCCAACAGGGAGCTCACAGAGTAAGCACACAGTGCTTCGAGAGACAGACATATAGAGTGATGAGAGTGTATATCAGGAAGGGCTTCCTGGAGGAAGTGGCAGCTGAGATATGAACTAGGTAAAGAGCAGAAGGGACAAGCATTCTAGGCTGGGAGGGAACAGCATGTGTGAAGGGTCTTCGGGGAGAGGAAGCATGAGCTCTGACAGGTTGAATGGAGGTCAGTGTGGCAGGAGCCTGAGAGAGACAGGGTGAGTCAAGACTCGGCTATGGGGAGGACAGTGATGGGGCCACGGGAGCCACGGAGGCTTTTAAAGAAGGGAAAGGCAGAGTCAGACTTGGGTTTAGAAAGAGGCTTCTGGTTGCTGTGCCAAGAAAGGCCTGAAAGTGCGGGTGCAGTTGGAGGGGGCAGCTGTGCCCTCCAGATGGACATGATAGGGGCCAGCAGTAGGGAGAATAGGTTAGGTTAGTAGGTAGCATGATGGGGAGGAGAAGCTGAATGATTTGAGAGAAATTTCAGTGGCAAAGAGGAAGGAGTGCAGGTGCCACTGGTATCCGGTGTGGGCAGTGGGAGGATACTCTGTACAACTTCTGCCTGGGGCCCCAGATACAGAGAAGGTGCCAGGTGGGGGAAGGTGCCCCTTACACCCTCAATACCTCCTTCAGACCTCCCTCACACCCCTACTCACAACCTCACTCACTCACAGCAACTGGACATAGTCACATGCAGTCTCACTCACAAATTCATCTTCCCACGTTCCCTTACTGACCAGGATGCATAGTCCCTGAATCAGTCAGCACAGGATGGATTATGCCACAGTAACAAACAACCCTCAACACAGCATTGTTCAGCCATAGAGGTTTCACTCACACCTATGCTATCTTACTCTCTCTGCCCCACCCACTCCCACTTCCCCTCATTCACACCCAGTCCCTGTACCAGTCAGCCTGGGCTGGATCCGTAGGGGCTTATTTCCTGCTCACGCTCTATCCATCATGGCAGGGTGAGGGCTCTCTTTCACTTTATCTTTCCTCCCAGCACACTGATATGCAGCCTCTCTCTTCTCGTGGTCATGGAAGAGCAAAGGAGACAGTGAACCAGGGAGAGGCTCTTGAAACTCCACCTGAAAGTGACACATGGCATTTTCACATTTTATTGGCCAGAGCAAGTCCTGTGGCCATGTGGACTGTCAAGACAGAGTGATCCTTCTGCATGGAGGGGCAAAGACTATCTATGCCTTTGAATACTACAGACCACCAATGCACCCACGTTTCTTCCCATGGGAACCCCTTCACTAACACACTCGCTGTCCCTACCTCTGCCAGTCACACACACATTTTCAGCCACATACTGTTTGTTCACTATGCCTACCCTTGGCGACACGTGTGTACTTGCACTTAACTCACACCCATCCCTCACTCATGAACACACTTTTTCAGAGTGGCTCTGATCAACACACCCTCTTTGTCACTGCTCCACACACTCACAGGCACACTTTAATTTTGCCCACATTCCCACACTTAACCTGGTTAACACCTACATCTACCCCACTAGAGACTGAATGTTTGTGTTGCCCCGAAATTCATATGTTGAAACCTAACCCCCAAGGTATTGGTATTAGGAGGTGGGGACATTGGGCAGTGATTCGGTCATGGGTATGGAGCCCTCATGTCATATACGGCATCAGTGTTTGTCTTAGTCCTGTTTCTCATGTTATCACAGAATATTGGTGACTGGGTAATTTATAATAAAAAATTTATTTCTCATGGTTCTGGAGGCTGGGAAGTCCAAGAGCATGGTGCTGGCATCTGCTGAGGACCTTTGTGCTGCATCAGAACATGGCAGAAGGCATCACATAGCAAGTGAGTGCATGAGACCAAGAGAGAGTTGGGCAAAACTCATCCTTTTATCATTCTCACCATAATTGACCTACTCCTGTGATAATGGCATTAATCCATTCATGAGGGCAGAGCCCTCATAACCTAAGCACCTCTTAAGGCCCCATCTCTCAATACCCTTACAATGGCAATTAAGTTTCAATGTGAACTTTGGAGGAGACATTCAAACCATAGTAGTGCTGTTATAAAAGAGGTCCCAGGCCAGGTGTGGTGGCTCATACCTGTAATCCAAACACTTTGGGAGGCCAATGTGGGAGGATTTCTCGAGCTCAAGAGCTTGAGACCAGCCTGGGCAACATAGTGAGGCTGTGTCTCTACTTAAAAAAAAAAAAAAGTTAGCTGAATGTGGTAGCACGTGCTTACAGTCCCAGATACATGGGATTCCATGGGAGGATTGCTTGAGCCTAGGAGTTGGAGGCTGCGGTGAGCTGTGATTGTACCACTACACTCCAGCCTGCGTGACAGAGCAAGACCCTGTCTCAAAAACATATTCATAAAAGAAGAGGCTCTAGCCCAGGTGCAGTAGCTCGTGCCTGTAATCCCAGCACTTTGGGAGGCTGAGGCAGGCGGATCACTTGAGGCCAGGGGTTTGAGACCAACCTGGCCAACATGGAGAAACCCCATTTCTAGTAAAAGTACAAAAAATTAGCCAGTGTGGTGGCACATGCCTGTAATCCCAGCTCCCTGGGAGGCTGAGACATGAGAGTTGCTTCAACCCGCGTGGTGGAGGTTGCAGTGAGCTGAGATCACACCACTGCACTCTAGCCTGGGCAACAGAGCAAGACTTTGTCCCCAAAAATAAAAAAGGCCCTGGAGAGCTTCTTCACCCCTGCCATCTTGTGAAGACACTTTGAGAAGGAGGGGCCATCTCTCAACCAGGAAGCCAGCCCTCACCAAACATGGAATCTACCAGAGCTTTGGTCTTGGACTCCCCAGCCTCTAGAACCATGAGAAGTAAGTTTCTATTGTTTGCAAGCCATCCAGTCTACAGTATTTTGTTATAGCAGATTGATTGGACCCAAACATGCCCACAGTTGCAATAACATGTAGCTTTCAGACACAAACGTGCACACTCATCTCTTCAACCATACATCCTTCCAGTCATGCCCCCCCACACACTCACTCACTAGCACCCGCAGCCACCTCGTCTGCACATATACACACACACACCTGGCACAAAGACACCTCACATGCACACACGGTAGCACACTCAGAAATCAGGCTCGTTTGCTCCCTCCCAAGTGAAAAGGTCTCAGGGTCTTCTGCTCTCTGGGTGTGAGTATGCAACTCCATCTGGCTTGAGTCTGCTGGTGCCACACCCCGAAGGCAGGCAGGTGGGTTCGCATGGAGCCTTGCTTGGTGAAAAGTCTCTAAAACCCCCCGCTGGCACCAGGCGTGGCCTCTTTACCTCTCCGGTGCCTCCGTAACTGGCTGTTCAGGGAGGATCGATCAGCCTCTGTATACACTGGCTACAGAAAACATGATTAACAGTGTTTGGGATCCATTAATTGCACTGGCTGGGAATTCTGAACAATCTCATTTGAGAAGTCACTTAGGAGTATACTTTTGCCTCGATGGAGCACAGGGTGCCTGAAATAGCTGCAAGGGACCAGCACACCCAGGCCAGGCCCCAGTGGCCTGTCTTCGTTAGGGGGAATTTAGGTCACTGAGGCTGTGGGAGGAGAAACTTCCCTCCTCCATAAAGCCCTCCTGGATTGCCACACGGCCCTTCTACAGCCTCTGAAATCTCCTCACACCCCAGTTCAGCGCATGACCTCCTGCCTCGCTGGTTTGAGGTTGTTTTATGTGGATTTGTGCAGCCTCTTTTGTGGTCAGAGACCTTGTCTGTAGTACCCCTTCCCGGAGCCCTGACAGCCATCGTTATCATTATTGTTGTTGTTATTTACCCATGTCCTCAGTCTAGTGCAGGCCTCTAGGGGGTGGGTTCTGTGTGTTTTCCTTCTTTGTGAAATAGGGCTTCATTTGTCCTAAGTGCTCAAAAAGCTCAGATCTGAGTGAATAAAAATAAAACCAGTTTGGCTGTCTTGAGGCACTAGGAAAGATTATCACGGAAAATGTTTTGAGCTTCTTAATCTCTGAAATATGAAAATCTAATTTAAAAAAGAAAGAGAAAAAACTCGGCAAAATGTTTTGGGGTTGCCTTGTGGATGTGTTTGAACCTCAAAACCCCTGCACATTCCTGCGCCTGTCTCATCCCAGAGCCTGAATTTCTGAGAAACCACTGAAGACCTGACCCCAATGCTTAATATTTTTTTTCCCTTTCCAAGCATCTCTCATGGAAGGCATTTTGGATGAAAAGACCTTTGGCATCATGGGTTTTGCAGGATGAATAGGAGTTTGACAGGTGGAGAAGGGGGTTGGGAAAGGGACGTTCAGGCAGAAGAAATGGTGCATGTAAAGGTAAGGCAGTGTGAGGGAGCTGGGTGAGATTACAACAGCATTGCAGATGCAACTTGATATGAGAGTTGGACAGAACCTGAGAGACCTGGAAACTTTAGTCTTTAGTCTTAGGGCACTAGGGAGCCAAGGCAGGGCTTATCAAGGGGTGATATGATCAGATTTGCATGGTAGGAAGGTCCCTGAGGCTGTAAAGGGAGGTGAGTGGGTCTGGAAGGAGTAAGACTTAAGTCCAGCAAGGAGCCCTGCAAGAATGCTGTTGTTTTGGTGCAAGGAAGAGGTGAGGGTGGCCTGACTGGGGTGTGGGGGAGGGGAGTGGAGAGGATAAGAGGACTTGAGTCCAATTTAGGAACCTTGGTATCAGGGCATGGCATACATTCTGCACCTTCGCCTGCCCTGAGCCACCTATTTATGCCTCTAAGACTTTGCTGCTTCTGTTCTCTCTACTGAAAATGTCCTTTCTTACTGATATGGTTAGGCTCTGTGTCCCTACCCAAATCTCATCTCGAATTGTAATCCCCATAATTCCTACATGTCAAGGGAAAGACCAGGTGGGGGTAATTGAATCATGGGGATGGTTTCCGCCATGCTGTTCTTGTGATAGTGAGTTCTCACGAGATCTGATGGTATAATAACGCTCTACCCCCTTCGCTCAACACTTCTCCTTCCTGATGCTTTGTGAAGAAGGTGCCCTGCTTCCCCTTGACCTTTTGCCATGATCATAAGTTTTCTGAGGCCTCCCCAGGCAAGATAGACTGTGAGTCGATTAAACCGCTTTCCTTTATAAGTTACCCAATCTCAGGAAGTTCTTTACAGCAGTGTGAAAACAGAAGAATACATTTACTTTGCCTGCCAAGAACACTCATACTTATTTGCTAGGATCCAGCCCAGGTCTTTTTGTCTGGGAAGCCTCTCTGGTCCACCTTCTCCCCAAGGGCTGGTTGATCTCCTCCCCTTCCCTCTCCCATTACTGTGTGTATCCACCTGTTATTGCATCAATCAGACCACATCGTGACCTTGAGCTGAGGGCCAGGGACTCCTCCTTCTTTAACTTCATACACTGACACCTGTTGCATGCCTGGCTCCCAGTCATTGGCTAGTAAATATGCTGAATGGACAAATGTGTATGAGAACCTCAAGCAGTCTTTCTCAGCTGCCTGCAATCCTACCATCACTGACACATTTGGGAATGGGCACAGATTGCGCACAGGTGCATATATGAGTGTGTGTTGTGTATTGGAGCGTGCGTTTCCATGAATGTGTGAAGTGAGGTGTGTGTGCACCGTGTGTGGTGTCTCTGAGGGGTGGCAGGGACTGTGAGCATGTGCATGGTCCATGTCGGGGACTGGATTCGTGGTGTACCAGGCTTGCATGGTTTGTGCCCTGCTATGGTTGGAATGTTTGTGTCACCCTAGAATTTGTACTTTGAAATCTAACACCCAAGGTGATGGTGTTAGGAGGTGGGTCCTTTGGGAGGTGATTAGGTAACGAGAGTCCATCCCTTGTGAATGTGACTAGTGCCCTTATAAAAGTGGCCCCAGAGGGCTTCCTTGCCTGTTCCACCAGGTGAGACGAGAAGTCAGTCTAGGAACCAGGAAGTGGGCCTTCACCTGACTCTGAACCTGCCCATGTGCCTTGATTTTGGATTTCCAGCCTCCAGAACTGTGAGTAGTGAATTCCTGTGGCTCATAAGCCACTCACTCTGTGGTGTTTTGTTACAGCACCTCCCAGAGACCAAGGCATACTCCATCCTGTGCTTCTGCCAGCGCTTCCCAAGCGTCACTCTGGCCACACACCCCTGGAGTGGGGACCTGGTAACGTGCAGGTCTGGATTCAGTGAGGGTTGCTGAGTGTCTGCAGTTCTAACCATCTCCTAGATGCTGCTGGCCAGCACACCACACTTGGCATCGCCAGGCCACTGGCACTCAGAAAGGGCCGAGGACCCACTACAGGTCACCCAGTGAGGCAGCACTTGGAGGAAAACCCAGTTCTCTGCCCCCAGCTCAGGAGGCTGCTGCGGTCCTGGGGGCCCTGCGGATCCCAGGAGGGTCCCCATTCTCTGCCATTCCCTGTTTTACAGGCGCCGTGAGGGTGGTTCCAGCATCAAGGGGTGTTAGCAGGTGGGTTTAATGTTCCCGGGCAATTCTCATGGCTCAGGTGCCAGCAGCCATAATTCACCTACTAAATTACGGCTATAAATTTCCTCAAAGAGATGGGTCCCTAAGCAGGTGAGTGGGCTGATGCTGGTATCATTGAGCAGAGTTCAGTCTTCTGTCCTAATTAAACGGGAGTGTGAGACGGTGCGAGGCCTGGTTCCTGCCACACCAGGTGCCTGCTGTTTCACCAGGTGCCTTGAGTTTGTGGGTCTGAGGAGGCGGGGTGGGCAACCCATGGTGGTACGGGCAGGGGAGGGGGGCTCCGCTGTGCGCCTGTGTGTCCAGTGAAGGAAACCAGGCTCCGTTCTAAGCATCAATCCTGATACTGCTTGTTGTGGGTTAAATGGTGACCCCACCCACTTCCCAGAAGATGTCCCCCAGAAACTGTGAATGTCACTGTTTGGAAAAAATATCTTTGCAGATATAAATAAATAAAGGATCTTGAGACAGTATCAACTGGGATTAGGGAGGGCCCGGAGTCCAGTGACTGGTGTCCTTGGAGAAGGAGAAGGAGGGAGGAGGCCGCAGAAGAGAAGGCCGTGTGGGAATGGAGGCAGAGACTGGAAGGATGCAGCCACCAGCCAAGGAATGCCGGGGGCCACCGGAAGCTGGAAGAGACAAGGAAGGATCCCCCTGAGAGGCTTTGGAGGGAGGATGGCCCTGCTGACGCCTTGATTTCAGGCTTCCGTTTCCAGACTGTCAGGGAATGCATTTCTGTTGTTGTCAGCCAATGAATTTGTGCGAATTTGTCACAACTGCTGCAGGAAAGAAACTGCCATGTGACTCTTGGAGCCTCAGTTTCCTCTTCTGGCATGTGGGGTCCGAGTTGTGTCTTCCACTCAAGCCAGGTGTAGGGCATGGTTCAGCGATGTCTATAAAGTGCCCGCAATAGTCTGTGATTGGCAGCTGGGATGCTTACAAGACGTGGCCTTGGCTGTGGGTGAGGCCCTGGAAAACAGGGTCACCGGGCATAGGATGCATTGACTGAGACTGTGCTTGGAAAAGCCTTTTGCAAACTGTGAAATGAGGGACTGCTCTTTATGTTGATTGGTCTGTGAACCTGGGAGCCCCCAACTGCCCCGAAAGAACCCTCCAGCCCATCATCCACTTTCCACTTTGCCGTTTTTCCTAATTTCTCTTCTACCGATGCTCATATTGATTCGATACTTTTCATGAAACCAACTCATTCTTTCAGCTTAAATGAGCGTATTTAAAAAGGACACTTTATACTGCCAGAGTAAATGAAAAGCACGTTCCACTTGCCCTGAAAAGACGGTGACCTTAAACAAAAGTGCAACAAAAACAAAGCAGAGCAATCTGTGAAAGTCCAGCCAGGCGCTACCGTCCACTGAGGGCTCTCAGCCTGAGGTCTGCTTGGTTTTTGTTTAAAAGGGAGCTAGCAAAAAGGGAGGCGTTAAAGACCCATCAGCACCAAACTGAGGTTTTCTTCTTGTTAGTAATCAGGAAAGTGATCAGAAAGGAAACAATGATTTCATTTACAATTTTTTTTTTTTTTTTTGAGATAGAGTCTTGCTCTGTCACTCAGGCTGGAGTGCAGTGGTATGATCATGGCTCACTGCAGCCACAAACTCCTGGGTTCAAGCCATCTTCCTGCCTCAGCCTCCCAAGTAGCTGGCACTACAGGCACACACCACCATACCTGACTAATTTTTAAACTTTTTATAGAGCTGGGGTCTCGCTATGTTGCCCAGGGTGGTCTTGAACTCCTGAGCTCAAGCAATCCAACTGCCTCAACCTCCCAGAGTGCTGGGATTTCAGGCATGATCCACGACACCTGGGCATTCGTTATGTAATTGTTAATGCTGAGTCAATCCCAGAGACTCTCCAAGGGACGTCATTCCTCTTGAAATTCTTTTTCAGACCTTCTGTCTACACCGGGGAGAAAGTCTCAGCTTGGTGCTGATGTGTCTTTAATGCCTGTCTAGCCTCACTGAACTTCCTTTACAACAAAAAGAGGGAAGACAGACCTTGGGCTCGAAGTGCCAGGAAAAAAACAGTAATGGTTGTCTGAGATTTAGTGACTTTTTTATTTTTTATTTTTGAGACAGGGTCTCCCTTTGTCACCCAGGGCTGGAGTGCAGTGACGCGAACACAGCTCACTGCAGCCTCGACCTGTCAGGCTCAAGCGATCCTCCTGTTTCAGCCATTCAAGTAGCTGGGACTACAGGCACACGACACCAGGCCTGGCTAATTTTTGTATTTTTTGTAGAGACAGGGTTTTGCCATGTTGCCCAGGCTGGTCTTGAACTCCTGAGCTCAAGCGATCCGCTCTCCTCGGCCTCCCGAAGTGCTGAGATTATAGGCGTGAGCCACCGTGCCTGACCTAGTGACATCTTTTGTTTGCATTGTGTTTATTTTAATTTCCTTTTCAGTGATGATGATGATGATGATGATTATTATTATTATTTTGAGACGGAGTCTCGCTCTGTTGCCCAGGCTGGAAGGCAGTGGCCCGATCTCAGTTCACTGCAAGCTCTGCCTCCCGGGTTTATGCCATTCTCCTGCCTCAGCCTCCCAAGTAGCTGGGACTACAGGCGCCCGCTACCTCGCCCGGCTAGTTTTTTTTTGTATTTTTGTATTTTTGTATTTTTTGTATTTTTTTTATTTTTATTTTTTTTTGAGACGGAGTCTCGCTCTGTCGCCCAGACTGGAGTGCAGTGGCGCGATCTCGGCTCACTGCAAGCTCCGCCTCCCGGGTTCACGCCATTCTCCTGCCTCGGCCTCCGGAGTAGCTGGGACTACAGACGCCCGCCACCACGCCCGGCTAGTTTTTTGTATTTTTTAGTAGAGACGGGGTTTCACCGTGTTAGCCAGGATGGTCTCGATCTCCTGATCTCGTGATCCGCCCGTCTCGGCCTCCCAAAGTGCTGGGATTACAGGTGTGAGCCACCGCGCCTGGCCCCTTTTCAGTGATTATTACATGGTGTTTCCAGTTTTCCATAATGATGATCTAAAGCTTCCTTGCAAAATAAGGTTATTTAAGAGAATCAGTTTGAAGAAAACATAATGTCCAGAAAATGTTTGTTCAGGGGCCACATGGATAGAACAGGACTCAGGAAGGAGAGACTAGAGCCTGGCAACTGCCATTCTGTGGGGGTGGGAACCACTGCAGGTCTTGAGCAGAGGAGGGATCACCCGTGGCTGTCTCCCTGATGATGCTGTGTTCCCAGAATCAGGCCCAGGCCTGTCCTGAGTCCATGAGGCCCCAGGCCCTGAACTTCCTTGGTGATGGAGAAATATAGAGAGACAATAAGGCAGTGAACCGTGGCAGAGGGTTTATGAGGCGGCCATGCTCGAATGGTCAAAAGTTAGGGAAAATGTATTTATTACAACACTTTTCATGGGCAAGTTATCATTTTGTCAAACTTTATTAGAGGGACTAATTAATGGGTTGTAAAAAGTACTAGTGCGTGGCCAGAGAAAGAGCTGGTCCCGGGGACATTGGCAGCCCCAGGATTTATGACCCCACTGTTCCCCATTTATTAATGTGGAGAAGGTGCGTGGAGTGGGTTATATATGGGCTGGTGCAGAGCCGCCCTCCCTCCCGGGAGGCTGGTGGGCTTGTGAGGGGGTGAAGGCAGGAGTCCTCCAGCCGCTGCCTTCTAGGGAAAGGCAGGTGGGGAGGCAGGTAGAGAGAGGCAGGAGGCCTGGGCGAGGAGGGAGACATCTGCCTGCGTGACCTTGGGTGACATTTTCCTCTCAACCTCAGTGTCCTCATCTCTGCACCTCAGGGCAGATGTGAGGAGCTAGGAAGGTCTTGAGTGGGAATACGCGATAGAAACTGTGAAGTGCTCTGCACTACATAAATTATAAAGCGCTCGGTGGCTGAAGGATGGTGTGGTTATATGGTGTTATATTAGGCAGACACCATGAATGACATTGAGGGAGCCCCACTGTATGGCAGGAACTGTGCAAATGCTTCTCTTGTTTCATTAATGCGAATCCATGCTCCTTCTCCAGACCCTTGCCTTCTCATCTCTAAGCATTCAGCTCAGGTGCCTCTTCCTCCAGGGAGCCCTCCTGACTGCCCCCACGTGATGCACAGTGCTCAGTTCATTTCCTCTGCAGCTCCATGCAATCTTGACTTATTTAGCGACTGGTTCACTTTGCTGTGTATTGTGTTTCCTCCACGTGATAACAGAGCAGAGACTGTGTTCACCTTGTCCCCTGCTCTCTTCTCAGTGCCTAACACAGTAGGGGCTCAATGCATGTCTGCTGAGTAGATGAGGGAGGGCCTGCGGGCATAAAGACTGGGAGGTGGGGTCATGCGGGACACACGCAAGGAAGTGAAAGCAAGCCACTCGTTGGGTGGTGACTAGAGCAGGCACTCAAATAAATGCAGTCGCCAGGTGGGAGGGTGGATCTGGGCCCCTTCCTGACCCTCTCCACACAGCAGGGGGGTCAGCTGGGGCTCGATCTTCTGGCACAAGCCCCCTGTGTCCAGGCTGTGAGTTATGGGCTGGCTGAGCTAGGCTCCCAACCCTCTGACCCTCGGAGGCAACAACATCCCAGCGCTTTGGGTGAGAACCTGTATCGTTACCTGCTGTTTCTCAAAGGCCCCCTCAGCTGCACACCTGAATAAAGAGTGTGGATATTGCGGAGGGGAGGGAGTTCCCAGGCTGAAAACACCCACAGCAGAAACTGACCAAGGTCAGGAAGTGGAGAGGACTGGAATGTCCTAGGAACATGGGTTCAAATCCTGGCTCCCCCACTTAGCAGCTGTGAGACCTTGGGCACGTCATTCAACACTCAGCCTCATTTTTCCCATCTGTACAGTGGGATGCTAAGGGTGCACCCCTCACCAGGCTGGTGCGGGGATGTGAGATGACATCTGGGAAGCTCCTGGCACCAGGAGGTCTTTGGGACCTGGGAGAGCCTCACCCTGTTCTGTCTGAGTCCTGCTAGGGCTGGGGGCAGGAGGCAGGCGCCTCCGTGACTCAGGCTCAGCTTTCACCTGTGCTGAGCCTCGTGACTTCTGTGAGGACAGCTGGCCCCTGGCTGGGAAACGAGTTCTCCTTTTGGTCTCTTGACGGGTGTGGTATGAGGTCAGTGAGTGTTAACCTGGCAGGGACTGTTCCCTCTGCAGGGTCAGGGGGAGGACAGGAGACGAAGGTGGCTTTGAGCCACAAGGAGTGAATGACCCGTAGTCTGCACCTCTGCGGCGGTGGACTCATGCATACTGGTCGTCATCCTCACTGCCCCCAGGTCGGGGCTGGCACTGTTCTGCCCAGCCCTGGGACTGCTATGAGGGGCCGCTTCTGGTGGAGCTTCACAGGCCTTGCTCATTCCCTCCTCCCCATGATGCTAGGAGGTTGGCATGGAAATCCCATTATCCAGTAGAGGAAGCTGAGGCTCCGAAGCTTAAGTGACGTAACTCCATAGGACTGTCTGGTACCGGGTGCTGGCCAACTGTGAAGGTGTAAAACACAAAGTTCACACCCTCAAGAACCTTCTAGCCCAATGGGGGAGATGGACCCAGAACGTCAGATTAAGGTGAGAGACAGACTTCAGGACCAGAGGAGCTTCCTGGAGGAAGGGACATTTTAGCTGGGTATTGCACATGAATTTACCCAGTACAGAAAAAGGAACGAGCATGTGCACAGGTGCGGAGGCTGAAAACGGACTGCTGCCTGGTTTGATGGGGCTGGAATAAAGAGGGGAAGTTGGGATATGGAAGGATGTGAGTCAGACAAAGTCAGTAGGTACGAGTCCATGAAAAGCCCTGGAGGGCAGGCCAAGGAGTTTGGCTGAGAGGAGAGATGTGATGGACAAGGCTGCCTGCTGTAGCTACACCACTGACTCGTTTGTCAATAAGATGCTTCCAGAATGAGTGCACAGATCTTCACTATTCATGACAGCTCCACCTCTTCCCCAGCTCTGTGGGCAGATCTTCTAACTTTTGGTGAGAAGGTGGCCTGGTAGCAACTCATATGCCTGAGTCTGGCGGTGCAGATGGAGGAAGAACAGGAATCCCCACGATTCCCAAGTCAGTGGTCATCAACAGATGGCTAGAAACCCTTCCCTGGGAGGCTGCTAATTTTTTTTTTTTTTAAACAGAGTCTTGAGCTGTCACCCAGGCTGGAGTACAGTGGCACAATCACAGCTCACTGCAGCCTCGAACTCCTGAGCTCAAGAGATTCTCCCATGTCAGCCTCCTGAGTAGCTAGGAATACTAGATACACACCACCACACTTGGCTATTTTTTATTTTTGTAGAGAGAGGGTCTTGCTATGTTGCCCAGGTTGGTTTTGAATTCCTAGCTTTAAGCGATCCTCCTGCCTCAGCCTCTAAATTTTGATCACCCACTCCTTGCGGCCAACTGGGCTTCATACCAGTATGGCATGTACTGAGCAGGTTTGGTTAATAGCAAGGATCACCTCTTGAAATAATCTGGAAAGAAGGGAAGTGCAATGCCAAACTGACCCAAAGAAAGATGATGCATTTACTGGAATGCATGAACTCTCCTTGGGAGTATATAAGAGAACCAGGGCAGGGCAGAACAGGGTGCCTTCTACCCAGACAGTGACCAAGGGCTCAGTGTGATGGCCGCGGATCCTTTGTTACACCTTGTTGTGGTTCTTGCTACTATCTCTAAGTTGTTTAACTTTGTTTTTGAGTGATTTAATCCCTTTGAGAGGGCGGCCAAGGATTCTAGTTTTTGAGACTGAGCCAGGAACATTCAAAGGTTGCAAGCAGCTGCCTGTAGAAAGGGGAGGCATGGTTATTAGGGGGAAAAGGCCAGATACCCATGGATGCCAAACAAGGATGTACCTGTTTTGGACACCTTGGAGGGGCACAAGTTGTGGGAGGCTGCTATTGTGCTAGAAATTTTCTCTGGGCATCTTGTTTTCTGTCTCTCTCTCTTTCTTTCCCCCATTCCTCTTTCTTTCCCTTTCCCTTTCCTTTCTTTCTTTCTTTCTTTCTTTCTTTCTTTCTTTCTTTCTTTCTTTTTCTTTTTTCTTTCTTTCTTTCTTTCTTTCTTTCTTTCTTTCTTTCTTTCTTTCTTTCTTTCTTTCTTTCTTTCTATCTTTCTCTTTCTTTTCTTTTTTCTTTCTTTCTTTCTTTCTCTGTCTTTCTTTGTTTCTTTCTCTCTCTTTCTTTCTTTCCTTCCTTCTTTCCCTCCCTCCCCTTTCCTTCCTTCCTTCCCTCCCTCCCTCCCTCCCTTCTTTCTTTCTTTCTTTCTTTCTTTCTTTCTTTCTTTCTTTCTTTCTTTCTTTCTTTCTTTCTTTCTTTCTTTCTTTCTTTCTTTTTCTTCCCTCCCTCCCTTCCCTTCTCTCTTCTCTCTCTCTCCCCTTCCCTTTCCTCTCTCTCCCCTTCCCTCTCCCTCTCCCTTCCCTTCCCTTTATTTCTTGACAGGGTCTCACTCTGTCATCCAGGCTGGAGTTCAGTGGCACAATCAGAGCACACCGCAGCCTCGGCCTCCCTGGGCTCAGGTAATTATCCCACCTTAGCCTCTTGAGTAGCTGGGACTACAGGCATACACCATCACACCTGGCTAATTTTTGTATTTTTTGTAGAGACGGAGTTTCACCATGTTGCCCAGGCTGGTCTCGAACTTCTCCTGGGTTCAAGTGATCCACCTGTCTCAGCCTCCAAAAGCCTGTTGTCTTTAGAATCAAACCCAATCTTCTCAGCAATCTGCCAGACTCAGCAATCTGACTGCCCTGCCCACCTCTTTCTCTTCTTCCTGTTCCCCTCCTGTCCACTCTGCTGTGCCCCATCTTCCTCTTCCTCACAAATGAAGGGTCCCTGTCTGTTTTGTTTTTTGCCCAACCCTGGGGGCCTAGCACAGTGCCTGGCACACAGTAGGTGCTCATTAGATGGGTGGAGATAGGATGAGTGATGTTTTGCAGGTGAACACATCTCGTTGAACACATCTCATTGAATCGCAACAGCTGCCCTGTGGGAAGGTTGAGACAGGCCAGGACCTACCAAGGAGGGACAGCCGAGAGGGGCATTTGGAAGCTGTCTGTTGGTCTCTTCCACCTTGGCTCATGGGACTTGTCTGAGGCTACACAGTGGACTAAGTCTTAGACCTTCTGCCCCAAATCCAGAACCTGGGGTCCGTGTCTCCATCTCTTTATTCAGAAATTTGCCTCCCAGTAGGATCTTGTGGCCAGGATGGACAGAGTTCTTTCCAGGATTTTTGCAGTATTGATGGGTGATAGGACGAGGGTACCCAGTGCTGACGTGGGACCCTAGGATCTAGGAGTGGGTTGTTGGTGGTGGGGCGTTGTCCCTTGTCCAGCCATCCCAGCCTCTTTGCTTTCCCTCCCCATCTCTTCTTTTCTCCTTCTACAGAAGTCTAGGAATCCTCTTGGCACCTCACTTTGGGCCTCGGAGAGCCCAGTTGTGACCAGCTATGGTGAGGGCATGGGGTGAGCCTCCAAGCTTCTCAGGCTTAGAGCCAAGGAGGAGGAAGCTGTATATGTCGGCAAGCATTGGACACCTACTGTATACCAGACATTGGGGCATGGAGAGAAACAGACAGGATTCCTGCTCCAGATGCAACACCTTGAAGTGTCAGAGACATCAAAGATATCTGAAGTGTCAACAGAGATGAAAAGGGGGACTCAGGTTGGGCAGTCCTAGAAAGGGAAAAGAAAGACCCCAGAGAGGTCCTGCTTGGGGCAAATCTTGAAAGATAAACCATTGTTTTACAGATAGATAAAAGGAATTCCAGGTAGAAGGCATGGCCTAGACAAAGGCATGTAGGTGGAAAACTACCTGATTCCTCTAAGAGACTTCCCTGAGAGTGTCAGAGGAACCAGTGGCAGGGTCAGGCTCTTTCTTTTTTAATTTAACTTTATTTTTTCGAGGCGGAGTCTTGCTCTTGTCACCCAGGCTGCAATGCAATGGCATGATCTCAGCTCACTGCAACCTCCGCCTCCTGGGTTCAAGCAATTCTGCCTCAGCCTCCTGAGTAGCTGGGATTACAGGTGGGCACCACCACACCTTGCTAATTTTTATATTTTTAGTAGAGACAGGGTTTCACCATGTTGGCTAGACTGGTCTCGAACTCCTGACCTCAGGTGATCCACCCACCTCGGCCTCCCAAAGTGCTGGGATTAGGGGTGTGAACCACTGCACCCAGCCAGTCAGGCTCTTTCTAGGAGCTCTTCAGGAACACTATCTGCAGAGATCAAGAAGCCTGATCTCTACCTGCGGGTGCTGGTTGCCCGGCGGGGGTGCATTTAATCCAGTTACGAAAACAAACTCTGCCAGTATTCTGGTGCCTGCTTTCTCTGCATGTAAATAGAGGTCACTAATCGCGGTAGAAATTTGGGCTCCATTAAAGCAACACCCACCCCCACCACTAATTTGGAAGCCCTGTTGGTAGTATGAGTGCCTGTGCATCTTCCAGAAGATGTTCTGTTTTCTTTAAAGAGCTGAATTATTCAGTTAGCAACTCAACAAATATTTATCCAGTGTGTTCAGCATGCCGACACCATCCTGCCCTCGAGGGGCTGCCATTCCCACTGGGGAGATGCAGAGGTACAGCTGTGCTGGGTGCAGTGTAGAATAAAACCCTTTCTGAAGGGTCTTGGTTTGACTTGCTCAGAAGCGAGGACTCAAAGGCAAGTAGTTTGTTTGAGAAATGAATCCAGGAAGCACTTGAAGGGGGGTGGGGCAGTGAGACAGGGAGAGGGAGGCAGCTAATACAGGGAGTGTGGGTTGAGTCAGTTACCATGATAGGCAACTGGAGTTCAAGACTGTAGGACCTCAGGGAGACCATGTAGAATATACTTAGAGGTGTGTACCCTGTGAGGAGAGGGAGCTGAGGTATTGATACACTATCTTCCCAGAGTCATTAGTTTCTAGCACTTCCAGTGTGCCTTCTGCAGTTCCAGAAACTCAATCCTGGCCAGGCGCAGTGGCTCAAACCTGTAATCTCAGCACTTTGGGAGGCTGAGGCAGGAGGTTTGCCTGAGGTCAGGAGTTTGAGATCAGCCTGGCCAAGATGATGAAACCTCGTCTCTGCTAAAAATACAAAAATTAACTGGGTGTGGTAGTACATGCCTGTAATCCCAGTTACTTAGGAGGCTGAGGCAGGAGAATCACTTGAACCCAGGAGGCGAGGTGGAGGTTGCAGTGAGCTGAGATCATACCATTGTACTCTAGCCTGGGCGACAGAGCAAGATGCCGTCTCAAAAAACAAAAAACAAAACAAAACACAAAAACAGAAATGCAATCCTGGAGCTGGCATTTGGACTTCCTGGATAATACAGAGATGGTCAGGCATGACGAACACAAGTAGGGTACTGTATTAGTTTCCTGTGGCTGTTGCAAGAAATTTTCACCCATTTAGTGTCTTTAAACAACACACATTTACCATTGTACAATGCTGGAGGTCAGAAGTACTAAAATCAAGGTGTTAGCAGGGCTGTGTTCCATCCAGAGGCTCTAGGGGGAGGAAAATCCATTTCCTTCCCTTTTCTAGCTTTTACAGGCCACTCACATTCTTAGCTTGTGACACTTTCTTCCATCTTAAAAATTAGCATTGTAGCATCTTCCAATCTCTCTGTTTCTGTCATTATATCACCTTCTCTTACTCTAATCCTCCTGCTTTCCTCTTATAAGGACCAAGATAATCCAAGATAACCACTGCCCCCCGACCCCCAATCTCAAGGTCATTAATTTAATCACATTTGTAAAATTCTATTGCCAGGTAAGGTAACATATTCACAGGTTCTGGGGATTAGGATATGGACGTCTCTGGGAGGCCATTATTCTGTCTACCACAGAGATCTTCAGCATCTGCTTTAGGTGGGTGCAGAGAGGCTGTCCAAGGGCAAGGACATCATGATTGAATGTGAAAGATGAAAAAGAGTTTCTCTGTGCAAGAAAAGTGACCAGACAGAGGATGTGTCTTCTCTGTGCTGACTTGGTGGCCTGAGCTGGTACATTTGAGGCGGCCTGATGAGAGGCCAGTGTAAATGGAACAGAGTAAGGGGGTGGGCAAAAAGGGCAGAGATGCAGAGGGTGATGACCTGAGACCCATCAGTGAGACTGCATCCCCCAACACTTGTCGGCTGTGGAAGGATCTCAGAGTTTTAATTTTTTTGAGATGGAGTCTCGCTCTGTCACCCAGGCCAGAGTGCAGTGGTGTGATCTTGGCTCACTGCAACCTCTGCCTCCTGGGTTCAAGGGGACCATGCCCAGCTAATTGTTGTATTTTTAGTAGAGACGAGGTTTCACCATGTTGGCCAGGCTTGCCTTGAACTCCTGACCTCAAGTGATCCACCTACCTTGGCCTCCCAAAGTGCTGAGATGACAGGCGTGAGCCACCATGCCTGGCCAGTCTCCGAGTTTATTCTGAGTGAAAGGGAGCTTGTCACAGCATTCTAAGCAGGGCAGTAATCCGATTTGCATTTTGGGACTCTCACTCTGGCTGCTGCCTGGCGGATGGGTTAGTGGGGTGAGCACGAGAGGCAGGAGGACTATGTCCTGAGCCTGGCATGAGATGTGTTCGGGACAGAGGAGGGGGCAGGGGATGGATAAATGTAATGAGACTTGAAGAATACTGAAGAGGTCGAAACAATGAGGTTGTTGATAGATTGGTGCCCAAAGAGGAATTAAAATTGGAACTTCCTTCTGTTGGAGGAAATTTAGTGGCACCAACCCCAATCATGGATTTTAGACAAAGTGGCTGATTAACATATATGAAAGCATGCTTGGCAAATGGGAAGAATCCCAACTCTTTCCTGTGAAGCATCACCAAACTCAGTGGCCACAGCCCATAGTTGGTGTAGGGTGAGGTAGGAGGGTGATCTTGGAGGTAGGGGCTGAGGCTTGTAGCCAATTTTTCTCCTTTCCTCTCTCCCTCCTTCCTTCCATTCTTTCTTTTCAGTTCAAATAGTTTTTATTTTACACTTGATCTTAGCCACTTGAAAAGGCCGATAAGTGATTCTCTTATTTTAAAACTGAAAGAAGAAAGCATTATTACACTAAGAAAGTTCAAACTGCCTTAGCTGTGTATTAAGTAAAAAGTCAGTCTTGCTCTACTTCATTCCTGCATTACCACTTTCCAAAGACAACCACTGCTAGCAGTTCCTCATGTGACCTTACAGGCATTTTCATGGTGGTTTGCTTTCTCATGGGTTTTATAATTTGGAATTGCAAGCTCATCTTAGGCATGGCGTTATCTGTGGGAATCTTGAATGTCATGGTTGAGGGTGTCTGGTTCAGCATTTGTTTCTGCCTTGTTTTCCGTAATATCATCACCCCTGGTCTGGGGTTTATGTTTTTCTCAGTTTGGGTGTTCCCATCTATACGTGTAGTTCAAATTTAAACACCAAATTGGTATGATCACAGGTCCATAGTCATACAGTCTTAGGGGAGCTTTTTTTTTCCTGAGCCCAAGCCAAGACAGACAAAATTCCTTGTTGCTGTTCTTTGCCTGCACACAAATTTTCCCCTACTTTATTATTTATTTGAGAATATTACCTTTTGGGGACACTGATTTTAGGTAGCAGTCTCAGTTCCAACACTCCACCTTTGGAGGGCTCCAGGCTTTGCCTCCTGTCCCCATATGGCTGTTAAAACTCTATCCCCTCAATTCCTAGTAGTCTCTCATATACCTTGCACCTTCAAATCTCCCCCATTTCAAAGAAATGGAACTCTCCTGTCAATCATTCTCTTTGTGTGTTGGGGAAGCAGTGTCATTTAATGGGTAATAGTGGCTTTCAGACTTCCTGAGTTTGAATCTCAGCCTTACCACTCACTAAAGAGGTGACCCTGGGCACTCATTACTGAATTTTTCTAAGCCTCAGTTTCCTCATCTATAAATTGGGAATGACAATATTTTCTACCTTATAGGAGTCTTACAAGGGCTAAATAAGGCAATGAATTTGACTACCTAAAATAGTGTATATTAATCCCTCAATAAATGTTGACAATTGTAATACAACTATGTCCTTATGTTTTTACACAAATGGGTTCACAGGAGGCTCACTGTTCTGCACAACCCTTTTTCTGTAGATTGGTCTGCATCAGCCCAAATGGTTCCATGTTCTTCTTTTTAATGGCTGCATAGTACTCCTTTGCATGGATGCACCACAGTTCATTTAACCTGGGACCTGTTGGCAGGCCTTTCAGACGTGTGCAATTTTTCCCTGAGACCAACACCACTGTGATCAGCATCCTGGTACGTCCATCATCATTCACTCAGTCCATTTTGCCTCCAGATCAAGTGCACAGAGTGAGACTGCTGTGTGAAAATGAAGCCTTGTTTAGAGACCATTTCCCTCCATCTTTATTTCTTTATTCCCTTTCCTGAATGACACCCAGGGGATGTGATGGCTGGAGGGAAATGCACAGCAAAGGATTCAAAAGTTGTGTGCATGAACATCTTCCCCTGTTTTTTTTTTTTTTTCTCCTAGAGTTGAAAGATACCTTGATTAGACAGTAATTAAAGTGTTTTGGACAGCACAAGGCACTAATAGCCTCCCAGGTGCTTAATAAGTGTCAAGGCTGCCAAGATAAAAATTTATTTAGCATTATAACAGGCTCTATGGATGCCAAATTTGCCTACAGCCATGGCACCGTAATGTTGGGGAATGGGAACAGGGTCAAAGCTTTAGTGCCCATTGGAAAAGGCAACCAAGGCAGCAATGTGGGTAGGTCAAGAGCACTAGTTGGGACCCAGACAAATCTGGGTTCTAAGCCAGTCATTGCCACTTACTAGTTCCAGGAGCATGGCCAAGTTGTGGACCTTCTCTGAACTTCAGTGTCATCTCTTATAGATCAAGGTAAATATCTAACTTATTGGGTTCTGAGAGGCCATGGGTGCAGTCATTAAGAATGTGAACTGTTTGGGAGGCCGAGGCAGGTGGATCACTTGAGGCCAGAAGTTCGAGACCAGCCTGGCCAACATGGTGAAACTCCATCTCTACTAAAAATACAAAAATTAGCCAGGCATGGTGGCATACACCTGTAGTCCCAGCTACTTGGGAGGCTGAGGCAGGAGAATCACTTGAACTCGGGAGGTGGAGGTTGCAGTGAGCCAAGATCACACCACTGTACTCCAGCCTGGATGACAGAGAGAGACTGTCTCAAAAAAAAAAAAAGTAAACTCTGGGTTCTGGTCCAGCCACTTCTACTCATTAGCTGATGACCCTGGGTAGGATTCTGAATGTTTTTGAGTGTTAGTTTCCTCATCCGTAGTGTGGCTATAATAATAATCCTATAAGCCCACCTTATAGAATTGTGGTTAAGACAAGAAAATGTATGCAAAGGACTTAGCCCAGTGCTTGGCCCAGATTAAATCCTCAAAAATCAGTACCTCACATTATTAGTGTTAGAAATTTGTTGAGTGTTAAATGAGATAATGCATATACAACTGAAAAAAAGGTATAATGTATATGTAATAGTTAAGGAAGGCAATGCCACCTGCTGTAACAGATGCAATTGTCACTTCAGTGGTTTAACACATTATAAGTTTATTTCTCACTAATGTTACAACCCACTGCTGGCATTTCTGGTTGGGCATTCTGCCTCCATGCGGTGACTCAGGCACTCAGGCTCCTTCTATCTTGCGGCTCTACCATTTTCAACACTTACTTTGAACTCTGTTCCATTCAGCAGGTGGGTGGGGAAAGAGAGACTGAGGAGACACACCTGCTTGTTAATCACTTCAGCCCTGAAGTTATGCACATCACTTTCTCTCACAGTCTATTGGTCAGAGTTAGTCACATGGCCCTACCTAGATGCAAAGGAACCTGGGAAATGTAGTCTATGCATGATTAACTGCAGCCCAAGAAAAACTGTGGCCCAAGAAAAACTCATTTCCAGGGGGTGACCTGGAAATGACTCAAGAGTTGGGTAGTGACTCAAGAGTGGGTTAGAGCTGGGGGTGTGTACAGGGTATGTCTCCCTTCCTTGAGCCAGGGGCGATGTTGGTGCTGGAGGCTGCATCATTCCCTAGACCAAGTTTGTCCAACCTGGTGCCTGCATACCACATGCAGCCCAGGATGGCTTTGAATGAGGCCCAACACAAAATTGTAAACTTTCTTAAAATATTGTGAGTTTTTTATTTTTATATTTTACAATTTTTTTTTTTTAGCTCATCAGCCGTCATTAGTGTTAGTGTATTTTATGTGTGGTTCAAGACAATTTTTTTCTTTTAATGTGGCCCAGGGAGCCAAAAAATTGGATGCCCCTGCCCT
The DNA here is from genome assembly GCF_024542745.1 of Macaca thibetana thibetana. NCBI lineage: Eukaryota > Metazoa > Chordata > Mammalia > Primates > Cercopithecidae > Macaca > Macaca thibetana. Next base: position 23,231,579 of record NC_065587.1, read on the forward strand.
AGACAGAGGGTAATGACAGCAGTGATCCCCGTTGGAGCACTGGACACAGAGCACTCCGCCCCTGTGATCACATCTAACCCCCCAAACAGCCCCAACAGGGCATTTTCATTATTACCATCACTCATGTCATGCACAGGTGAGGAAACTGAGGCACAGCGTGGCTCCATGCCTTGCCCAAGTTCTCACAGCAAGGCAGGAGCAGACCCAGGCCTTGAACTCAGATCTCAAGGCGAACACGGTCCTCTTGGAGGCCAGGGTCACACCAGAGGGTTCCACATGCAGGGACGGGGTAGGGGATTCTCCGCCTGCCCCAGCAAGTTTTCAGACACCAAGGCCTGTGAGACAAGGCCTGGCTGCTATGAGGCTGAATAAGCAAACCAGTGGAAGAACAAAGAAGAAGAATGGTTCTTTCTGGAACCTCTAGTTTGTTCTTTGAGCACATTAAATATGCCCCTGTAACCTTGCTGACTCTCTTCATTGGCTCTGTAAACCCTCAGTGGCTGTCGCAGGCATTTTTTGTACACATTGTATTTAACACAGAGCCAGATGCACCAAAGGGCTCAGCATATATTTGTTGAATAAAAGAAAGAAAGCCTCAAGGGAAAATTCATCTAAATTACAATGATTTTTCCATTTGTGCGTGCAGTTGCGGACTGTGGAGGTTGACAGAGCTCCTATGAGGTACTGGGCCCATTTTGGAGTCTTCTCATGGCCATGGGAGGCAGGTCCCATTGATATCTCTGATTAATAGACAGGGAAACTGAGGCACTCCCCTGTGGCTCTGCATTGGTCGAGCTGGCCTGATTCTTTGTTTCTTGCACTGTCTGCTGCCTGGCACTGCCTCTGAGTCACAAGAGGCTGAAAGTGACCTCTGGGCGTCTATAATTAGGCCCTGCCTGACGTCAGGGCAGACGGATTTTCTGGCTTGGCCAACATCGGCCTATCGTTCACTGCGTGCCAGGCACTGAGTTAAGCCCATTACATGCCTTCCCTGACCCTTGCAGCAACCCCACTAGGCCCCCATTTTCCAAGGAGAAAACTGAGGCCCAGGAGGGTCATGCCCTGGCCTAAGGTTACTCCCTGGGAGGAGGTTGAGGCTGGATTTGAACTTAGACCCCTGCAGCTCTGGTAGCCACCAGGCTCTGTCAGTGATCAATGGTAGTTGTATATTTCTAGATCAAGGGAAAGTTTCAACTGAGCCAGCAGGACAGAGGTATGCTGAGGCTTGGTGGGCACTGGCCATTCTCACCTCTGACCACTGGCTTCCTAGCTTACTCTGCTCCTTTTTCCCCTCTCTTATTTGTTCCCACCTCCTGGCCTTTGCACATGCCTTTGCCTGAAATGCCCTTCACCCATATCTGCCTGTGTCCAGCTCCTTTATCTATCAAGTTTCTGTGTAATTGTCACCTCCTCCAGGAAGCCTTCCCTGACCACACCTGCTTCCAGTCTGTTGAGTTATTTTCTTCTTTGAACTGATTTCCAGGTGAAATGATCTCTACTTGTTAATTGCTTGTTTCTTCAACTAGATGTGAACTACATGAGGGCAGACTGTGTCTCTCGTTCCCTATGTCTCCAGCCTCGGGGACTCAGCTTAGCACAAAGTACTCATCCTATAAAAAGTTGTCAAGTGAGTGACTAACTGAAGGTGAGGGCTTCCCGGGACAAGAAGCCACCAGGTTGGATGAACAGGTGAACATCTCTGGGGACAGAGCCTCAGGTTGCCTGTGTGCCCCAGAATGGGATCTCTGCCAGATGTAGAGGGTCAGGGAGTAGCATCCCGCCTCTTGGAGAGGGAGTCTGGGCTCTGTGCAACAGGGCACTGAGGACAGCCAGTTCAGGTCTGGGACAGTGTGGCTTCTCTTTTTGACATGGGGACATTAGACACTGGTGGCTCCTGGATCAGAGCCAGTTCTGGATTGTGGCCTGGGTGTCCTGATAAGCCATCAGTCTTTGCTGGGCTGAGCTCCAGGGACCTGCCTGGTGGAGCCGGAAGGACCTGAAGGTGGGGTCTCCGGAAGGTGAGAGACAGGTGCGCCCTGGGGTAGGGAAAGAGGAATGTTTGTCGTGACTTGGTCTGGCTGCCTTCTTTCCCAGGGCCTGGCATCTCCATCACGCAAGCTTGTTGAAGGAATGAATGAGGGCATCATCCTAGACAGACCCCAAACAAACAGGAGATGCTCAGTCTGGTTCAGCGTGCTTTCCAAGCGTTAATGCTTCTCATTCTCATAAGAACCCGTGAGTTGGGTCTTATTATCCCCATTTTACAGAGGAGAAAACTGAGGCACAGAGAAATGAAGAGATTTTCCCAAGGTCACACAGCTGCGGCTGGGATTGAACTTGGCCTTCTGGCTCCATGGCGTGTGCCTTTAACTGTCCACTTTACTGCTTGTTTTGGGCTAAAAGCCAAGACAAAGGTGTGCAAACTTTTGAAACGGAGCCGAAGCTTTCCATGAGTGAATTCTTATTGCTCAGAAACCCTATGTGCAAAATACAGACCATGGGAGCCTACCTGGCTGAAGTGGGCATTAGGGTTGCGAGACCACCAGGCTCACTCATTCCCATACACTCCACCCCCATCGTGTACCCTCTCCCTACGGGTTCTGCCTCCTACTTTTTTCAAGAGTTCTCACATTCCTAAAGGCTGGAAACAGAGTTGACCTTTCCATTGCTGTTGTTGTTAAACTCTTTCTCAGTCCCTATAACCCTTATAAAGGAGACTGATCTGGGGAAGGGGGTTATGAGTGAAAGCCCCCTGCCCAGCATCCTCCCTCTTTGGAGGCCTCTGAAACCCCATTAAGGTCTCATGGGGTAAGGATGTGCTCGGGGATCCCGCAGGATTCAAACTTTCCAGGCATTGTATCTCCCTAAGACAATCTAAGAGTTCTAAATATATTTTTCTTTTCATGGAGGCATAATTCATATACAGTAAAAAAAATATATAGATACACAATAATATATATATATACACACACACAATTTATATACAGCACAAATATTACATGTTACACCCATGAAACCATCACTGGAATCAAGATATGAAGCATTTTCAGAATGCTGGCTCTACAGAAAAAGTGTGCTGAGCCCTGTTCTGAGGCAGCCCTATTTTCTAGAACTTTCTATGATAATGGAGATGTTCTAGGCCTGTGGTGTCCAACGAGGGAGCCATGAGCCACACATGGCCATGGAGAATTTGAAACTTGGCTCATTTGACTGAGGAATTCTATTTATTTATTTACTATTATTATTTTTTGAGACAGAGTCTCACTCTGTTGCCCAGGCTGGAGTGCAGTGGCACAATCTAAGCTCACTGCAACCTCTGTCTTCCAGGTTCTAAGTGATTCTCCTGCTTCAGCCTTTGGAGTAGCTGGGATTACAGGCATGCACTATCACGCCCGGCTAATTTTGTATTTTTAGTAGAGGTAGTGTTTCACGATGTTGGCTAAGCTGGTCTCGAACTCCTGACCTCAGGTGATCCACCCGCCCCAGCCTCCCAAAGTGCTGGGATTATAGGCGTGAGCCACTGTGCCCGGCCTATTTTACTATTTTTATTCTTTTTGTTTTTGAGATAGGGTCTTGCTCTGTCACCCAGGCTAGAGTGCAGTGGTACAATCATGGCTCACTGCAGCCTCAATTTCCTGGGCTCAGGCGATCCTCCCACCTCAGCCTCCTGAGGAGCTGAGACTACAGGCACAAATCAGCATGCCTGGCTAATTAAAAAAAAATATTTTTAATTAAAAAAAAAATTTGGCTGGACATGGTGGCTCACGGCTGTAATCCCAGCACTTTGGGAGGCCGAAGCGGGTAGATCATCTGAGGTCAGGAGTTCGAGACCAGCCTGACCAACATGGAGAAACCTCATCTCCACTAAAAATACAAAATTAGCCGGGCGTGGTGGCACATCCTGTAATCCCAGCTACTCAGGAGGCTGAGGCAGGAGAATCGCTTGAACCCGGGAGGCAGAGGTTGCAGTGAGTCGAGATTGTGACATTGCACTCCAACCTGAGCAACAAGAGTGAAACTCCATCTCAAAAAAAAAAAAAAAAAAAAATTTTTTTGTGGAGACAGTGTCTCAATGTGTTGCCCAGGCTAGTCTCGAACTCCTGAGCTCAAGCCCTACTCCCAGCTCGGCCTCCCAAAGTGCTGTGATTACCGGCATGAGCCACTGCACCTGGCCAAAGAACTGAATTTTAAATCTTATCGAATGTTAATTAATTTATAATGAAATAACTTCACTGGCCCCAGTTGTAAAGGGTCCTAACCTAAGGACAAAAGATGCCGACATCCACACATCTTGAGAGAGCCCAGCATTCCAGGAAGTGTCACAAGTGTGTTCCTCAGGTTGCGTCTTCCAGTAGCAGCCCCGTCCTAAGCCCGATTTCAGGCTGGCAGCTTTGGGGTTAATGAAGAAGCAGCCTGGGCCTTCTGGTATTTTCTTCAAAGATGTTGTTCGTATTGATAGATTTTTGGATGATGCTTTAGCATTAAAAAAAGAGAGAGAAAGAAAAAAAAATCAATGCCCGGCTGATTGTACCAGGAAGGGCAGTCGATTGGCGAAAAAGTTGCAGCGCGTATTGGGAAATAGATTTTTCTGCCCTCCAGACATTAGCTTGAAATTCTTTGAAATGAGGGACCACAATCTGTGTCAGAAATGAAAGATTAAGGAGGTTAATATGCTGGGCCTCCCCTCCTCCTTTTTAATTTCCACGTCCTGGGTGCCCTTGGCCTCCTGAGGAGGACGCACAGAGCTGTGCTGCACTCCATCTAATGTCCCCTCCCCCCGTTTCTAGGGGGCCTGTGGAGGGTCAGATGCCCCCGTCACCTGCTCCCGGGGCTGGATGCAGACTGGAGGGAGCGGCAGGCTGACCTGCATTCCTGGGGGTGGACTTGGGGTCTTGCGATCTGGTGGCCTTCTCCCTGGGGGAGATTTTCCAGGGGCTGGTGGCCCGGTACTGGTCCTGGTCCTGCTCATTAACCTGTGGGCTCCCCAGGCTCCAGGCAGCTCCAGTGCAAGCCCCAAGGAGGCGCTCCGCCGAGGACACTGCAACTCCCCCGCCTCACCCAGTTTCATGCATTACAGATTTGCATGCATGCTATGAAATTCAAATGTGTGGAAATCGAGCATTGGTCCGCCGTGTTATAAAGAGGTGAGCATTTAATCCCTGGAGGGTTAAACTAGATGAGCAAGTCTCTGAGTAAACTGTTTAGGCACGGTCATTGATAGTCTACTTCCAGAATTTTGTACGTGTCCATTTCGTTAGCTCTTTTCCTTCCCAGTTGAACATTTATCTGGGTGACTTTTCATCCAATAAGTCGCTGACTAAGGTGAAAGATTTGCCACTTCTGGCCTGTGCCGTGCAGTTTTCTTCTTGGTCTCCAACATACCGGGTTTATGAGACCAGCCCTTCTTCCTCTGGGGAGAAACGCTTCCGGGTGTCGGGTCTTCACTCATTTCGATAACACTTTTATGAAACCAAGGGCAATATAATATTCAAACAATTGCACAGGACGTTCTGCAGAGCATCAGCAAATGTAGAGAGAGGCTCAAGGGAGCCTGGTTTAGGGATGTGGGCCCCTTGGGAGAAGCCGGGGTTCCCAGCAGCTGAGCCAACCCCATGGGACGTGCACAGGACGTGTGTTCAGGGAGACACACATCAGAGACCGCTGGACACTTCCTCACCCGGGCCCTGGACTGGGTATCTTCATCTTGATCAAGATTCAGGAAGCATGGAGCCCCACCCTCACTTTCTACCCCACAACCTGTAGCCCCTGCATCTCCCAGGGTTGAGTCCTCCTGCATTCCAGCCTGGCTACAACCACACAGCAGGAAAGGACCAGGCCGTGGGTACTGGCATGGGCTGAGACCCCTAGCTTCAGGCTGGTTCTGGGCACATACCAGGGAGAAAGGTGTGTCTAGGAGAACGTATCTGCTGGAGGAGCACCCCAGATTAGATCCAAGGTATGGGTGTGAAGGATCAGAAAGGGTAAGACAAAGAGCATCTTTCTGACTCTTCCCCTACGCAGGCCAGGTCAAGCCCCCTGGTGCTCTCCCTAGAGCTCCAGCACCTTCTTCTAAAGCAGCACACACCATGTGCAGTTTTTCTCCTGTTGGAGCCATTCCTAGGTAATGTTGGTCTCCCTCCAGAGCGGGAGCTCTGTGAGGGCAAGGTTGATGTCTTTCATCACTCCCCACTCTATCTTTCTTCTTCATTGCTGCGTTCCCAGGACCTAGTGAAGGGCAACGATGGGCAATAAATGTTAGGTGGATGAATGAATGCATGGGGTCACTATGAAGGTGAAAAGGCTCATGTTAGCAAATGCTTATTGAGTATTGAGTGCTTACTGTGTGCCAGGCACTGCTCTTAGCACTTCCACGTGCTAACCACCACTGGAGAAAGAAGTAGTACAAGGAAGGGACTTAATACATGCTTCCGGATGCCTATGGAGCTAAATTCCACTGGAGGCCCTTCAGGGACCCCAGGGCTGCCCCCAATTTTCCCAAATCTGCTGTATCCCAGGTAGAACCCAGTGTGAAGTCATCCTGAGCAAATGGATTCAATTCTCCCTTGCTCTGCAGGAGTGAGAGCTGTTCCACGCAGGTGTCTCTCAGGAAAGCCCAGATCTCTCGGGCTGCTTTGATCTGGGGCCAGCAGACCCTGGCAGCTCTTTCTGTCTGTCCCTTGGGCTGCACATTTCCAGCCCTGAGCCTTTGCCTTCAGTTATTCCAACAGTGGAGATGAAACAGGGCAGGCAGCAATGGGCGTCAGATTTCCCGGACCAGCAGGACTTGGAATTTTACGAGATCTTGAGTTGGAAGGTATGTGACAGATCATTCCACGTGTTCATTCGTCCATTCCCTCGGGGGCAGAGACGGATTCCTCACTACAACCACTTTCCTCTTGGCACACAAGGAGGCCGCATTTCCCAGTCTCCTTTGCTCTTAGCTGTGGTCGTGTGATTGAGATCTGGTCCATGGAGGCAGACGTGACATAAGCCACATTTAGGCCAGGCCCATAAACCACCCCCGACTCCCACAACTCCCCCCACCACTTTCTCTCTTTCTCCACCTGCAGTTGAAAGGAGGAGACTCTGGCATCCTAGAGAATGGAAGAGCCATGAAATGGAAGTAGCTTGGGCCCTGGGATGGCTGCCCACTCATGAGAAACACTTCGTGGCCTTCAGAGGCAGAGAACAAAATGATGGTGTTAAGCCGCTGAGAACTTGGGGCTCACCTATTAGAGCATTGAGTGTTATCCCAGCGAGTACAGCTCATTGAGCAAGTACTTATTGAGCATCTACTATGTGCCAGGCAGTGGGCTAAGCTCTGAGATAGTAGTGAACGGGTGGAAAAAGTTCCTATCCTTTGGGGAGCTTCCATTGTAGTTGGAGAGACCGAATAAACACAGGATCATTTCATATGGTGGTAAGCGCAGCCAAGAAAAAGAAAGCAGGGTCATGACAGAGAGAGGGATAGGGTGGGAGAGGAGTTTTTAAATCAAGTCATCAGGGAAGCTTTCCTTGAGAAGGGAAGATAATCTCTGCCGTGAGATTTGACGACTGAAAAGAAGCTGGCTGTACCTAGATCTGCAGGAAGAGCATTCCAGGCATGGGGAAGAGCATTAGCAAGGCCCTGAGGAGGGAACAAGGTAGCTGGAGAGAATGGAGGAGTGAGTGGAAATGGGTTTGGAGTGGGAGGTGGGAATCAGACTTGCAGGACAATGGAGATTATACAAAGGGGTCTGAATGTTAGCCAAGAGTATTTTAAGTGTTTTATGACCTGTGCATTGTGCTAAGCATTGGAGAAGATCAAATGAGTAGCAAAAATAGACACTGCCCAATTCTCTTAGAGCTCAGATTCCAGGTGACTGACTACCTATCTGATACTTGAATCCTCTCTCAAGTGTCTCTGCCAAGCTGTCTTTGCTTGGCTGCCTCCAGTGACAGGGGGCTCACCACCTAGTGAAGCAGCCCATTGCATCTCTGCATGGTTCTGTTGGCTCAAAGTCCTTCCTTAGATTGCTTCCTGGGGGCCTCTGCTCTGTGGCTCTGGGATTAAGTAAGTCACCCCTTTCTGTCTTATGGAATCAGGGCAGCTACTGCTTTGCCCAGTCATCAGGGATAGCAAGGAGGATAAGACAAAGCCCTTGCCAGAGCTCCTAATAGCTCATGTCTTTCAGGAGAGGTCTTTCAGGCAGAGAGATGCTTTGATACATTGACCAATGTCTCCCCGCCCCCATCCTTCCTCTGTTCAGGAACCACAGGGTTTCTGTATTTTCTGCCTCAGGGATGGATGTTATAACAAGAGGATAAGAGAGTCAAGTATGTGGTTTTTGGATTTCAAAAGCTTATTTTAAGTCACTAGAATCTGGCTTTTGAGCCTTAAAAGTATGAGTTTTGAAGGATCCAGGGTACAACACTTAGAAAATAACAGACAACGTGGAAGACTGTGATGAGTCAAAGATGGGTGTTGGCATCTCAGCAGAGAGGGCAGCTCCAGGGTGGGGGACAGAGGAAGGGTCTAGAGATGAGACAGTCCCCACAGAGGGCAGGGGGAACCTCACCTCGTATGTAGGAGGGGTAGACTCACAAAGAAGCAAATTTTCTTTTGAGAGGATACAAAGATTAGCTAGGGTGAAAGCAGTGGCTAACAGCTCACAAATATCCTAGTTGATGAAGCTGGGCATTCATTCCCACCTCCTGCCATCTTGCTGCTAATCGATCAGCATTTCTTCATTCAGTCCAGGGCCTACTGGAGAGACCCTCTCTTCCGCTGGGTTTGCTACACCACCGAGTGTAAGCTTGAGGGCGCATCTTGCCACCCTGATGGGAGAGCCTGCCTGACAACAAAGTAGAACGAGAGAAAAATTAAGTCGAAAGAGACACGCAGCTTCCTGTTGGTATTGTGGAGAGCCTGGATGCAGCCACACCTGAAGCTGTAGCTTCAAGAGTTTTTGGGCATTCAAGAAAACAGATTTATTATTCTTGCTTGTTTCTTAAGCCACTATGAGCTGGGTTTCTGTCACCTGCAACCAGGAGTCCAGATAATACCACCTAGCAGAAGAGAGTGAAAGTGGGAAGTCATTGATTGTGTCAGGCGGGATACTTTCTCACTGGAGTCCCCCACAGCAGACGAGGTGGCTGAAACTCAGAGAAGGCATTGAAGTAGCCCAGGAATAGCCAAAGTTTGAACATGGCTCTGCTGTATCATTTTGATCCACTGCATGCCTTCGGAGGAGGAGGAGCTGATGCCCCCTGGTCCAATGTGCTCCTCTCATGGGCCGCCCTGCTGCCCATGCAGCAGAGAAGAGATGGGAGAAGGGGCGTGTCCAGAGTGTGTGAGGAGTCGCGCAAGTGAGCCTCTGTGCACATCTGGATTGGGGAGCGAAGCAGATGGCCCATCTGACTTCACCACATCGTGTAAGTTTACGGCGTCGGCAGGTTCTCCTCCCTGCTGCGTTTATAGGGATGTCTTCAGGATTTCCTTTTTGATATACGAGAGAGGCGCGTAGGCTGGGGCCCCCTCCATCAGAGGGTAATCTGCGAGTAAATCACTGTAAACCAGCAGGCAAGTGTTTGCGCGGGCCAGCGCTCTGTACGTGCTTTGGGATAAATCTTCTCAGTAACGTGTGTACGCGTGTGACCCTTGGGACGAAACGGCATGAAAAGGTCAATTACAAGGGGCACAGGGAAACTTGCCCTTTGCTCCCGCTCTGGACCAGAGGACAGAACAACAGGATGGTAGGAGGGTGTATTGGTGTCCCAGGGTTGCTATAATAAAGTACCACACATGGAAGGGGTGTGAGACAACAGAAATTTATTGGATCCTGGTTCTGGAGGCTTGAAGTCTGAAATCAAGATGTCTGCAGGGCTATGCTCTTTCTGAAGGCTCTAGGAGAGAATCCTTGCCTGTCTCTTTCAGCTTCTCATGGTTTCTGCAATCCTTGGTGGTCCTTGGCTTCTAGATGCATCACTCCAGTCTCTGCCTCCGTGGTCACATGGCCTTTTCCTTGAAGGTCTGTGTCTCTGTATCCAAATCTCTCTCCCTTATCTCCTATAAAGTCACAAATCACTAGATAAGGACCCACTCTAACCAGTATGACCTCATCTTGATTACAGCTGCAGAGACCCTATTTCCAAATAGAGTCACATTCTGAGGATCCAGGTTGATAAATTTTGGGAGGATAATATTCCACCTGGCACAGAAGGGGAAAGGGAAGTTTTTGCTTGAAGGAGGGGCTTGTCTGGGGGTGAGAGGGGCTTCAAAATCTGTGCATGCCCCTTTGGGAGTAATTCCTTAAGATAGCAAATCTCACAGCAGCTTCTGTTCTTTCCAACAAATAGGCCTCTATGGGGCCCATATGAGAACGAAGGCATTTCCTCTAACCCAGCAGCTCTACTCCTAGGAACATCCCCATTAGAAGTATGCCCTTCTGGTCATTGGAAGACATATACTAGAATGTTCTCAGTAGAATTATTTCTCTTGGCTGAAAACTGGAAATGCTTATCTTGGCAGATTGCAATAATAGTCACAGTTCTCTGCAGCCCATCCCATTAGAAGGCAGAGTCTATTTCTTCTCCCTTGAATCTATGTTGGTCATGTGATTTGCTGTGGCCAATAGAGTGTGGTGGAAGCAACATGCACCAGTACCAAGCCTAGGTTTTAAGAGGCCTTTTGCTCTCTTGGAACTTGCAGTTGCTGTGTGAAAAGTCCAGGCTAACCTGCTGGAGGATGAGTGATGGGTGGAGCACAGATGAATTTTCAGAGTTGGCTTCATCTGAGACTAGCCAGCCCTAGCTGTGGAAGGCAGACACATAGCAAACCCAGCCAAGATCAGCCAAGCCCAGCCCAGAACAGAAGAACCACCAGGCTGATCCCTGTCCAAATCTACTTCTGGAAGCATGTGCTAAATAAACGGTTGCTGTTTTAAGCCACCAAGCTATGGGAGGCTTTGTTCCCCAACAATAACTAATGGATACATCATCGACAGTAAAATGGATAAATGAGTTGTGGTATAGCCACACACGGAATGACAAACATGAAGGCGAATAAATAAACTACTGCTACACAAGACAACATGGATGAACCTCACAGATACTATGCTGTGTGAAGGAAGTTCAACAGGCAGAGTGCATCCTACAACATGCCATTTATACCGAAAGTACAAGAATAGGTGAGAGTAACCTATGGAGAGATAAGTTAGGGTAGTGGTTACCTTTGAGGGGGTATTAAATAGGAGGAGGAACAAGGGGGACCTCTGGGGGTTGGTTATTGGGGTGTGTTCACTTGGTGACCATTTGTTGGGCTGTACCCTTAAAATATGTGCATTTTTGTGCATGTGGTTTATACTTTGGTAAAAAGATTTAAAAATATCAGGTCTCTTGTTTCTTTTCTAGTTGCTGGAGAGCCAGTGGGATTGCACCTTATGCAGAGGACAGGTGCGTAAGGGGAAAATCACTGAGAATCAAAATGCCCTTGAAAATTCCTTGGGAAGCCGTCATGTTGGAGCCAACCACCATTTCTCAATAAATTCAGCACAGCCAGCTTTTCCTCCTGCATTAGGACAGATCGCTGTTTCTCCTGTCAAGCTCCAGATACAGTAAAGGTTTGTGTTTAGGGGTCACACAGGGGGGTGGGACACTCACAGGCAGAGGGAGGAACCAGGTGCTCCTACTCAGAGACATGTGGGACCCGACGGGAGGGCTTGGCTTGGAACAGACACCTTCATTTCCCCTTTGGGGTGTGAGGGGCAAATGTGTTTAGTTAAGTAGACTTTAACTCAGTTAAATTAAATTCATGTATGATGTGAGACCAGCGTGGAAAAGTCTTACCTCTTGATTAACCGGTCATTCCTCCCCAGTCACTCCATTGCTCCTCTTTGAGCCATCTGGAAAGTCACCTCATCTTTCCAGACCTCAGCATCCTCATCTGTAAATTGGGGGACATGTGGACTTGGACAGAACGGGCCCTCTCTGTCGCTTGGAGAGTCTGGGATTGTAAGCTGCCCTCCGGGAGATCAAAACACCACACAATGCAGGTGGTAAGGCCTGCCATCGACTCTCGGGTGACCCAGGTCAATGCTCCCTTCTCTGGCTGGCCTCCTCATCTGTGCAATGGGGGTTTTGTCCCATGGTTCTCTTTTTGCAGGCACTGGACAGACACGGACACAGGGGCTCTGCTAGGGTACCTGGTGCTACAGAAGAGGGCGGGGATTACCAGGCTCAGGAAGGAATGTTGTTGGGAATGAAGATTGCAGACACGCTGCAAGATGCAAGGCTGAGGTGCATGCAGTGCACCGTGGCTTCAGGTGGGGACAGGCCTGGGGCAGCTTTTCCAGGTGGCAGGTCTGCTTTCTCCCAGCCCCGACATGCCTTTCTGAAGTGTAAAGCAGCCCAGTCCTGGCCTCAGAATGCTGGGGTGAACATTTGGAGAATGGGGTTCCAGCCACTGCAGATGGATTCAGAGGCACTAGAGACACAAAGAGAGCAAGAATGAAAGGCGAGGGGACCTGAAGGACAGGCAGACACCCAGGGGCAGGAGAGAGAGCAGAGGGCTCTCCACTTGGCAAATATTTGTTGAGTGCCTACTAGGTGCCAGATGCTGTGTTTGGGGCAAAGAGAGACAGAAGTAGAGAGAATGGGATAGGAGAAAGGAAGAGAGAGAAAGAAAAGGAGTCAGAGAAAGAGAGAGAGGAAGAGAGAAGCGTATGGGAGAGAGAGAGAAAGAGAAAGAAGGAAGGAGAAAGGAAGAGAGAAAGGGAGACAGACAGAGAGAGGAAGAGAGGAAGGGGGAAGAGAGAGAAAGGGAAAGAGAAAGAGAGAAAGGGAGAGAGGGAAAAGGGAGAGGGAGAGAAATGGGGGGAGAGAGAGAAAGGGAGAGAGAAAGCAACAGAAGGGGAGAGTGAGGAAGAGGGAAAGGGAGTGAGAGAGACAGAGGGAGAGAGAAAGAGATAGAGGGAAAAGGAGGAAGAGGAAAAGAGGGGAAAAGGGAGAGAGAGAGAGACGGAGAAAGAAAAAGAGAGAAAGCAATAGAGAGAGAAAGAAGGAGTGGGGAGAGGGAGGGAGGGCAGGAGAGAGAGGGAGGAAGGGGTGGAGATAGAATGAGCCTAGAACCCGGTGGCTGGAGTTTGCAGCTGGGCAGTATAGAATGTTATGGAAACAGACAGAGCCAGGTCTGACTGCAAAGCTCCAGCTCCTCCCACGATGGATCCTGCCTTGGCCCCCCACTTCCCACTCCTCACATTCTACCCTCAGGACCTTACCTGGGGCTGGGTGGGCTGCCCAGGAGTTCCCAAGCCTGGCTGCTCACCAGAAGTGTCTGGGAGACCCTCAAAGAAACTCTGGAGTCCTGGGCCCGACTCTCGCAGTTTGGCTTCGGGATGATGGTCTGGGGCCTAGGAATCTGCATTTTAGCAGCCACTGCCTCCCAGAGTTCAGCAGGCACGGGAACCCAGGTGGTGGACACGTGTCCCCAGGGGGCTTCCTCTGGGGCTCCCGCTGCTGTCACGGCCACACACGTCCTTTTGCAAACACACACGGCCCATGATTGATTCTCTGCCGCTCCCCTCACAGCCCCGCGGGTCTGATTGAATGGCCGGCGTGCCGCTCAAACACCCTGCTGGAACCACTTCCCTGCCCTCTGCCCTAGAAGTCGTTTGTTTGTTTTTAGACACAGCCTTTATGTCCAGCTGAAAGGACACCAGCCTCCCCAGAGCCACCCCTCTAAGCTGGAGCCAGGCTGGGTACCGTCCCTGGGCTGGGGATGCTGAAGGGACAGAGGGACCTGGGTGCCTAGGCTGGGTGTGGTGACACTCAAGAACGGACACTGAATCCCAGGAGGAAACTCAGGCTTCCTGCATCTAGGTGACACTAGAATTGTTTGGGTGTTTGTCCCGTGCGAAGGTATTTTCACCCACCTTGACATTGAGAACAGCTTCAGGAAAGGAATCTTTCCCTCTTCCCTTCTCTTCCTTTAATTTTTTTTTTTTTTTTTTTTAGATGGGGTCTCGCTCTCCCACCTAGCCGGAGTGACAGAGCGAGATTGGAGTGTGCAGTGGTGCCATCCTAGCTCATGCAGTCTCCAGTTCCTGGGCTCAGACGATCCTTCTGCCTCAGCCTCCCGAATAGCTGAGGCTATAGGCATGTGCCACCATGCCTGTTTAATTTTTAAAAAGTTTTTGTAGAGATGAGGTTTCGCCATGTGGCCCAGGCTGGTCTCAAACTCCTGGGCTCAAGCGATTCTCCCCCCTCGGCCTCCGAAAGCACTGAGATTATAGGCGCGAGCCACTGTGTCTGGCCAGAAACTGTTTCCTTTGACATTAATTTTGCACCTCCCATGAACTAGAGCCTAGCAGTCTTGGGTCTGGGCCTATGTGAACAAATTCATAGGACAACCTCTGCTTGTCGGAAGACCCGGCTCTGGAATTTCACAGACCTGGGCTTGAGTCTCAGGCGCATGCCTCAGCTTCCTTATGTTTTAAATGGAATGATAAGCTGGCTTTGGAGGGTGGTTGGGAGGGTTCCCAACACCCTGGATGAGAGAGAAATGCTTAGCACAGGTCTGGCACACAGTAGGTGCTCAGCCCCACTTCCTTTCTTTCTCCTTCTCCTCATCTCTCCTGGTCACAGTCACCTGACCTTCTACTATCCCCTGAACATATGCTATAGAAAGAGGAGCACTGGGCCAGGAGTCTAGAACCCTGGGTCCCAATTCTCACTTTTCTGGACTTTGCTGTGCAATGTTGGGCAAATATCTGGCTTTCTCTGGTCTGGCCAGATCATCTCAAGAACACTTTCTCGTGCTGTGGATCCAGGTTGTGAGCTCTTGGGGGAACTGGACTCAGTTTCCCCTTTCTGTGTGCTTTCTATCCTGCCTGGTTCACAGTAGGTGCTCCAGGGACAAACATGGAAATGAGGTGAGTGGGTCATTAGTGATATCTGAACACCAAACTGTGTGGATCTGGTTGGAGGCCCTGGCTGTCAGAACAGGGCTCATTCTTCTGGGAGAACTGGGCCAGGGTGGAGAGGGGAGGGGAGGGGAGAGGCTACTGCATTTCTTACTTTTTTGAACCTCTGAGGCCTTATCCTGTTCTTGCAGCCCTAGCCTCCACCCCTAGTGAGGGATGACCTGGGATTAGGAGGCCAGTCTGGCTTCAGAAACCCCTATTTCTTCTTCTTTTTTTTCTTTTTTTCTTTTCTTTTCTTTTCTTTTTTTTTTGAGACGGAGTCTTGCTCTGTCGCCCAGTCCGGGGTGCAGTGGCGCGATCTCGGTTCACTGCAAGCTCCGCCTCCTGGGTTCACGTCATTCTCCTGCCTCAGCCTCCCAAGTAGCTGGGACTACAGGCGCCCGCCACCACGCCCGGCTAATTTTTTGTATTTTTAGTAGAGATGGGGTTTCACCGTGTTAGCCAGGATGGTCTAGATCTCCTGACCTCATGATCTGCCCGCCTCGGCCTCCCAAAGTGCTGGGATTACAGGCATGAGCCACTGTGCCCAGCCCCTTCTTATTCTCTCCCCTAACCCACTCCCAGGGACTTCATCTTCCCTCCCCACTCTTCCCCTTCCTTCCCCTCCCCTCCCCTTCCCTCCCTCCCTCCCTTCCTTCCCTCTCTCTCCCCCTCCCTCCCTTCCTTTCTCCCTTCTTCCTGTCTTTCTTTCTTCCTCCCTTCCTTCCCTCCCTCCATCCTTCCTTCCTTTCTTACTCATTCCCTCCCTCCCTCCTTCCTTCCTTTCTTACTCATTCCCTCCCTCCACCCTCCCTTTCTTTCTTCTTCCCTCCCTCCCTCCCTCTCTCCCTTCCTCTCCCCTCCCTCCCTTCCTCTCTCCCTCTCTTTCTCTCCCCTCCCCTCCCTCCCTCCCTCCCTCCCTTCCTCCCTCCCTCCCTCCCTCCCTTCCTCCTTCCCTCCCTGGTCTAGCAAGACAAAAAAAAAAGGGCCCTGTGCACCCAATTGCTACTTCACCCACCAACCCATCCCACCAGCAATGGGTGAGTGAGGCCAGGCCCAGTTCCAGGCAATGAGGACACAGCAGAGAACAAAATCACCCTGGTTTTGTCCTTAAGGGGTTCTGAGCCTGGTGGGATGACCGCCATCAACAGGCAGTGTTCACTCCAGGCTCTGGAATTTCACAGACCTGGGCTTGAGTCTCAGGCGCATGCCTCAGCTTCCTTATGTTTTAAATGGAATGATGAAGCTGGCTTTGGAGGGTGGTTGGGAGGGTTCCCAACACCCTGGATGAGAGAGAAATGCTTAGCACAGGTCTGGCACACAGTAGGTGCTCAGCCTCACTTCCTTTCTTTCTCCTTCTCCCCATCTCTCCTGGTCACTGTCAGTGATCCCCAGGCAGTGTTCACTCAAGACGTTGTGTGATGGGGATGCACAAGCCATAGAGGAGCCCATAGAAGGTTCCTAAATCAGCCTGAGGCAGGAGCTATCTGGGCAGGCTGCCTGGAGGAGGGGATATTTAGGAGACACCTGCAGGGAAGGAACCAAGGGATGGTAAGTGTTCCCAGTAGAGGGATCAGCATGTGCAATCCTCTGGGGTGACAGCAGCACTCTGAGGAACTGAAAGAAGCTCAGAAATGGCTAGAAATGGAAAACTGATAAGAGTACCACCATCAACAATCATGGTGGCCTTCTTGAAGTGCCCAGTTGCCTCCTGCATGATCTCACTAAGCCCCTCCGGAAGTCTACTCCCGTTTTACAGACCAGGAAACAGAGGCCTGGAGATTCCGAGACTCACCTAGACCCTGCAGTGTGTATGGGGCCCAGGGCGGAGCTGGGGTTGGATCCAGGCTGTGGAAGCTCAACGTCCTCCCCAGGACAAACAGCCAGGCTCCAGTGGGGCAAGAGAGGCAGGGTCCTGGGGAAAACTTCCTCCCAGATCTCCCCTGGGCCAGGCCTGGAGGCCCTGGGGAGGCCCTGCAGGTGGGGGAAGAGAGGCAGGGTCCTGGGGAAACTTCCTCCCAGAGCTCCCCTGGGCCAGGCTTGGAGGCCCCGGGGAGGCCCTGCGGGTGGGGGCGGGGCGTGGGAAGGCTGTAAACTGGCTTGGGGCGGTAGGGCTTTCCTGTCCCTGCGCTGCCGGTGGCCCCTGCCTTTGTCCTCATGTGTCACTGAGGAATGCAGCTACAGTTCAGATAAAGGCAGCTTTGTTTGGAGACCTCAGGAGAGGGAAGGGGGAAGGGGGAAGGTGGGGAAGGGGGCAGGGAGAAGCAGGCTGGGGAAGGGGAGGGGTTACCATCCCTCCCTCCTGGCTGATCCCAGCCCCCTGGCTCTGGGCAGGAAGCACCTATGCCCCCATGGACACCCACATCCTCTGCCATCCCCTTAAGGCACTTCCTGACATTGGGCAAGCAGTTCCCTCCTCTCTGAGCCTCAGTTTCCTCATTTGAATGATGGGGATCGTCTGTCAACCTCTATGGATAGTTTGGAGGTTCCAGTCGCGTAAGTCATGTGGCCGATTGTACTTGCAACGCTTATTGATGACTAAGAAAAAGGCAGCCCAGAGAGGTCAAGTGACTTGCCCAGGGTCCACACAGCTTGACCTTGGAAGGAGTGATGCAGTCGGGTGTTTGCCAAGCATTGAGGGGGTGGAGCAGAACGAGGCTGGGATCACAGGATGAGCCCTTTGATGTGGCAAGCAAGAATGACAGGTGGTCCGTTGAACGCACGCATTTGCTCATGGAAGCCTCACCAGGGTGGGCGTTGAGTTCACCCTTGGTCACTGCTGTCCCCATGCCCCTGGGTGCCTGGCACAAGCAGGCAGTAATGCCCAGTGATTCAAACCCACAGCCTCTGGGGCCAGGCAGCTACTACCTGGGGCTGTGTGATCTTGGGCTGCTCCTGAGCCTCTCCATGTCTCAGTTTGCCCCTCTGTAAAATGGATCTAATAGGACCACCCCCTCACAGTGTTGTTGGGCAAGTTCAAGGAGACGATCTGCACAGAGCCTGACATCGGTTATTCGGATCAGTGGGACAGTGGCTATCTGCTTGCTGGCTGCACAGAGGATTTTCCCAAGGTCATGGCCGAGGGTACGCTGGGATCAGCCTAGGCTCCTCCGGGCTGTTTCTGCCCAGGAAGGAAGGGTGTGAGTCCTGCAGTGCAGGGGTGAGGCGGTCGAGTGCAGGAGGAGTAGGCATCGTGTGCCACCCAGTTCCAGGACGGGCTCTGCCCTTTTGAGAGGAGGTGTCATGTGGGTCTGGAGCTAAGGGACATGGGCCCCTGGCCCCTCCTCACAGTGACGGATGTGGACAGACAGATGGTCTAGGGCTGGGCACGCTTAGTCATAGCCCAGATATAACTTGGGCCCCATGGGGCGCCTCCCTCTTTCTTGCTGTCTCACAGCAGCTGCAGCCAATCCCAGCGGGTCTGAAGCCTCACTTTGCTCACTGAGTGGGTCTCAGCTCACTCTCTTTGGATGCAAGAGGAAATGGAAGCCCAGAGAGGGGAAGTGACTCACTCAAAGTCGCACAGCAAGTGAGGGACAAAATCATCTGGTCACTCACTGACTTGGCAAATATTTCTGGAGTCTGAAGAGTGGACTATGTCCATCAGGGAAGAACATTCCTAGAGAAAGCCCTGACTTGGACAAAAGTATGGAGGAGAAGTTCTGTGGCGGTTAAGAGTATGGGTACCAGTCTGCTGGGACCCAAGCCCTCTCTGGCACTTGCTGTGTGACTTAGAGCAAGCGAATCAACTACTCTGTGCCTCTGTTTCCTTACCTGTAAGTTGAAGATATTCAGTGTTTATGCCATAAGGGTCTTATGAGGATGAAATGAGTTCATTCATGCAAGATGCTTATCATGAGTCCTGGCACACAGTAGGTGCTCAATAAACAGGAGTTGTTAGGAAGGCATGGGGAATGAAGGACATGTGGAACATGGGAACCACTAGCCAGTGGTTGGTAGGTAACGTCTAGAGCCCAGAGTGGGGTGTTGTGGCCCCATGTGGAAGCTTGGGGAACCAGGGCCTGGCCCTGTAAAGAGAGTGGGTGGGGGCAGGGCAGGGTAGAGGCTGGAAAGTTCCAGCAGAAGGCAGGCATTCTAGGTGAGCAATCCTAGGGTGATGAAACTAAAGCGGAAATGGAGGCAGGGACAAGAAGGAGGTGAAAAGGAGGGGCGTGGAGCCTGTCTGGATGTGGCAGGAAGAGCAGGGGTGTCATCCAGGAGAACAGTCCTGGGTTCCGATGGAGGAGAGGAACCTACAAAGGAAGAGATGGAGCCCCTGACTGGTGGGGCGAGCCACTCTCTGAGAGTCTCCGAGGTGCCCAACCTGGTCCAGGAGATATCATCATGCTTAGGGTGGCAACACAATTTGCAGGGTGCCGTGTAAAACAAAACTGCAGTCCTCCCTGTATAAAAAGCAGAAAAAATGTGCGGTAAAAGTACTAAAATAGGAAATGTTTGCTCTTCTTCCGTGCGTCTCTTCTGTTCACCTGTGTGCTCCACTGCCCCACTGGGCTTCACTTAAAACACACATAGGTGCGAAAATTAAGAATTTCAAGATGGTGGCCAGGCACAGTGGCTCACATCTGTAATCCCAGCACTTTGGGAGGCTGAGGTGGGCAGATCACATGAGGTCAGGAGTTTGAGACCAGCCTGGCCAACATGGTGAAACCTTGTCTCTACTAAAAATACAAAAATTAGCTGGGTGTGGTGGCATATGCCTGTAATCCCAGTTACTTGGGAGGCTGAGGCAGGAGAATCACTTGAAGCTGCAAGGCAGAAGTTGCAGTGAGCTGAGACTGCACCTGGGCAACAGAGCAATTCTTTGTCACAAGAAAAAAAAAAAAAGAATTTCAAGACAGCAACAGCGAAACGTAAACCCAGCTTGGAGCTTTTCTGAGAGCTGGGGTCTGTGCAACTGCAGAGATCTCACAGCCATAAAGCTGGCCCCGATCATGCCTATTCTGCATAGGAGAAAACTGAAGCTCAGAGAAGTGAAATATCCCGGTATTCTCACTCCAATTCCAGAGCGCCCTATATTCCACACCCCCTTCCAATGCCTGCTCATATCTAATTTTTATTCACCAATCTCCAAAAAAGGGTTCAAAGCAATTGATGGTAAAATGCAGGAGCTGTTAATACAGGTGCAGTGGAAGGCACATCATGACCCTGAGGGAGGACGCTGGCCTGGGAGCTGTGTGACCTTGGATGGGCCACGCAAACCCTCTGTGCCCACAGTCCCTTTGCAGAGACTGGCTCAGAACTCCTGCTTCCCCAGCCCCCAAGCCTTGCCTCCCTTCCTGACCCACATTCCCCTTGGTGTCTGAGGCTTGAAGCGGTTATAAAAAATAAAACCACAGTCCCCTGATGTGCTTGCTGGCTTCTCAGGCCTTATTTTTTTTGGCCGCTAAGGAGACTAATAAATGGCTTGCCACTTGACGTAATCATTAAGGGCTCCACTGAGCTGTGGGCAGTGTTTCCTCTCCTCCTTGGCCGGGCCGGGGGCGCCCAGCCACCGAGGGTGGCAGTGATGGATGGTGTTATCATGGGCTTCCCCGGGGGAAGTGCTGGTGGTGGTCGGCCATGGCTCTCTCTCCTGCAGGCTCCTGGGCTATTCATTATGGGAAGGAGGAGCTGACGGGTGGGGGTGACGGCTGGCTTCCAGAAGGAGCACGGGCTGGACTTCCAGGCGGAGTGTGGGCCAGGGTGAATATAAAGATTAGTGTTTGGGTGCAAGGAGTCAATTCATGAGTGGCCAATAAACAGAGGTAAGGGAAGCAGGGTATAATCCAAGAATACACATTAAAACATTTTCTGAAGTCAGAAAATTGGCAAAAACTTTAAAAATCGAATTAAAAAATAAAAATTAAAAAATTACGTGATAGATTGGTTGCAAAAATGTTCTTAATGTGCTTCCCTTCTCTATATCTGTATGCTTTGCAATGTGGCTTTGCAGTTCCTCCTATCAAGAGATAGAGTCTGTTTCCCACTCCTTGACTCAAGCCTTAGTCATGTGACATATTTTGGCCAATAGAATGTGGTGGATGTGATGATGTGATTCTGTACCTGTTCTGAACCTCGGCCATAACGGACTTGCAGTTTCCATTTGCTATCTTGAAATTCTGCTGCTGCCATGGAACAAGCCTGGGCTGGCTTGCTGGAGGATGAGAGACCATGTGGAGTAGAGCCAAGCTCTGGACATTTGAGAGAGCCCTATAATAATCAGCAAAATTAGCCAGAGATGCACAAGTAAGACTGACAGATCAGAAAAACAAGCTACCTGACCTGTAGATGCATGAGCAATAATAAATGCTTACTGTTTTAAGTCATTGAGTTTTGTGGTGGTTTATTACATGGCAATAGCTGACTGATACAAATCATAATGCCCAGTGTTGGTGATGGTGTGGGGAGATAGGCTTTCTCACACATAAGTAGCAGAATGGTTTGCTAAAATTTTGCATATCCATTGAAGTAACAAAAAAAAAAAATGAAGGGATTATTATAGAGATTTTTTTTTTCTTTTTCTTTTTTTTCTTTTTTAAGAGACAGGGTCTCGTTCTGTCACTCAGGCTGGAGTGCAGTGGTGCAATCATAGCTTGCTGTAGCCCCAAACTCTCGGGCTCAAGTGATCCTCCCACCTCAGCTTCCTGAGTAGCTGGTATTACAGATGTGTGTCACCAAGCCTGGCTAATTTTTCTTTAATCTTTTTTTGTAGAGATGGGGCTTCATCTCACTATGTGACCCAGGCTAATCTCAAACTGCTGCCCTCAAGCAATCCTCCTGCCTTGGCCTCCTAAGTGCTGGGATTCCAAGTGTGAGCCACTGCCTGGAGATTCAATGCCTTGGCCAAATGCCTAGCATAACACTTAACACTCAAAAAATGCCCAACATGTCTTGGTCTTTTCTCTATGGGCATATCACAAAGGGCAACAACATTTGGGAAAGCTTATTCGTAGTCTCTGTTTTGGGGATGAATTCCTTTAGAAATCCTAAATAATTTGTTTCTTATGGACAAAGATTTTATCAACAAGGATGTCCATGACAGCATTGCTTATAGCAAATAACTAGAAACAAACAACCTAACCAACGCTGTTACAGCACTCTAGTAATAACCATTGTTATTTATTTTGCTGTTTGTTTTTGCTTATTACCACTTATTTTTACTTACATTGCTTGAATCAATTAAGGTCTAGCTACAGGCTGAAATTCAGTTCAGCCGTAAAATCAGGTCTTAGAAGAGGACTTACAGACATAGGGAAATACACTTTCTTACGTATAACTAGCAGAAGGGCAGTTTGCTAAAACTTTGCGTTTCCATTGAAGTAACGGAAAGATGGAAAGGTCTTTATAGGTTCAAGGTAATATTATCATTTTGTGGGTCAAATGTTCAGGCTGTTAAATGAGAATAAAACTGGATTACAAAATAGAATTACAATGTGATCTCCATTTACATGAAAAATTGTTGTTTTGCATCTATCTCTTTCTCTCTTTAAATCTGTGCAGAGAAAAAAAATCTCAGGAAGAGAGTAACCTATTATAAGATGTTGTCTGGATTTGTCCCTGATGTCGGGCTACAGGTCTCTTTTTGGTCTTCATCTTAGTGCATTTATTTTAAGCTTCTTTTGTGCCAGATGCATACATTTGGAGTCTCTTTTACTCCTTACAATGAATCTGTGATGTGAGTACTAGGACTGTCCCCATTTCACAGATGACGATATTAAGGGTTTGAGAAGTACCTTGCCTGATGTTCCACAGCTAGTAATGTAGGCAAATACCTACATTGCCAGACTGTCTAAAATATGAATTAACTATTTTGATACAATCAGAAAAAAAACCTCGAGTTAATTTTTAACAAAAGAAAGACAAGATCAGTAACCACCCTCAAGATGTAATGGTGTCATCCAAGATGGGGCACTGGGCAGACAGGAGCTCCCAGATAGATTTGAGGATTTTAATGGGCCTGACTCTTTATGGGGCGATGACTATCATAGGAGGCTGTGTGAATAGTGGTGCAGAGTGGGAACCGAGGAGAGTGACTGTCATGGTCCATATGGGGCCAGTAGCACATCACACTCAGAGAAACCTTGACCCCTGGGGCTAGTGACCACAGACCCTCAGCTCCACAAGGGCCAGGACCTGTCTGCTGTGTGCTTGGCTGGATTCCCAGAACCTTGCAAAGCTCAAGGAACATGAGTTAAGTGAATTAATGAATGAGTGAAATCAGAAGCCAGTGGCCAAGATGAGGCTGGGTGCGGTGACTCACGCCTGTAATCCCAGCACTTTGGGAGGCTGAGGTGGGTGGATCACTTGAGGTCAGGAGCTCGAGACTACCCTGGCCAACATGGTGAAACGCCATCTATACTAAAAACACAAAGATTAGCTGGGTGTGGTGGCGCATGCCTGTAATCCCAGCTACTCAGGAGGCTGAGGCAGGAGAATTGCTTGAACCCAGGAGGCAGAGGTTGCAGTGAGCCAAGATGGTGCCACTGCACTCCAGCCTGGTGACAGAATGAGACTCCATCTTAAAAAAAAAAAATTAAATTAAAAATAAATAAATAAATGAACTACAGTATGGGAACAGCTGCTGGTGTCTCCCCACCTGCCCACTGCACTCTCAAACTCTCCCACTCGTGTTTCCTTCTTGGTTTGCAAAAAAAAACAAGAGCCCCTCCTGCCCCCTTCTGCTGAAGCTCCCCGTTGCATTTTCCAGACCTGGAGGAACCCTGAGAAATGATCTCACCTTATATTCTCAGTTGAAACTTAGCATTTTTTTTTTTCAAATAATCTTTTCACTCTGATGAACAAAGAATTAGTCACCGGGGAAAACGGGAAGAATGATAAAAATATGATGGAGCAGAACCCTGCCCGTGCCCCACCTTTCACTTTTCCAGCAGCAGAACCACCACGGTTGACATCCGGCAGCTCTCGCTGCTTTAGGTGTTAGGGGCCACCTATAATTTGAATCAAACAGGAGATTCCTCCGCTTCACAAAGGTCTGGACTGTCATGTGGAGAGGAGGTGTGATCTGTTCGGGGTCTCCCAGTGAACCAGAGGCAGACCTGGGGCCGGGACCTAGGCTGCCTGCCTTGTGCATTTATTGGACACTCATGGGTGGGTGCTATCTGTAGATGAAGACAGAATTGAGGCAGAGAAGAGCAGAGTGGGAATCCCAGCACTTTGGAAGTCTGAGGTGGGAGGATCGCTTGAGGCTAGGGGTTTGAGACCAGCCTGGGCAACATGGTGAGACCTGACCTCTACAAACAAAATAAATAAATAAAAAATAGCCAGGCGTGGTGGCATAGGCCTGTAGCCTCAGCTACTCAGGAAGTTGAGGAGGGAGGATTGCTTGAGCCCGGGAGGTCGAGGCTGCAGTGAGCTATAATTGCGCCACTGCACTCCAGCTTGTACAGCAGAGCAAGACCCCATCTCTAAAAGGAAAGAAAAAAGAGCAAAATGGGCTCCAAAGCGGGTGGGGAGAGATGTTTCTCTGAGAGGTGACCTCTGCGCTGGGGCCTGAGGGATGTGGAGCGGTGGGAAGGCCAGAGGAAATGGCCAGGGTGAAGTCCTGGAGGCTTGCTTGGTGTGAGCAAGGGGAAGAGTGAGAGGAGACGGGGTCAGATCGTTGGGCAGGGCCAGGACGCACAGGGTCCTGAAGGCCATGGTAAAAGGTGAGCAGAGGGTTTTAAGCAAGGGGGAGACGTGACTGGATTCACGTCCTAAAAGGCCACTGGCTGCTGTGGGGCTGAGGCTGGAGTTCTGCCGAGGCTCTGCAAGTCCAGCCTCTGGCACACGGTTCTGACAGGACCCGGCCCTCCCTCCAGCCCTCTGGCTTCTCTCCCAGGGAACACGCAGTGGGTGGGTCCATTGGCTGGGCCACAGGCCAAGGCCTCCTTGCATCAGGGAGATAGTGGATGGGGGTCAGGGAGCACCTGCCCTCACTGCAGGGAGATGGGAACAGCAAATCCCTTCCCTGGCCTGGCTAGGGCCTGCCTGCCCTGCACGGCCCCAGTGACATCCCAGGGCATCTGCCAAAGCCAGGCTGGCCGTGTTCTGCTTTGCTCAGCCTCCCTGTGACCTCAGTGTCATGCCATGTGAGGGGCCCAATGACCACAACTCACTGGGCATCCAGGTCAGGCCAGAGCCTGAACCAAGCATTGCCTTGGTACATCACACCGGCCCCCCCAGGCTCAGACTAACGCTCAGGGACACAAAGTCACCTGCTGAGGGTCACACAGCCCATCATGGGTGCAGAGGGACTGTAGGACACTGCTCTGCAGGTCCCTCCTGCCCCACCCTAGGCTCTACCTCTCAGCCCCTGGGGGATGGCCAACACGAGGTCAGAGGAAGGAAGATGGGGAAGGGTGTTCCAGTCAGTGGGAACAGCATATATCAAGTCCTGGGTGGACAGTGTATACTTTTTTTTTTGTAACTGCTTTATTGAGATGTAATTTACATACATACAATTCACCCATTTGAAATGTACAATTCAATTTTTTTTTTTTTTTTTTTTTTTGAGATGGAGTCTCTGTCACCCAGGCTGGAGTACAGTGGCATGGTCCTCGGCTCACTGCAGCCTCTGCCCCCCAGGTTCAAGTGATTCTCCTGCCTCAGTCTCCTGAGTAGCTGAGATTACAGGTGCGCGCCACCACGCTCGGCTAAGTTTTTGTATTTTTAGTAGAGACGGGGTTTCACCATGTTGGTCAGGCTGGTCTCGAACCCTGACCTCAGGTGATCCACTGGCCTCGGCCTCCCAAAGTGTTGGGATTACAGGCGTGAGCCACCGCGCCAGGCCTCAGTGGTTTTTAGTATAGTCAAGAGTTGTGTAACCATCACCACTGTCAAATTCAAAAACATTGTCATCACCCCCAAAAGAAATCCTGTAACATTAGCGATTACCACCTACCCCCTGCAATCATTAATCCATTAATACTTTCTGTCTCTACAGATTTTCTTATTCTGGATATTTCATATAAATGGAATCATACAATAAGAGACCATTTGTGTCTGGCTTCTTTTTTTTTGAGACAAGGTATTACTCTGTCTCTCAGGCTGGAGTGAAGTGGGACGGTCATAGCTCACTGCAGCCTCGACGTCCCTGGCTCAGGTCATTCTCCCACCTCAGCCTCCCAGGTTGCTGGGACTACAGGTGTGTGCCACCACACCCAGATCATTTTTTGGGTATTATTTGTAGAGATGAGATTTCGCCATGTTGTCCGGGCTGCTCTTGAACTCCTGGGTTCAAGTGATCCCACCTTGGCCTCCCAAAGTGCTGGGATTATCGGTGCGAACCTCCATGCTCAGTGGCATCTGGCTTCTTAGCACAATGTTTTCCAGGTTATTCCACGTCGTGGCATGTGTCAATGCCTCATTTCTTTTTATGGCTGAATAATATTCCATTATGATAGATATATCACATCTCATTTATCCATTCACTTTCTGAATGATGCTGCTATGAACATTCATGGGTGAGCATTTGTGTGTTTACATGTTTTCATTCTCTTGGGCATGACCCTAGGAGGGGCGTGGCTGGGTCAAATAGGAACTCTATGTTTAACTCTTTGAGGAACTGACAGGCTTTTCTAAAATAGGTTTTTAAAAAATAGTGAATATATAATACGTGTGTGTCTGCATGTGCACTTGTATTTATAGGTACTCGTTAAGTATGTGGACACAATTGTATATGTGTCTGTGTTAAATTGTCCTTCATGGCTGGGCGCAGTGGCTCACGACTGTAATCCCAGCACTTTGGGAGGCTGAGGCAGGTGGATCACTTGAGCTCAGGAGTTCGAGACCAGCCTGGGCAACATTATGAAACTCCATCTCTACAAAAAATTCAAAAATTAGCTGGGTGTGTTGGCATATGCTTGTAGTTCCAGCTACTGGAGAGGCTGAGGCAGGAGGATCGCTGGAGCCCAAGAGGGAGAGGTTGCAGCGAGCCGAGATTGTACCAGTATACCCCAGCCTGGGCAACAGAGCCAGGTCCTGTCTCAAAAAAAACCATGAAAAAAATACGTATATATATCCTTCGTAAGTAGTAGTTGTCATGATCATGCTTTTCCCACACACAGGAAGCTGCTGGGAAGGGCATTCCTGGCAGAAGGATCAGTGTGGGCAAATGCTGGGAGCTAGAATTGAGAAGTGGAAGGGAGTTCTCGCTTTGGAAAGTGCTGGAAAGTGACTGGGTCCACAGTAAGCCCCCACATTTGAGCTCATACATCTTCTTTCTGCCTACAGCTTCTCATGCAAATCATATGCAAATCTCTCCCCTCCCATCAGCCCCGCAGCACTCAGAGGAGTGGGAAATATTCTCGATTGGGCCCTTCCCTTCATTAATTTCCAGGTCGTAGTACATTACTCACAGATAATTAAGAGTGAGCTATTAAGACAACATTTAATATTCAAGTGCAGCGAGGAGGAGAGAACTGTAAGTCACAGAATCCAATACGACAAGAGATTGAGGTTTAGCGATGATATATATATAGATAGATAGATAGATATGCATTTTTTTTTTTTTTTTTTTTTGCCTTCCAGATGCTCAGGACTATTTTTCGCTGAAATGTGGACCTGAGAACGTCATGTATTGATAGAACACGAATACACGTTAAATCACCAGCAAACCCATTTGAAGGCCCCAGGAGATACGGCTGGACGACAACTACACCCAGAAGTGTAACCGTCCCATGGAGCATGTCCAGAGTGAGGAGGCGGCCTGCCTGTCCCTTGGCTGGCTGGGTACTGGTGTGGGGGAGGTTGGGCAGAGGCAGAGACAAAGAAGGCAACGTGGAAATGTGATGGTTCCTGTCCACACCTGAGGTGGGAGGTGGGGTGGGGGATGGAACAGCTGGATTCTGGTCATCCCCAAACTCCCGTTCATTCTGGCTGGAGGTTAAGGCAGCCTGGACTATCCTGAAACCCTTCCTGTATGACCTTGAAAATAAGGACTCCGCCAGGTGCGGTGGCTCACGTCTGTAATTTCAGCACTTCGGGAGGCCCAGGTGGGCAGATCACCTGAGAGTGAGAGTTGGAGACCAGCCTGGCCAACGTGGTGAAACCCCATCTGTACTAAAACTACC
Source organism: Macaca thibetana thibetana (assembly GCF_024542745.1). Lineage (NCBI taxonomy): Eukaryota > Metazoa > Chordata > Mammalia > Primates > Cercopithecidae > Macaca > Macaca thibetana. The sequence goes on from NC_065587.1 coordinate 23,259,588, forward strand.
AAAATTAGCTGGGCACGGTGGCACACACCTGAATTCCAGCTACTTGGGAGGCTGAGACAGGAGAATTGCTTGAACCCAGGAGGTGGAGGTTGCAATGAACCGAGATCGAGCCATTGCACTCCAGCCTGGGTGACAAGAGGGAAACTTCCTCTAAAAAAGAAAAAAAAGAAGAAAGAAAGAAGAAAGAAAGAAAGAAAAGGAAAGAAAGAAAAGGAAAGAAAGAGAAAGAAAGAAAGAAAGAAAGAAAGAAAGAAAGAAAGAAAGAAAGAAAGAAAGAGAAAAGAAAGAAGGAAGGAAGGAAGGAAGGAAGGAAGGAAGGAAGGAAGGAAGGACTCTGTGTGTCTCAGCTTCACTGATCTTCAGAAAAAGAGCTCAGTAAATATGGAGTGATGGAGTCGAACCTCTCTGAGCATCTTGGGGGCCTCAGTTTCCAAAGCCATAAAATGGACTCTCCGTGGAATAATCATGAAGGGCCAGCGCCCAGCTTCCTCTGCCTAGAGGGAGCAAGTACATGGGATGTGGGAGCGTCACCTAGATGCCAGCAGCCATTTGTCACAGAGGCTGCTTTGTGTGTGTGTGGCTGGCAGACCTGGGTCACATCTTCGGGCTGCAGCTCACTGGCTGTGTGTCCCGTCCTTTCAATCACACTTGGGATCCACCTCCTGATCTGCAAAGCGGGGATAGGGTTGTCTCCAGGCCATTCACACTTAATGCACGGACAGGGCTTCCCACATCCTGAGCACTCGGTCGGTAAGTGGTACCTGTGGCTGGTATATGTGGTTCTGTTGTTTTGACAGTGGCTTTGGCTGTGGGCTGATTGAGTGGCTGTGGGCTGATTGAGTGGCCCATGGGATGGTCTGGGGACGGAGGTGGGCCTGCAGGCAGAGGTGTGGAGCAGGAAGGAAAGCCTACTCTTCACCAGGCATGAGCTGGGCACGCCCATGCTATGTTAACTGGATGGTCTAACACTCAAAACCAACCTGCAAGGCCTCATCATGTTGCTTCGTTTTACAGGTGAGCCTGGGGAGGCCCAGAGATGTCAAGGCACTTGCCCGAAGGCACCCAGCAGAGCCTGGCTCTCCTGGAATCTCTGTCTCCAAGGCCTGTGCTGTGAAGTCTTGCTTGGGACTCATGGGAATGCCGGCTGGAGAGGCGGGAATACGGTGGCAGCTAGCTAAGGCTGAGAGTTAGATTGGCCTGAGTTTGAGTTCCACCTTAGCCCTGTGTGATCCTGGGGATGTCATTCCTCACCCCATCACCTGGGCCTCTCATCTTGAAGTGGGAATAATGGAATCAGCACCAACCTGCACGGGCCATTCTGCAAGGCAAACAGTTCGGTGTCCCCTAGGGCTGTTGCTGGGCCCATAGGAGTTGGTCAAAATACATCTTACCATTGGGGATTACCCAGTGAATCAATCTCCAGTGAATTAGTGTCCATCTGTGCCCATGTCACAGATGAGAAAACAGGTTCGCAGAAGAAAAGCAACCTCCAAGGTCATAAATAAATGAATTGTCTGAATCCAAAGTGAGCCTTACTACATCCCAGCCATAATTGTATTAGTTGGTAATATAATAATAACAAAAATAATATTCTTATTAATTTATTCTCCTACTGACCCTTCCCTAGCACCCCCAGAATTTGTGGATGTTGTGCCTCCAGGATCTCTCCAGGGGAGGAAGCCCAGAAAGGGACTGTGTCCAAGGTCACATAAGAGCCAGACATAGTGAGAAAGAGGTGATAGCTCTGAAATATACCAGGGACCATATTTATGATTTCCTCTGAATTCTGGGTCTGGCGAGGTAATCGCTTCCCTTAATTCATTAATTCATCAGAAACTCACAGGTCACCTACCCATCTCCTGCATGTTGGATACTGAGGCAGCTGAGATAAGTTTGCCAGAGCCCTTGCACTCTGGGAGTGCACCATCTATTAGGGAACCCAGATTCATACACTAGTGTGGCTGTGGGCTTAACACCCACAGGGCCCAGACTCTCACACATGGCAAGCGTGTTACATCTTACACAGCCTGTGTGTTTCCTTTGTCTCATTTGAACATCTGACATGCAGTGCCTTGGAGCTGGCCTTACGATGTACATTTTGCAGATGAGGAGATTGAGTTTAACTCAGAGAGGACACAGCCTTGCCTAAGACCATGCAGTGAACCAGTGGCAAAGGCTGCATGCATTACAATAGCAGCTACTTACTCTTAATAAGTTAACAGGGAGTTTTATCTCCTAATTCATCGAATGCTCACAGTGACTGTAGGAGGCAGGGGCTGTCATGATCCTTATTTTACAGATGCGGAGATGACAGATTAAAAGAAGGTGTCATTGCTTGAGGTCACATCGTCATCCACACAGCCTGGATCTCCAGGCGGGACTGTTTGACCCTGAAGCCAGACTCTTCTCTGCTAGACCCTCTCCTGGGGGAAAGTCAAGGTATTCTGTGAGCTTTGTGAACACCGGGAACATGCCTGTCTCCTTCCTTGTTATAGCCTGGCTTCAGAAAGGCTTATTGAATGAATGGAAGAATAAAGGAAAGATGTTAGGTTTCCCCATTCACCTGTCAACCTATGGACTGAAGGTGCGTGTCCTCCTAAATTAATATGTTGAAGCCCTAATCTTCTGTGTAGCTATATTTAAAGGTGGGATCTCTAAGGAAGTAGTTAAAGTTAAATTAGGTCATCGGAGTGGGGCCCTGATCTGATGGGATTAGTGTCCTTATAGAAAGAGACACCAGAACTCTTCCTCTCTCTGTGTCTCTGGGCACACAAAGAGGAAAGGTCATGTGAGTACACCGTGAGAAGGCAGTTGTCTTCAAGCCAGGAAGAGAGTCCTCACCAGAAACCGATCATCTGGAATCTTGATCTTGACTTCTACCCTCAAGAACTGTGAGAAAATAACTTTCTGTTGTTTAAACCACTCAGTCTTAGGTATTTTATTATGTCAGCCTGTATTAGTCAGTTGGGGTGCTATAAAAATGATTATACACTGGGCGGCTTAAACAATAGAAATCTATTTCTCATAGTCTGAAATCAAGGTGCCAGCATGATTGAGTTCTGGTGGGGGCCCTCTATCTGGTTTGCAGATGGCTGTTTTCTTGCCAAGTTCTTGCATGGCAGAGAGCAGAGAGAGAGAAAGCAAGTACTCTCCTGTCTCCTCTTATAAGGGCACTAATCCCATAATGAGGGTTCCATCCTCATGACTTAATTACTTCCCCAACTCCCCACCTTCTAAAGGCTTGCCACTGGGGAGTGGGGTTTCAACATATGAATTTTGTGGGACACACAAATATGTAGTGCATAATACAGCCTGAGTAAGTTAATACACCTTCTACTCCCCTTCTCCCTTCCTTCCTTCCATCCACCCATCCATCCATTCATCCATCCATCCCCCCATCCATCCACATCAATCCATCATTCAACTCTTCCTCCCTCCCTTTTTTCCTTCCTTTTTGCCGTCCTTCCTCGCTTTCTTCCTCCTACCCATCCTTTCATCTATCCATCTATCCATCCATCCACATCCACCCATCATCATTCAGTCCTTCTTCCCTCTGTCTCTCCCTTCCTCCATTCCATACTTTCATCTTTCAATCCTTTCATCCATCTATCCATCCATTAATTAATTCTCCCTCCCTACCCTCATCTACCTGTCCGTCTAGTACACCCTTCCTCCCATCCATCCATCATCCATCCATTATTCAACTCTTCCTCTCTTTCTCCCTCCCTCTCTTCCCCGCTCCCTTCTCCTTCCTTCCTTCCTCCTACCCATCCTTTCATCCTTTCATCTGTCCATCCATCCATCCATATCCATCCATCATCATTTATCCCTTCTTTCCTCCCTCCCTCTCTCCCTCCCTTCCTCCATTCCATCCTTTCATCCTTCAATCATTTAATCCATCTATCCATTCATATTTTAATCCTCCTTCCCCTCATCCATCTGTCCCTCTAGTATACCGTTCCTCCTAGCCATCCTTCCTTCCTCCTGTCCATCCATCCATCCATCCATCCATCCATCCATCCATCCATCCTTCAACTCTTTCTCCCTCTCTCCCTCCCTCTTTTCCCCACTCCCTTCCCCTTCCTTCCTCTCTTCCTTCCTTTCTCCTACCCATCCTTTCATCCTTTCATCTATCCATCCACCCATCCATATCCATCCATCATCATTCAACTCTTCTTGCCTCCCTCTCTCTCTCCCTCTCTTCTTCCCTTCCATCCTTCCATGCTTCAATCCTTTCATCCATCTATCCATCTATTGGCTAATCCTCCCTGCCTCCCCTCATCTACCCGTTCTTCTACTACACCCTTCCTCCTACCCACCATCCTCCATCCCACCCATACACTGTAGCTAGAATCACTGCCACCCTCACCCTCAGACTGCACTCTGTGCCAAAGTATTACCCAAAGGGCACCAAAGTCTGCTCTTGGGACTCAGCCCGGGGCTCAGTGGGATTCCTCTGTGTATTTTCCATCCATGGCACCTTATGAAGGTGGTCTGTCTCACTCAACTGTCACACAGGAAAACCTTGTTAAGTCACACTATCCCAAACTAACCCCCCAAATCTGGTTTAAAAGAATTCCAACCAACCATCTGTTTGCACAATGAGGTAACAAACAGAAAATTAATTTTATGTACACAGATAGAAATGATGAAATCCCAACAGCTGCCCAGATATTTCATGCTGCAGAGGCCAGAGAAGGAGGCCTTCTCAAGGGAAGCTTGGCCTGGAGAAGCCAGGTACCTGGTGGAAGGTTGGGAAAACTCCCAACAGCCTTCCCCACCTGCTCCACCTCGGCCCCGCCCAGGCTGGCTCTGTGCAAATCACCCAGAAGCCTCATTTGCATTCACGACAGCTCATTTCCATACCCTCCAGCTCTGGGTGGCGCGGCTGCCACTGGGCTTGGGGGACGGCAGTCCCTTTTGTTTTCCCATGCCATCTAGGGAGTTGCTCCTTCATCCTTCGAATGTGGAAAAAAAAAAAAGAAAAGAAAAGAAAAGAAAGAAAGCAATTGAGAAAAAAGAAAATAAAAGATAGAAAGCAAGTGAGAAAAAAGAAAAGGAAAGGGGAAAAACCCTCAAGACAAAGAGACAGGCACCATCTGGGCAACAGGAAGGGAAGAAAATGCCACTGTCTGGAGTTTGGACCCTGGGGAAGCAGGCGACAGAGGGACGGGGCCTCGGGGCTGGCTGGAGTAGAGGATCTTGGAATTGTCAGAACTGGCTCAAGTCCCAGCCTCGTCGTTTACTTGACTTTGGGATCTCGGGAAGGTGACTGGGAGGCTCATGCCTCTGTTTCCCCATCTGGGACATGGCACTCTCATACCAGTGGTCTGAGGTTGTTTGGAGAACTCACAGGAGTCTGTGTGGACATTCCCTGGCATGCAGTGGCCCCTCAGTGCCTGCTCCCCTGATCATTCCTGCTGCAGACCTCAGATGGCAAAGGGACTGCCACGTCTGAGCTGCTGGCACTCCCTGGCACGCCCCCTTCTGCAGGACCAGCTGTATCCACCCTGACTCTGCCCTGCCCCTTTCCCTCCCTGGGCCTCAGTTTCCCCAAGGTGGTGGAATTCTAGCTCCAAAGGCTGGTGCCCTTTAGTCCTCCCCTCTTACTCCTGTGTTTAGCAAATTGCCACAAAGCCTAGGTATAGTGATGATAATGATAATGAGGATGATGATAATAACATGATCATGTTTTTTAATTTTTATTTTTTGTGGGTACACAGTAGGTATGTATACTTATGGAGTACATGAGCTATTTTGACACAGGCATGCAATGCCTAATGATCACATCAGGGTAAATGGAGTATCCATCCCCTCAAGCATTTATCCTTTATGTTACAAACTATCCAATTATACTTTTATTTATTTATTTATTTATTTATTTATTTTTTTGAGACGGAGTCTCGCTCTGTCACCTGGGCTGGAGTGCAGTGGCCGGATCTCAGCTCACTGCAAGCTCCGCCTCCCAAGTTTACGCCATTCTCCTGCCTCAGCCTCCCGAGTAGCTGGGACTACAGGTGCCCGCCACCTCGCCCGGCTAGTTTTTTGTATTTTTTAGTAGAGACGGGGTTTCACCATGTTAGCAAGGATGGTCTCGATCTCCTGATCTCGTGATCTGCCCGTCTCGGCCTCCCAAAGTGCTGGGATTACAGGCATGAGCCACCGCGCTTGGCCTACTTTTAGTTATTTTAAAGTGTACAATTAAATTATTACTGACTATAGTCACCCAGTTGTGCTAGCAAATACTAGGTCTATTTATTCTTTCTAACTACTTTTCTGTACTCGTTAACAATTCCCTATTCCCCCACACCCCTCAATTACCCTTCCCAGCCTCTGGTAACCAACCTTCTATTCTCTGTCTCCATGGGTTCAATTGTTTTCATTTTTGGCTGGCTCAAATAAGTGAGACACAGGAAGTTTATCTTTCTGGGCCTTGCTTATTTCACTTAACATAATGACCCTCAGTTCCATCTATGTTGCTGTTAATGCCTGGGTCTCATTCTTTTTTATGGCTGAATAGTACTTTATCATGTATAAGTACCATATTTCTGTATTCATTCACCTGTTGATGGACACTTAGGTTGCTGCCAGATCTTGGCTATTGAGAATAGAGCTGCAATAAACATGAGAGTGCATGTATCTCTTGGATAGACTGATTTCCAGTCTTTTGAGTGATAGTATGAATATTCACAGAGTATGTAAGGGAGAACCTTGCACTGGGCTAAGCCCTGAATCCCTCCTTTCTCATTTTGTTCTTACAACCACCCTGTGGCTCATGTTTTAGTGTGATCTCCACTTTACAATCAGGCACAGAGGGGCTCAAATCCAGGCCTTCGCCTCTGCTTTCTGCAGGCTTTGGAGAGGCAAAGCTCTCATGTCCTAGAGAACTTTGCCCGTGGCCCCTGCCTATTTGCCTCCCCACCAGGGAGGACTCAAGCCCTACCCATGCCTATAGAGCAGCCCCCAGACCCCCTAAAGCAGTGCATTAGTGGGAAGGGGCAGCTCTCTGGCAGGGCCAAGGACCAAGGGCCAGGGCACTAGTCCCTGCCATATCTCAGCAGGGATGTGTCTTGCCTAGCAGTCTTGGTTCAGGCAGGGTAGGCCTGGGCTTGGTGGGTAAGAAGTCGAGGTGCTTTAGAGGTGGGAGAAGGACATAAATGTTTGGTCCTGCACCTTGTTCCTGACACTTTGACCCTTCAATCCCTGGTCCTGACCTCTCCCCTGAGTCCCTGGGTCTGTATACTCCCCCTTTCTCACTATGCTCCTAAATTTCTCACATGCTCCAGGTTCCTGGATGAGTGAATGTGGTGCAAAGGCCCTGTGGTCCACGCAGCCTGGGGTCCTTCTCCCTTCTATTCTCACATGTTGGTTGCTCTGTGTGTGTGTGTGTCTGTCCTGCAATCAGGAAAAACATGCTTCAGTGCCTGTTTGCTTGTGTTCATGTGTGTGCAAGGGCCCTTGTGTCTTCACGGTGCTGAAGAACATGAATGCTGCTGCCAGCCTGCCGTGGGTTCAAATTCCAGCTCTGTTAGTTATCAGATATGTGACTTCAGGCAAATCACGTAACCTCTCAGCTTCAGCTCAGACAACCTCTCTGAGTGTCATCCATAACATGAGGATGATAACAGCACTTAGCCTTGTAAGAACTGAATGAATAACACAAACAAACTGTTGAGAAGAGCATTTGGCCCACGGTAAACTTTTATAAGGGATAGCACTGGTGAGAATGGTTTGTGGGTGTGGGAGTGTGTACATGTAAGTGTGTGTTTCTATGAGTGGATGTGGCAAGTTGGGTCTAGAATCTTATGTGAGCAGATTCATCTATTACACTTGTGTTTTATATACCTGTGTGAACTGCATGTGAGCTGTACGTGTGTGATGAGTAGATCAGACCTGGTAGACAAGAGACTCTTGTAAGGAGTGGATCTGTGCTTGCTTAAACAGTTCATATCATTGTTCATTCACTTGATTAACAATTCTACTCTTTGTGTAGAAGAGTTTGTAGGAAAATATAACTTGCTGTTTCTGCGGAAGTAGTAGGATCTGCCTGAATACCCACTAGAAAGAGGGACTTCTCTTTCCCCTTCCAGCTTGGAATCAGGGACACTGCCCCCTAGGCAGGAACTAGGGAATGCTCACGTGCCCAGGGTGGGCTGGTAAGGCCTTTTGCTTGGGCTGGTAACTCCCCTGCTATCTGCAAGGCTGGCTTCAGGAGCCTTTCCCTGGGTGCACTGGGGAACCACCTCCCTCTGGTGTACTAAGAAGGCCAGGGGAGGTGTTGGCCCCAGTCCTTCCCCCTGAGTGTTTTTATTCTGTCCTGAGGTTCACATTTCAGTTTTAAATTTAGCCACATGCGAAGCCTTGCGTAACTCTGGCCGATTCGTCTTTCCAACTCTGGCTCCTGTGTGGCAACTGGGGCCCTCTCTAGCCTTTTTTTTGAAAGGGAGAGAATCCAAATGATCAGGAGAGGAAACAGAGGGGCCAAGAGACCCTAAAAGTCCCCCTCAGTCTCCCCCTGAGACACATCCCATTTCTCAATCATTTCTCTCTTTTCGAGAGCCTCTATGGCACCTGGCCACTTCCCTCCTTTTTTTGGTCACGTGAAGCTGGTGCCAGGATACTTAACTGAAAGTCTTAAGATGCAGGTTTCAGACCTGACTCACCTCGGGGTCTCTACATGACCTGGGGCAAGACGCTTCAGCTCCAGGGACCTCAATTTGCCCACTTATCCATGGAGGCTTCAGTTCCTCCCCCACTCCCCCCTGGTTGCCCCTGAGGGCACCTAATGGATTCAATAGATGCGAGAGTGTTTGCGATCTGTGATTCACTTACGTCTTCTCTTGAGTCTCCCAGAAGCCCTGGCTCTAGAAATCTTTGTTGATTAATTTGTTGCTGGGAAGGGGAGTATGAGGTACGTTCAGGGAGCTCTGAAGGGGGCTTAACTTTTGTTCCCTCAGAGCCTGGCAGGCACATAGAAGGTGCCAAGCAGTTGGTGGCTGAATGGATGACACCCTCCTGGGGTGATCATTTTTGGAATGTGGCCCACCCAAGGTCACACAGCCGGTGAGGACCAGCTGGTAGCTATTCTCTCTGCTGTGAGGGCATGGACCCTGGCGGGTGACACCAGTCGCCATTGTGCATGTACTGTGTGTGCGTGTCCAGGAGGCAGGGGGTGGGAGATTAGCACTAAGGGGGCACATGGCCACTAGAGAAGGCTGCCTGGTCCCCACTGGGAGGCCAGACATTGCAGCCATTGGGCCAGCTTGTCTCGGGAGGGGCGAGAACCTGACACCCCCAAACACTTGGTCCTGTCACTCCTGGGGGATTTGGTGAGCTGGTGGGTAACTTGGTCGGGTACATGCTGTGCTGGGTGGCTGGGAGGTGGGGAAGTTGGTACATTCCTTGTGAGTCCAGCATTGCAGGACGGTAGGACATGGCGCATAGTAGGTGTTTCATAAATATTTTTGTAAGAATAAATAATCAAAAAAGTCTTGATCTCATTGCCTAAAACCTCAACCAGACTTCTGTAACTCAATATATATGTTCCTCCCATGATCTCAAAACCTAAATTCAGAAACCTGGGAGTCATGCTTGCTTTCCCACAATGGTTCATCTCCACAACCCACCCATTTCCAAGACCTGAAAATTCTCCCTCCAAAATGTACCCCGGCATCTCTCACTTGGATGCCTGCGGCTGCCTCTGCATGAATCTCATTTCTTCTTCTCTCACTCCCACCACCTCCTTCTCCACCAGGTGATCTTGGCAAAGTGTGAGTGGTTCTGCCCGTCCTCTGTCTAAAACCTGTGGCTTTTGGCTGGGTGCGGTCGCTCACACCTGTAATCCCAGCACTTTGGGAAGCCGAGGCGGGCGGGTCCTCTGAGGTCAGGAGTTCGAGACCAGCCTGGCCAACATGGTGAAACCTTGTCTCTATTAAAAATACCAAAAGATTCTGGGCATGGTGGCACATGGTAGTAATCCCAGCTACTTGGGAGGCTGAGGTAGGAAAATTGCTTGAACCTGGGAAGTGGAGGTTGCATTGAGCCGAGATCGCACCACTGCACTCCAGCCTGGGCAACAGGATGAGACTCCCTCTCAAAAAACAAAAAACAAAACAAAACCAAAACCTGTGGCTTTTGAGATAAAATTCACACTCTGCCTGGGTGCCTCCCTCTTCTCCTTACTCATGAGGCCTCAGCCACTGCTCTCAGTTGCGCTCCTGAACCATGCCAAGCATGGCCAGGTTCCCACTTCAGACCCATCTTCATGTTCTTAGGACTGCTTTTTCTTGTCTGGTAGGCTCCTCATATTTGAAGCTTTGTTCTTATCTTCCTTTTTTTTTTTTGCAGTCATTATTCTTGATGTTAAGTTATAGGGACATGTCTGGGACAGGATTGCAATGAAGAAGGTAGAGGATGGTTGGAATGATTTGGGAGGCGTGGAGAGGGATACTTCACCAGGATGGGCTGTTTGTCATGTAGTCACCCACTGAACTATACTCCCTCTTTCTTTCCACCATCCATCCATCCATCCATCCATCCATCCATCCATCCATCCACCCATCCATCCAGCCTACCCTCTCACTCATCCATCTATTCAACTACTAATCTCTATATCCATTCATCCATTCATCCACCCACCCAGTCATATACCCATTTTTCCATCCACCCACCCACTCACCCATCTATCCATCCATCCATCCATCCATCCATTCATCCATCCACTTATCTATCATCCATTCATCCATCTATCTATCCATCCATCAATCTATCCACTTATCTATCATCCATCCATCGATTCATTCACCTATGCATCCATCCTTTCCCCTACCCACCCATCCATCCATCCTTTCATTCGTCAATCCATTTACCCATCCACCCACTTATTCACCCATCCATCAACTCACTCATCTACACACTCACCCATACACCTATCTATCTATCCATCCATCCATCCATCCCTTCATCCAATCTTTATTGAGCTCTTTTTACTTGATCTGGCCAAAGTATGTAATCTTGCTGTACCTCAGTTATCTTTTCTTTAGAATGAGGCAACCCTACTTACCTTATGGGACTGCTGTGAGGGTCACAGGAGATGATGTGTGCACAGTTTCTAAGAGTGTGCCTGGCATGGAGGAAAGGCTCAGCTAACATTTCTCTCAGAAGCAATTGGATTTGGGACACAGACACATGCCTGCTCCTCTAGCCTTTGTACTCTTTAAGCTTCCACCTCCTCTTCCCCCAGCGAGTTGCTTCCTAGAGGGCTCAGTCACATCACACCACTCTGTGGAAGAAGGAGAGGAGCTGCTGCCCAGGTGACCTACAACCCAAGGGAGGAGGTGGGCATTGGACAGCCTGTCCCCTTGCCCTGTGAAGGACAGGGGAGAAAATCATGAGGGACCAGGATGTGTATGTAAATGTAGGCACTTCTCTCTTTTTCTCTGGAGATCTACCTGCTTCTCTTTCTTTTCTTCTCTCCCCCTCATCCCCATCTCTCTCCCCTTCCCTTTCATTCCCTTCTCTTCAATTCACTTCTTTCTCTCCCCAACTCTCACTCTTTATCTTGTTTTCCTCTCTCTTTTCTTGTATTTATCTCACTGCCTCCTCTTCCTTCTCTTCCTTTTCTCCTTCTCCTTCCCCTCTTTCTTTCCTTTCTCTTGCTCTTCCCCCTCCTCCTTCTTCTCCTTCTTGTTTGCTCAGCACTAGATAGAGGACGTGATTCTGCAGTCTTGGTTGGTCCTGGCTTCCCAGAAAATAACATCATTACCCCACATTCTTAGAATCTTAGAGTGCCCGTATATGGCATGTGAGCTGCAGAGGGCCTCTGAAACAGAGAAGAATGGAATCAGAGGACCACAGTGTCAGGAATTCTGAGAGCTAAGCTCTCTAGAACTTTAAAATGAAGGCTTATCGAATCTTGGAAAACAATAGAATGTCTGGAGAGTAGGAGTTCAGAATCACAGACTTCCTTGGAGCTGGCTCTGCAAGTTTTCAATATCCCATTCTTAGATTGCCACCACCTTCATTTAACAACTCTTTACTGTTGCAAAGCACCTGCTTTGTGCCAGGGACTGTTTTAGGCTACTTGGGATAAACCCAGGAACTAAGTAGGCAAAAATTCCCTCTTTCTGGACTTTGCCCCAGGGAGGAGGCAGGGCCTGAGACTAACACGTAATGAACTGATGAGACAGGTGGGAGGTGAGATGCTATGGATGTTTTGGCATAAATAAGTACTGCCTATGTTCTTTACTTCACATTTTTTTTTTCAAGTAGACTCACTTTAAAACACACAAATATATTTTTAAACGGAAGCTATATATTGCTGAAAATAATGAGAAACCAATATCGGTGTCCGCCAGCAGAAAGTGTCTTCAAAAATGAATATAATGGGCCAGGCGCGGTGGCTCATGCCTATAATCCCAGCACTTTGGGAGGCCGAAGCAGGTGGATCACTTGAGGTCAGGAGTTCAAGACCAGCCTGGTGACATGGTGAAACCCCGTCTCTACTAAAAATACAAAAATTAGTTGGATGTGGTGGCGGGCTCCTGTAATACTGGCCACTTGGGAGGCTGAGGCAGGGGAATCATTCGAACCTGGGAGGCAGAGGTTTCAGTGAGTCACGATCATGCCATGTACACCAGCTTGGGTGACAGGGACCTCATCTCAAAAAAAAAAAAGAAAATGAGGACAATGGGTGTATGCCTGTAGTCCCAGCTACTCTGGGAGGATTGCTTGGGCCCAGGAATTCGAGGCCAGCCCAAGTAACATAGCAAGACACCATCCCTAATTTAAAAACCAACCAAAAAAGGGCTGGGTGCAGTGGCTCATACCTGTAACCCCAGCATTTTGGGAGGCTGAGGCTAGTGGATCGCTTGAGGCCTGGAGTTAGAGACCAGACTGACCAACATGGCAAAACCCCATCTCTACTAAAAATACAACAATTAGCTGGGCATGGTGGCTCCTGCCTGTAATCCCAGCTTCTTGGGAGGCTGAGGCAGGAGAATCACATGAACCCGGGAGGCAGAGGTTGCAGTGAGCTGAGATCATGCCATTGCACTCCAGCCTGGGCAACAGAACAAGACTCCGTCTCAAAAAAAAAAACCCTAAAATAAATAAATAAATACAAACAAACAAACAACCCCCCCCCCAAAAAAAAAAGAAAGCAGCAGCACAGTGGAAATAAAATGCTGTAATGAGAAACCTGGCTTGATGCTGTTCCTTGTCTCTTTGGGAGCATGAGGACTGCATGCCCCACTCTTTGTTGTGAAGAATTGGCAAGTGTTGGAGCCACCAAAGACAGGTAGGCTATAAAGAAGATAAAAAAAAAAAATGATTTAAATATCCTCCATGTACCACTGAAATCCTCGGGCCTGGCCTCAGCCTGCCGCTCCAGGGCCCAAGCAGGGAGGGCCTGTGTGACGTTGGGGCAAATCACCTTACCTCTTTAAGCCTCAGTTTCTCCATCTGGAAATAAGGGGATGATGAAGGGACCTTTCTCCTGGCACTCTTGTAGGGATTGATGAAAGTCAGTGCTTCAGGTGAACTGAAGGATTTGCAGGGTTAGAAATTTCTCCCTCCCACTTCCTTCCAAGCCTACAAGGACAATCATTCCAGGCTGCTGGGGGAGGGTCCCTAGGCCCAGCCTAGCACCTCCCTGGCCACCTACACCCTCACACCTTCTTCTCCACCTCCTTCACCTGGCCCCGGTGGGAGCTGGAAGGGTTGCCTCATCTAGGCTGAGCCCTTTGGAGCAATTTATGGGCCTATAGTCCCATCCTTCCTAGTTTCTCCCAGCTGGGAGACTCTCATCTGCCCGCCAACCCCCAACACCTCTGTGTTTCATGCCCATCGAGATTTAGGGTTCCACCATTTTCCTGAAGGCAAATTGGGCCGAGGGGAATTTTAATGCAGCTTTATCGGCTATATCACGCTCACTTTACTTGGCAGGGAAATTGCCGGTGGGGGGTTGGACAAATGCTTGGAACAGGCAATAAACTCCCAACATCTTTATTCCCTGCAAGAAGGGGCTGCGGGCCCTGAAGACCCCGGGGAAGCCTTGAGTTCAGATGGCTTGAAACTCCCTATCATCCACATCTAAACCTTCCAAAGGATCCAGAACTTCTCCAGGTAGAAAACTCATTCATTCATTCAGTTATTCATTTATGTAACTCATTCATTCATTCATTCATTCATTTGTATGTTCCTTCAACAGGTATTTAACCAGTGCCTGCCCTAGGCCAAGCCCTGGGGGTCTAGTTATAAAAAGAACATTGCTCCTGCCCTCTTGGAGCTCACATTCCTAAGGGCAACAGGATTCCCTTGTCTCAGGAAGCCCAGGAGGCTGTGAGAGCTGGAAGAAGCAGTTGGCCCCACCAGGGAAGTCCCAGAAGGCTGCCTGGTGTTGGTGGTGGATCATGGTGGTGGGCATGTAAGTGAGCAGCTGAAGGCCAAGAAGGAGCATCTAAGTCCAGGAAGGCTTCCTGGTGGTGGTGATGATGCTGGTGGTGGTGGGGAATATAAGCTGAGTAACTGAAGGACAAGAAGGAACACCCAAGGCTTTGGATGACAGTAAGAACTGTGTTCTAAGGGTGGTGGGGAGTCATTAAGGAAGTGGAAAGGAAGTCAGCTGTGAGGAGGGAGGGGTCAGAGTGGACACAGGGAGGTAAGTGAGGAGGCCGCTGCCCTGTCCAGGAGACAAGAGAGGACTGGGAATGGAGTGAAGTGGTCACACTTGGAAAATTTAAGGGGTGGTATCCACAGGACCTGGACTGGGGCAGAGGGTTTGTGGCTTGGTGGGTGTCAGTAGGGTGGGGGTCCTGGACCTCAGACCATCGGGGATAGTAAAGAACAGTTGTGCTGGGCACACTCTTACTGCATTTGTTTTTCTTTGGCTACCCTGAATCAGAGGTGAAAAATCTCTTGTATATCAGATAGGCGGCCTTGGTGTGCCCTGGGGTGGACCCCAGCTCCCAGTGAGATGGGTTCCCTTGCAGCAAAAGCCCCACCCTCCCACTCCAGGCAGAGGGCTGGGGGCATGGGAGTCCATGACCTGGGGTGGGGCAGCAGAGCCCTTGGGGGCAGAGGTGAGGGAGGGGTGACCTGTCTTCTGTCTGTCAGCCTAGCCCTCTGGTTTGATTTGGGGCCCTCTGTGTGTTCTTTTGTATAAGGAAGGCCTTGAGTTTCTCTCTGCAATGCTCACTCCCTCCTTCCCGCCCTCCTTCCGTCCATCCACTCAATCCTGATTTTTGGAGAGCCCACTATGTTACAGGCACGGTTTTAGGCACTGGGGATACAGCACAGGATGAATCAGGCGAAAATCCCGGCACTGACCTCATGGAGCTTACACTAGAGCAGAAGGATGACAAAGGATGAACAGAGCAGACTAAAATATATAATATGCCAGAATAACAGTTAAAATAAGGCAGAGGCAGCAAAAGAGAGCATTGGGGTAGTCAGTGCCCCCACTGAACTGAGATCCTGAATTACTTCATACCATTTCCACACCTGCCCTGTACTTTACAGATACACTACCTACGCATGTATCCATAAAAGGTATACGGTGTGGCTTGGCGTGTTTTAAAACTTTCTATAAATGCAAGCATCCCATATGCATATTCTGTGATTGCTTTTTTGGCTCGACATCCTATTTTGAGACTGATCCTTGTTGATACGTGACGCTCCAGTTGACACACTGTCACCGCGATAGACTATTCCGCAGTATGAATATGTCACTACTCATTGAGTCATCTTTCCGGTGATGGACACTTAGGTTGTTTCCAATTTTTTTTTTCTCTTACCACCCAAGCTGTAGGAACTTTCTTGTACCAGTCGACACCCCTGGACTCCAGTGTTTTCTAAAAGAAAAGCACCTGGTGACGGAAAGCCAATAATATCTGTCAAATTGCCCAACATGGTCTACAATGACAATGATGATGATGATGAAAAAAAAAAAGCTCCCGGGGACTGAGGGCTTCCTTCATGTAGGATAATTCCAGTCACATTAGCTCACCACCTCCTTTCCATCCTCACGCGCTAAAAGGTAGACTCCAGAGTTGTTCTCATGTAGCAGACACAGGCCCGGAGAACAGCGAGGTTAAGCAGGTTCCCTAAGGCCACTCGACTAGGAAGGGACAGCCGGAATGCCAACCTGGACCCTCTGAGTGTAGCCACTGCACTGCCTGGTCTCCCTCCACAGCTCTGCTCCATCAGCGTGGTCTCATTATACCCCTTAAACACCCTCAGCATGGTCCTGCCTCTCAGCATTCGCACCAGCTGTTCCCTCTGTCCAGAATGCTTTTCCAGTCTCATCTCCAAGGCTGCCTTTCAGACCCTTCCTGGTTCCTTTCCTCTTTTCTTTTCTTTTCTTTTCTTTCCTTTCTTTCTTTTCTCTTTCTTTTTTTTTTTTTTTTTTTTTTGAGATAGGGTCTTGCTCTGTCTCTCAGTGTAGTGGTGATCATAGCTCAATACAGCTTCGACCTCCCTGGGCTCAAGCGATTGTCCCATCTCAGCTCCTGAATAGCCAGGACTGCAGGCATGCACCACCATGCTTGGCCAATTTTTTGATTTTTTGTAGAGACCGGGTTTCACCATGTTGCCCAGGCTGGTCTTCAACGCCTAGGCTCAAGTGATCCACCCGCCTCAGCCTCCCAAAGTGCTGGGATGACAGGTGTGAGCCACTGTGTCCCACCTCTGGGCAGTTTCTTGATCTCGTTTATGTCTGTAACCTAGCCTAGCATGGCACAGGCTATTGTAGATACTCAGTAAGTGATGCTTTGACAGAGTATTTGCACCAGGCCAGGCTCTGGGCTGAGTGCTTTGTAGATACAAGCTCATTTCACCTTCACAATGATCCCTTGAAGTGGGGAGATGGCTTTCATTATACCCCAAGGAGGAAGAGGAGGAAGAGATGCGGCAGAGGCATTAAGTAACTTGCCCAGCGTACGCAACAAGGGAAAGCAGAGGCTGGATTTGGAGCCAGGACTTGAGCATCGCAGAACTCACACATCAGAGTTTGGTGATGACGCCTTTATTTCACAAGAGGGGAAACTGAGGCTCAGAGAGGGACCAGGACTTGCCCAGGATCACCCAGCGAGTTGGTAGCAGATAAGGTCAAGCTCTTGTAATCTCCTGGACTCCCCAGGCCACTGTGACCTTGGCCACGCTGGCTTGGTATCCACGGCCCCATCAGAAGGAGGGTGACATGTGCCGCATCTCTCTGTCCACATTAGGGGCCGGTGGCCAAGGATGTGGCTGAGAAGGTAAAGTGAGAAGCGTGGATCAGAGATGTGTCTGTCACTGTGACGGGACGCTCAAGGCAGATCCATTATTCAGGTCATCAGGCTGGAGCCACCAGGCAGGCGAGGGAGGCCTGCTGCAGCCGGACGGTCAGCTGGCAGGGCCGAGGGGGGGCTGCAGGTCCCCGGGAGCTGTCACCGCTGACTGATGGATGGGGACAGCTTCCAGTCACCGGCCATCCCCGCCACGAGCCCCGTGGCCATCTCTGCGGCCGCCCACGCTGGCCTCCCGCCCGGCGCCTTGCTTTGAACGTCCACAAGGCCTTTTGTTCCCGCAGCAGGAGCTGGGCAGGCAGCGTTGAGGGGCCCCTTACAGAGGAAGGAGCCGCCTGCTGGGGCTTCCCCCTGCCCTCCACCCCTGCTGTGTTCCTCTAATTACCTGTGGGCAGGAGGGGGCCGGCTGAGGGGTCCAGCTGAGCCCTGAGGAATCTGCTGGGGGAGGGGGTGGTGACCGTGGCGAGGCCAGAGAGCCCTCAAATTCCAACCCGAAGAGACGATGGGGACACGCTCCTCCCGATCACAGATTGGAAACTGAGGCCCAGAGAGGGCAACTGCCTTGCTTGAGGTCACACAGCGAGTTAGAAGTAGGGCTTGGTCTGGACCCAGGGGCGTTTTGACTCCCCAAGGTAAGAAGTGGGAAGAGAACCGGTGCTTAATAATTTTGAACACCTACTTGACACCTGCTGTCTTATTGAATCAGGTCCTTCACTTCCCAGCTCTGGGTCCTCAGGCAGGTCAATTTCCTCTCTCAGCCCTGGTTTCTTCATCTGTGCAACACACTTATTTACCAAGGACCTCTTCTATTCAAGACCATGAAGAGACATAAATTAGACATAGTCCCTAGCCTCAAGGAGCCCACCAATAGAGGGAGTCTGCAGATGGCTTGGCACATGTGGTAAGTGCTGAGGTGCACGGGCAGAGATGGCTGTGGAGCCTCAGAGGGGACAGGAGGGGCCCACGGAGGGCACAGTGCCTGAGGATTTTATCCAGGGAGCAATGGGGAGCTGTGCATGACTTTGAAGAGCTGCAGATGATCTCCTGGCTGTGAGGAGCCATTGGAGGAGCTGAGGCAGAGGCAGGGGGTAGCCAGGAGTCTACTGCAAAGGTCCAGGCGAGAGGTGATGAGGGCTAGGTCAAGCAGCAGTCCCTGAACCTTCACACAGGCTGGACTTTGAGCCAGTGGGCCTTGGACTCTTGGTGTAGCTGCTTTTTGGCGGTTCCTTAAAACGCTAAACATAGATTTGCCATATGACCCAGCAATACCACTCCTGGGAATATGCCCAAAGGAATTGTAAACAGAGACTTGAACAGATACTTGTACACCCATGCTTGTAGCTGCATTATTCATAGTAGGCAAGCTGTGGAAACAGCCCAGGTGCCTATCTACGGATAAATGGATAAACAAAATGTGGCATATCCATACAATGGAATCTTGTTCAGCCATATAAAGGAATGAAGTTCTGATACATGCTACAACATGAATGTACCTTGAAAACATTATGCTAAGTGAAATAAGCCAGACACAGAAGGACAAATATTGCATGATTCCACTCATGTGAAATATCTACAATAGGCAAATTCATACAGACAGAAAGTGGTTAATAGGGGGCAGGGGGAGGGGGAAATAGGAGAGTTACTGCTTAACAGGTACAGAGTTTCTTTTTGGGGTGATAAAAAAGTTTTAGAAATAGATAGTTGTGGCTGGGCACGGTGGCTCATGCCTGTAATCCCTGTACTTCGGGAGGCAGAGGCAGGTGGATCACATGAGCCCAGGAGTTCGAGATCAGCCTGGGCAACATGGCAAAACCCTGTCTCTAAAAAAAAAATACAAAAATTAGCTGGGCATGGTGGTGTGTGCCTGTATCCCAGCTACTTGGTAAGCTGAGGTGGGAATATTGCTTTAGCCTGGGAGGCGGAGGTTGCACTGAGCTGAGATCACACCACTGCACTCTAGCCTGGCTGACAGAGTGAGACCCTGTGTCCAAAAAAAAAAAAAAAAGAGATTGTGGTGATGGTTGTATGACATTATGAATATGAATGTTCTTAATGCCACTGAATTGTTCATTGTATAATGCATTGAAATTGATTTAATGCATTGCATTTAAATAGGTGAGTTGTGTGCTATGTGAATCATATCTCAATGAAGCTAAATTTAAAAAACAGGGCCGGGCATTACGACTCAATCCTGTAATACCAGCACTTTGGGAGGCCAAGGCAGGTGAATCGCTTGAGCTCATGAGTTCGAGACTAGCCTGAGCAACATGGCAAAATCCCATCTCCACAAAAAATACAAAAATTAGCCAGATTTGGTGGCACACACCTGTAGTCCCAGCTACTTGGGAGGCTGAGGCAAGAGGATTGCTTGAACCTGGGAGGTGGAGGTTGCAGTGAGCCCAGTGAGCCTGGGCGATAGAGCCAGACCTTGTCTCAAAAGAAGAAAAACAAAAACAAAACAAAACAAAACACCGAATGAGTGGAGTTCATGGGTCAGAGTCCTGAGGCCCTCAGTAAAATCGGAAGAAGGGAAAGTCACCTTAGGGGAGATGAAGGCCACGGTGCATCTGATTTTGCAAATCATGACTGGCTGCCCATGTCCCTTCCCTGTGAACATTTTCCCTTTTGGGAGATTTGAGCCCCACTCCTAGGCTGACTAGCTGTGTGCCCTTTGGTGAGCTGCACAACCTCTCTGAGCCTCAGTTGTCTCATCTATATATCAATCTATTTGCTTCAGGCTAACCATTTGCTGGGCACAGGTTGCTGGGACATTTGCTCTGAATCTTTCTTTCAGTCCTCGCCCTATTTGAAAGGAGAACACAGGGGCCCAGGGAGGGTGGGAGCCTTGCCAGAAGCTCCTAGAGAGAGTGGCTGAGACAACCTGAGAGCCTGACCTGAGGCTGGCCCAGGGTTTGCCTCAGCCCTCATCTCCCATTGGCCCTGAGAACTCCTTGCCCAGCCCCGCTCCCCTCCCCTTTGCGTCCGTTTGGGGCTGGTCACGGATTTTGTTCCTTCTGCAAATGATCTCCATGTGTCAGGGATTGGGTTTCCCCTCGTCTGGCCCTGTCCCTCTTGGGACCCCAGGCCCCCCACGGGCTGAGGCAGCCGGACGGGGCCTCCCCAGCAGCTCCATGGCTCATTCTGACCCTGCGATGGGGCCCAGGCAGGATGGGGCCTGGGCATCTGGTTTAACCATCAGAGCTGGGGCTTGTTTCGGTTTTAATGACCCATGGAGCCCTCGGGAGAGGGAGAGGGAGCCGACTGGCAAACGGGGTGCAGAGACGCAGCAGGGCCGATGGGAGAGCGGAACTGAACAAACAAATACCGGAGCGTTAATGGGGGACTCTGCGGCCGAGAAATCACACTCACACCCATGCACGTGTGTAAGCACACACACGCACACACGCTGATGGCAAAGCCACCTTTCACACACCTACTTGCAGACATTCCCGCCCCCTTTGCTCCAGCCATCTAAATGTCATGCTGGTCTCCGCACATTCTCAGTGCCGTTCACCCCTCGGCCTTTGCCTAGGCCAGCTCCTCCACCTGGAATGCCATCCCTGCAAATGCCAGTCCTGAGGTTTGCAATGCCCGTGCTTCGGGAACCCTTCCCTGATCCCACCTCCCGACCAGCAGAGGCGGGGCCCCTCGCCCTGAGGCCTGTGGCTGGGGGAGAAGCTGCAGACAAGCTTCTGTTCGGCTGTGCGGGTGCCCTGCGGTCTTGGGCAAGTCCCTTCCCCTCCTCGGAGCCTGAGTTTCCAGTGCTCCACCTGGAAAAAAGCAACTCTACACCTCCTGCCTTCCTGGGTTCTCGCAACCGCCTTACTGTGATTGTCCCCATTTCGAGGCTGAGAAAAGAGAGGTTCAGAGAGGTTTAGTAAGTAGTCCAAGGTCACCCAGCTGGTTAGTAGACTGGGTGAAACCCCAGTACCTATGCCTTCCCCCACTTCCATTGCTGAGAACGGTCAGGTCAGCCCAGGAGTCAGACAGACCTGTGCCGACTGCCCCTCGGGCAGAGTCAACTGGGCCCTCATCGCAGAGTCAACTGGGCCCTCGTTGTTTCTCGGCTCCCTCTTCATTGCTATTCTGACAGGGGCATGTGATTTACAAGAGCTAGTTTGCTCCCGGGCCGGCCAGGAGGCCATGAGTACTTGCCAATCCCTCTCCGGGCCTCAGCCTCCTCATCTGCAGGTGGAGAACAGTGTTCCTGCTCTCTTGACCCTGCCTGCCATGCTGGGTGGAAGCTGGGGTGGGAATAGGTGCTTTCAGTTCTCAGCAGAGGAAACTGAGGCTCAGGAAGGCCAGGGCAGGGCTGGGATTCAAACCCATGCTTTGGACTTCATGCCTGGCTTTGCCCATTGACCCCAGACTGCCTACTGCCTCTAACTGGCAGGTGCAAACCAAGCCTGGGGGGTGCCATCCACCTCGTTAACCCCCTTACTGATCCGGGCTTTGCATGGTTTATCAGAAGAAGCATGAGGGCTGGGAGGGTTTGGAGAGGTGGTCTGGGGAGGGAAAGACTCACTGGGGACCTGGGGCTCCATGAATCTTTCTGCGCAGCTCCCAAGTTCATTTCATCTGTCAAATGGGCATACTATTAGTGCCTGCTTTGTAGGTGTTGGTGAAGATAAAGAGGAGTTAGTGGTAAAATACGCCCAGTGCTGAGAATGGTGCCTGGCCTATCCACGCTCCATGTAAGTGCTGACTCGTTGCCAGCATCAACTGTTAGCCTTATTTATTAATCATTGGCTTGGAAGGGCGTCTGTTAGGTACCGGGGTTGCCTTTTTAGCAAAGACTTAGTTCATTGTTACAAGGACTTGGGGTTGAGTCAGGGTAGGGCAATGGCCTTGGCCTCCCCACGCCTCAGTTCCTGCATCTGTGAAATGAAGATGATATCCCCAGTCTCCCTCACCCATCTTTTGCAAACGTAGTCTCGAGCTGTTCCAAGCTGCTGCATGCCAGGTCTGTTCAGAGGCCCACACAGGTTTCTTAGCTCATCTCTGACAGCGAGTCTCCACCCCAGGGCCCAGGGAGGCCCAGCAGGCCCAGGAGGCCAGCTTTTCCAGGGTGGGTGGTGGGTACTATTAGACTTCAATGCCTGGTTTCTCTACCTGCAGGGCTGGCTATGGCCAGGCTGATCCTCCATCTAGACTGAAAATACCCGTGCAAATCCCTCTTGTAAAATCCTCAGTCCCCTCCCATGGGGCCTCCTGGGGACATGCCAGAGGCTAAAATAAGACCTGAAGTCAGCAGAGGCCTGTCCCTGGCTGCCACCTGATTCTACCAGTCCCTCAGGGACTTGGTTCTCCTGGCACAGACGGATTCTGAAATGACTGTCAACAGGCAAGTGCAAGGCTGAGCCATCTCCAATCCCCGAGGAGTTTTAGGATGCAGATTCCCTGGCCTGACTCCGTGAGGTAGAGCCAGTGGTTTACGGTGGGGCCCAGGGAATCTGTGTTTTACAAAGTTCCTAGGGGGTTGTGCTGACAGCTAGTGTTGGATGTCCATGTTCCATTGCCCTTCATATTGACTTATGCTTGCTTATGCATGCTTCTGTCTCCCTTTCAGTGGTGCTGGGAGCCTCTGAGGGCAGGGCTGGGTTTTCTATCTGTCTGAGCAAATGCTGGGTGAAATGATGAATGAATGAATGAATGAATGAATGAATGGACAAACGAATGAGTGGATAACCGGCTCCCTGGAGAATTTTGGACCTTTCTTGCCACTAATGGGGGTGAGAGCTTTGGGGCTGATATTCCCCTGGATACCTGAGCTCAGTTTAGAGGCAGGAAGAGGCATTTTTTCAGATTTCTTGGAGCCCCCTCCTCCAGGCAGTCTTCCCTGATGTCTTCCCCATTTGCTGTGTCCCACATCCCCTACTTCCTCACCCATCTCATGCCCTTCCCTTGTTTGTTTCCCTCTCCCCAGGACCCACCTTATGCCTGACTCAGAATGCTATCAGTAACTGCTGAATGACCAAGCAGATGAATGGATGAAGTATCCATAAGACCAAATCTCTCCCTGGCTTTGCCTTCCAATGAAAGGAAGTCTTGGAAGAAGATGCCCCTCTCTTGCCACACACACTCTGCCTCCCCCACCTTTGTTTTTAATCCAGTACTGCTGCGTTTTTCAAGTTCTCTCCATTTTCTCTGGCCACCAAGCCTTTGCATGTGCTGTTCCTTCTACCTGAAACTCCCTCTGCCCTTGCTAATTCCTCCTTCTCCACGTCTTTGCTTCAATGTTTTGGCTGTGAGTTGCCCTGATTGCTCCCCAAAGCCCCATGTTCTCGCCTAAGCCACCACCTTCCTTCCTACTTGAAGTGTGAGCTCCTTGATGCAGAGGCCGTAGCAACTTCATTTCTGCTTCTCCAGCACCCAAGCCGGGAACGTTTGTTGAATGAATACATAACCTGTTAAAAAGCCTCAGCTGTGCTTTCTAAAAATATTGGTTCTAAATCCCAGTGTGGCTGGGGGACCCAGGCTGAGGATCCCGGAGACGGGTGAGGCGTGGAGGATGCAAATGTGTCTCTAGGGCGGGGCCTTTGACAGGTCGTGCCAGGCCTGGAAATGCTGGCCCATCGCCCAGGACCAGAGACCACTTTTCCACTGAGCAGTGGCTCTCTGGCCTGAGGCTGCACTGACATTCCCAGCGCCAAGCTGTCCATCTCTCCCAGAGTTCAGAGCGGAACTGAACTGGCTGGAAGTCAGGTAGTGAGGGGTGGAAAAGCAGAGGACGAGCCTGCTCTATGAAGCTCCAAAGGGAGGCTGGAGAGAGAGAGAGTTCTGGGCTGGGCCCCCACCTGCCCTTGAAACCTGGAGGAGCAGCACCCAGGAAAAGCTCTTGGTAACTTCTCAGGCCCATGTGAATGTCAGGGGTTATGATTATCATCAGGTGACCAGTTCTCACGGCCTGACCATCTTTCTGAATGATGACGATGATGGTGGTATCTCCATTGATTGACAGCTCATGAGTGTCTAGTCTAGGGCTGAATGTTGGGGAGATGCAGAAAAAGAATAACACACTGACCACACTGATTGAGCATCTTGAACGTGCTGGGCACTCTTAATTGCACTTTCTATATGACCTCATTTAAACCTCTTGAGAACCCAGTATACTGATGAGGCAACTGAGGCCAAGAGAGGCTAAGAGAGTCTCTTAAGGTCACAGAACTGGGAACAGACAGAGATGGGATTTGTCTCAGGGCCTCTGTGCCTCTAACCACGATAATATGTGTTGTCTAGGTTGGTCACAGCCCCTGCATCGAGGGGGCCGGGCACTCCCACACTAAACTCTTAAGATCCTGCAGCTCTTTCATTCCAACAGGTGCATGTACGCCTTCATGTCTTCTCTCACACTTATTCAATCAACAAACATTTGTTTAGTACCTACTATAAGCCAGGACTGTTCTTGGCATTGGGGTATGGACAAAAGCAGCCCAAGCAGAGAAGATGACTTTTGAGGTTAGTTATACTCTGGTACGTGCCTGACGGCAAAGACCAGGTAAATGCACTCAACGTGTGTGTGTGTGTGTGTGTGTGTGTGAGAGTGTGTGTGTGTGTACTTGTGCAAAATCAGGGAAGGCTTCCTGGAGTAAGGGAAGTTGAAATAGGGACCTGAAGGAGGAATGGGAGAGAGAGGGAGCTGGTGAGGGTGCAGCGGCAGGGGGACAGGAGAAGCTTCCATGGGCCGGATGATTGGGTTCGTCCCACCCCCAGGTCTTCGCTTGGTGTGTTCCTCTGTCTGTGACACTTTTCCCTCTTCTTGGTATCACTCCCGCTTCCTTTCCAAGTCTCAGCTGAGACATTGCCTCCTCCAGGAAGCCTTCCTGATGGTCCCTCAACTGGGTCAGAGACATCCTCTAGGTCCCTACAACTCCCTGTGCCACCTGAATTGCTTACTAGGCTGTGAGTTCCCAGAGGGCATGGTCGGGTCTGGCTCCTGTCAGTGCAAAGGGGGTGCCCAGTGAGTAACTGAATAAATGAGGGAGTGGGTGAAGCTGCTCCCCACCCTGCTGTGCTGAGGGTGAAGGCTACAGACCCTGGTGCCTGCCCAAGGGATCCACAGATGCAACTCCCTTCTGCCCCCAAATGGCCCCACCCAGGGAATTCCCTCAGACCCAGCTGATGATCCCATGTGGACCCACATAGGACCGGGCAGGGGAATCGATCCCATCTTTCAGGGCCAGGCTGCATCCAGTGTGCCAACTGCTTTTGATCTGATCTTCTCTTTGGCTGTTTAAAACTTCTGCCAGGATACACACATATGTTCCCACAAAGACACACCCAGACACAGACACGTGCACAGGTAAACACACCCACAGACATGGACACACACACAGGCACATGCACCCACAGACGCGGACACACACACAGGCACATGCACCCACAGACGTGGACACACACACAGGCACACGCACCCACAGACGCGGACACACACACAGGCACACGCACCCACAGACGCGGACACGCGCACAGGTACCCCTACCACAGACGCGGACACGCGCACAGGTACCCCTACCACAGACGCGGACACGTGCACAGGCACACAACCCCATACAGACATGGACACACATGAACACATATTCAGACAAATACACATGACACACACCCAGAGACACACATGTGGCCATGCACACCGACACATATGGATGTATATACATGGAAACACACAGACACGCACAGACACACATGGGCACACACACAGTACACACACACAAATACACACATTTATGAGCTCTCAAGCAGGAGGGCCACCAATATGTCTTCCCCAAGGTTATTGTGAGGATTAAATGAGCCAAAGTGGTGAAAGTCCAGCTTCACGCAGGCTCTGAGTAGGTGCTCAAGGCCGGTGTCATGGGCATGGGACCCCTGCAGTCATGCAGGACCTTGAGCCCAGAAGGGCCCACGCTTGGTTTAATGCTCTCCTGTCACCATGTTGAAATTCTTAATATTTGAACAAGAGGCTCCGCATTGTTATTGTGCAAGTCCTGTGAGTTAGGAGTTGGCGTTGTGTGTGTTCCTAGTTTAACTGGCAGCCTGGAAACACCGAGGGAGAGTCCATATGAACCGTGGCTTTTGTAGGGTTGTTTGAAAGGCAATGAGGCCAGCCAGGAAGGGTGCAGAACGCTAGGCGTGGAGGCTGGGGCTGGGAAGCCCTGGCAGCCTAGACATTGCAGATGGGTTTGTAGCAAGCACCTTGTAGATTCAGAGCAACAAAAAGGTGAGTTCATGAGCAAAGAGGGTGGGATCCCACCCTGGATCCCAGTCCTGGCTTTGCCAGCGCCCCTGATGAGTGGCTGCACCTTGCTGTGCCTCAGTTGTCCCCATCTCTGCAGCAGGCACTACCAGTGGATGGACCGGTCTGGACACTAGGGTCCCATTCCTGCTCCGGCTGTCCACCTCCTCAATCCAGAGACTGAGACCTGATGACATCTACTTCATTAATCCACTCTCAGCATCTTCTCCCCAATTCAGCTGAGCAGAGATCAGCTGGTTGGCTGGAAGGTTGGTTATCTGGTGCGGAGCAGGTGGAGGGGCCGCACTCAGGGCCGACCGGCCGCCTGGTTTGTATTTTTAACACCCGGCTCTTGGGCGGTGACAAGGTGTCTGCTAAGTGAGGTAATAGGCAATTGAGTGGGTTCCGCTTTGCCGAGGGCCATCATAAATCATGTCTGTCAGGGGCCTGTGTCATAGTCCAGGGCAGCGCTGCGTGTCGGCAATTAGTCAGCCTGTGCCCGGTGGCTGGACTGCAGCCCTCTAGTCCAGCAGCACGGCCCTGGCAGGGCCTGAGGGGGGCTTTGGCCTCCACCCCTCCTCTCTGTCCTCCTTCTCCAGCTCAGCCTCAGACAGATAAGGAGGGACTGACAAGGAGCAGGAGTAGTCCTGGGGCTGCTCAGGAGGCTTTGGGTGGCCTTGGCAAGTGGCTTTCTGTCTCTGGGCCTCAGTTTCCTCATCTGCAAAGTGGGTACAATAATGACTGCTTGAGGACTAATGAGTGAAAGTGACAAGGAGAGCACACATCTTAAGGTAAGGAAGCATTGGCGAGTGATAGTGATGATTGATGATGTTACTAAACGCTCTGATGGCGCCTGTGTGGTGCCAGCACTGATTATTCTAAGTGCTTTGCATGTATTCACTCGCAGAGTCTCCATGCCTATTCCTCTTCCAACCATCCTTCCCTACTTCCAATGCTTGCTTTACGGAGGGGACCCATGGTAAGGGCTCAGATTCAAGCATATTTCTAGGTGGTGTCACCATAGGTGATTTTTATCTTATTATTTTTACATCATTTTGTTCTTCTAAATTTGTCTTTCACCAGGTGTAATACCAAGGCTGGAGTAGAGAAACTCCCTAAGCAGGGAGGCTTAGGCTTGAGGTCTACACGGAACGGCGCTCCTGGGCCTGGGTACTCCAAGGAAGATGGGAGGCAAAGACCCCAAGTCCTTTGTTAAATACATATGCTGGCCCAGAGGAGGAAAAATGCCACATGGAGTCACACACACACACACACACAGGCATGCATACTCACATATACACACACTCACATACACACACTAAAATACACACTAACATACACACATATACACACATTCATATATACACACACTCACATACACACATGCATACTCACATCTACATACACACTCATATCTACACACATACACACTAAAATACACACTGAAATATACGCAAACATACATATACATACAAACATGCATATATACGTATATTTACATATACACACATGCAGTCACATATACACACACTCACATGTATACACACTCATATACACACACTAAAATACACATTCAAATATACACACACTAACATATACACACATTCATATACACACAGTAACGTATACACACATGCACACTCGCACATATACATACACACACATTCACATGTACACATATATTCACATATACACACACCCCACAGGCACACTCCCTTCCAGGCCAACTTACAAGAGCTTAGAAACAGAGACCCCCCACACCTCCCATTTTGCAAATGATTCTTAACACCTACTGCGTGACTGGCATGGGAATACAGAATCATCCAGATACAGAGAAATCCCTGCTCAGGCACATGGACCCTCTGAAAACCCGCATCATTGCAAACAGAGTCTTATGCCCACAGCCCCCCAAAAAAACACATGCAGGAGTTCCCTTTCCCCTCCACGCCACCCTCTCTGGTTCCGAAGCTTTCATGCCTGCTGCCTGGGGTGGTGGGAAGCGGGTGGGGGTTCAGATAGCACTGATGGCGGCAGTGTCCTCCAGGGCCCCCAGGCCTCCTCGTGATCCCCAGATGGGAATCCTTTGGTTGCCAGCAGCCCTGTCCCCTGTCTTCCCTCCACCCACTCCCCACCCTGCTCGCCTGATCAACCTTTGTGATGGGGGATGGGAGCAGGGGGGAGGCCCCAGGAGAAGATTCTTCAAAGGAAGTCCCTGGCCCCCCTCCGCCCTGCTGCGTTCAGAGCCTCTGGAGTGGCTCCCCCTGGGGGGCCTGGCCTGGTTGGAATAGGGGCCTGAGCAGGCCTCCAGGTGGCTTAGAGGGATGAAGGATGCTCCAGTTGCGGGGGACACGTGGACCCCAGCAGGACAGCATTTCCTAAATATTTTCTGTCCCTTTGAGGACCAAGCAACAAAGTCCAGCCTCCAGGCTCATGCAGGGCCCACCAGGTGCACAGTCCTCTGTCCGGGCTGAGTACACCCACGGGCAGCTCTGGGGCGGGGGGTGGGGGTAGAGGGCCGTGGAGACCGCCATCTGCACAGCTTTCTTGGCTGCCTCCCCTCCCTGGGGGTTGAGAGGGGCCGGGATCGATGCCGGGCCCAGCTGCCCAGCGGCGCCCCCATCCCGAGCTGGCCTGGCCTGGGTCTAATTGATTACACTGGGGCATCTGCGAGGGCCCAGGTGGCAAGGCCCAGGCAGCCTCTGGCTCCCCTAAGGCACGGCCTGGCTGGGGACAGGGGTGTGGGAAAGAAAGAAGGCACAGGGCAGGGTGTCTGTGAGTCCCAATTAAGCCACGAGTGGCACAGCCTGGGCTGCCCCTAATTTGGTTTGGGATAATGAGCCAGGGAAATTGGCTCCTGTCTGACTGGAGGTTAAGCCCCATCTGGGCTGGGTCCTGGGAATAGTCTCTTCAGTCCCTGCCCTATGGATGAGGAGAGGGGGTGGAGCCGGCTTCTCTGGTGGGCACAGCTCTCTACAGTGTGCAGACACTTTCTCCTGTGTGCTACTGATGGCATATTTTTTGGGGGGGTTGGGCGGTTACTATTACTGCTCCATTTTACAGATGGGCAAATTGAGGCCCAGAGAGGGGAAATGAAGCCTCCCAGTTCATTCCTGGCTGGATCCAAGACTTGAACCCAGATTTTCTCCTTTTTCTCCCTGAATTTTTTTTTTTTTTTTCTGGATTGCCTGGTTTATCAAATAAAGACAAAGGAGGCCAGATTCACGCCTGTAATCCCAGCACTTTGGGAGGCTGAGGCGGGTGGATCATGAGGTCAGGAGATGGAGATCATCCTGGCTAACATGGTGAAACCCCATCTCTATTAAAAAAAATACAAAAAATTAGCCAAGCTTGGTGGCGGGTGCCTGTAGTCCCAGCTACTCGGGAGGCTGAGGCAGGAGAATTGCTTGAACCCGGGAGGCAGAGGTTGCAGTGAGCTGAGATCATGCCACTGCACTCCAGCCTGGGCGACAGAGTGAGACTCTGTCTCAAAAAAAAAAAAAAAAAAAAAAAAAGACACAGGATTTCCAGTTAAATTTGAATTTCGGATAAACAATACACAAAATTAGTATGTTTGTCTCATGAAATATTTGAGATATCCTCATACTAAGAAAAACTGATTTGTTCTGTATGTTACCTGGCAACACTAGCCATTATTCTTTAGGGCCTTGGTGGAATCTGGGGGTAGAGGAAACAAACTTTGCAGTCAGTCAGATGGGTTCAAACTGGTTTTGCCAATTTCCTCCCATGTGGTTGCAGTAGACAGAGTAATGCCCCATCTCCCACCTGCAAGATGTCCACGTCCTAATCCCTGGAACCTGTAATATGTTATGTTATGTGGCCAAAGAGACTTTCAAGTTAAGGATCTTGAAATAGAGAAATTATCCTGGATTATCTGAGTAGGTTAATGTCATCACAAGGGTCCTTATAAGAGGAAGGCAGGAAGGTCAGAGTCAGAAAAGGAGATGTGATGGTGGAAGTGGGAGGGAGTGATATACTTTGAAGATGGAAGAGGGAGCCATGAACCAAGGAATGCTGGTGGAAGCTGCTTTCCTAGAAACTGGAAAAGACAAGGAAATGGATCCTGTCCTAGAGCCTCCAGAAGGAACGCAGCCCTGCCAGCATCTTGATTTTAGTCTCTGTGTTAGTCTGTTCTTACACTGCTATAAAGAAGTGCCTGAAGGCCAGGTGCGGTAGCTCACGCCTGTAATCCCAGCACTTTGCGAGGCAGAGGCAGGCGGATCCCCTGAGGTCTGGAGTTCGAGACCAACCTGGCCAACATGGTGGAACCCTGTCTCTACTAAAAATACAAAAATTAGCTGGGTGTGGTGATGCATGCCTGTAATCCCAGTTACTCGGGAGGCTGAGGCAGGAGAATTGCTTGAACCCAGGAGGTATAGGTTGCAGTGAGTCAAGATTGCACTACTGCACTCCAGCCTAGGTGACAGAGTGAGACTCCATCCCCAAAAACAAAACAAAAGAAAACAAAACAAAAGCCCGAAATGCCTGAGACTGGGTAATTTATAAAGAAAAGAGGTTTAATTGGCTCGTGGTTCCAGAGGCTGTATAGGAAGCATGGCAGCTTCTGCTTCTTGGGAGGTCTCAGGAAACTTACAATCACGGCAGAAGGCAAAGGGGAATCAGGCATGTCTTACAAGG